>NC_133458.1:93276426-93651426 GCF_048565385.1 Saimiri boliviensis | reverse complement strand
CTAGCCGCTATCCTCCGGCCAGCTCCTCGGTGGGGTCCTCACAGGAGGAGCAAAGGCGAATTTGAGGGCTGCCCCGGCGCGTGTCGCTCCAGGCGGGTAGCCGTGGGGACCTACACCCGCGGTGCTCCGTGGATGCCGGTCCCTGCCTGGAGTGCTCTGGCAGGGCAGGCTACAGCTCCATTTGGGACAGATACTGCGTTGAATTTGACTTTTTGCTTCCGGGGCTAAACTCACCTCTCCCGGGGACCGCAGGGATTATTTACAGGGAGCTCGCCAACCAAACACAACAGTCTAATTTAACCTTTCCAAGTCCTCGTAAATTTTTACAGCTGGGAGCCACGGCGAGGCAAACGAATCTGTTGGTCGTTCCCGACTTCCCACCAGCCTGTGTGGCTTCTGAAACAATAACTCCTTATGAAATATCATAAATATAGATTTAAATACAGTAGAGCGAGAATGCGATTTGGCTGCTTTTTTATGGCTTCAATTATTGTCTAATTTTATGTGAGGGGCTCCGCTGGCCGCACTCGCACGCGGGACCTGCGCCTTCCTGATGGCGTGATTAATTGTGATATAAAATAGTCCGCTTAAGAAGTGTGTGCATGGGGTGGGGGGGCAGGGGAGAATACAGAGGCAAGGCCATTTGATCTTTTAATCTTCGTTGGCCACAATTAAAACAAACCCGATCGTAGAGCGGCACGATCCCTTTGCATAAAAACATATGGCTTTTGCTATAAAAATTATGACTGCAAAACACCGGGCCATTAATAGCGTGCGGAGTGATTTACACGTTATTGTTCTGCCGGGCGGGCACGTGACGCGCGCGGCCAATGGGGGCGCGGGCGCCGCCAACTTATTAGGTGACTGTACTTCCCCCCCTGGTGCCACCAAGTTGTTACATGAAATCTGCAGTTTCATAATTTCCGTGGGTCGGGCCGGGCCGGCCAGGCGCTAGGCACGGCGATGGCCACCACTGGGGCCCTGGGAAACTACTACGTGGACTCGTTCCTGCTGGGCGCCGACGCTGCTGATGAGCTGAGCGCTGGCCGCTATGCGCCGGGGACTCTGGGCCAGCCCCCTCGGCAGGCGGCGACGCTGGCCGAGCACCCCGACTTCAGCCCGTGCAGCTTCCAGTCCAAGGCGGCAGTGTTCGGCGCCTCGTGGAACCCGGTGCACGCGGCGGGCACCAATACTGTACCCGCTGCGGTGTACCACCACCACCACCACCACCACCCCTACATGCACCCCCAGGCGCCCGTGGCGGCGGCGGCGCCGGACGGCAGGTACATGCGCTCCTGGCTGGAGCCCACGCCCGGTGCGCTCTCCTTCGCGGGCTTGCCCTCCAGCCGGCCTTATGGCATTAAACCTGAACCGCTGTCGGCCAGAAGGGGTGACTGTCCCACGCTTGACACTCACACTTTGTCCCTGACTGACTATGCTTGTGGTTCTCCTTCAGTTGATAGAGAAAAACAACCCAGCGAAGGCGCCTTCTCCGAAAACAATGCTGAGAATGAGAGCAGCGGAGACAAGCCCCCCATCGATCCCAGTAAGTGTCTCGTCTCTTCAAATCCGCTGCCGCCGCCTCCACGCCGGCCTCCCGGATCTGCTGGTTCGCCAGCTTTCTCTCGAGCCTGCGTCATCGCTGGAAACCTCCTTAGTTGGGGCCAGGAGCCAGAAGTTGGTGTTTGGGACGCCTCGGATAAGGCCCCAAGTCTGGAGAGCAATGAGGAGCCGCTCGCAGGGCTGCGGGAGAGGAGGCGGCTGCTGCAGCGACAGGGGGCGGGGTGGGCAAGGCACTTCGGTCCGAGCCAACACTGGCCGCCCCTCTCCTTGGCTGCCCGGGCCCAAGACCGAGATACTTTGGGCCATTCTTCGAAAGCAGTGCAGCCGAGAGAGCCTTTTGTGCGACTAGATTATTTGTGAGCGGCGGCAGCAGGCCAGCCGGAGCCGGGGAAGACGCTAGGGAAGACGGCGGATTCCCTCCACTTCTTGCCTTCGGCCAGTGGCGGCGTAAATCCTGCCAATATGAGGCTGCGGGCGACCGGGGCCACAAAGGTCCCCATGCCAGATTATTCAAATAAGCCAGAGACGTGATCAACGGCCTTGGGGAGCTCTGCCGGCTTGCCCAGCTCTGAAGGCCTTCCAGGAAGGTCAAATAAGGAATGAGGCGCGTAGAGGGAAAGGTGGGGAAGGGAAAACAAGCCAGTGAGCAGGAGAGAGGAATTCCATTCTCGCAAGGCGCAAGGCAGCATGCTTTCCCTCTGCGTGGCAAGAAGAAAATCTACTTTCAAATTTCATTCCATACAGCATTGGGAGAGTGGGAGGAAGGAGAGGGGAAACAGGAGGATGGAGTAAGAAAAAGGAGGGTCTTGGAGGGGAGGGGGAGCCGAAGTTTTACTGCGTGCAATTGTAAGTGACCGTCTGTGCGTCTGTCTGTCAGGGTTCCATTGTGTCCGAGGCCTGACTGCCTTTCCTAACCAATTCAGTGGAATTCTGCACTTTGGCCAGAGACCCCACCCAGGAGGCTCCTTTGCCCCCAGCAGGGTGTGCCTCTCCTCCTCCTAAACCCAGTGTCTCTCTTCCCCGCAGATAATCCAGCGGCCAACTGGCTTCATGCACGCTCCACTCGGAAAAAGCGCTGCCCCTATACAAAACACCAGACCCTGGAACTGGAGAAAGAGTTTCTGTTCAACATGTACCTCACCAGGGACCGCAGGTACGAGGTGGCCCGGCTGCTCAATCTCACCGAGAGGCAGGTCAAGATCTGGTTCCAGAACCGCAGGATGAAAATGAAGAAAATCAACAAGGACCGAGCAAAAGACGAGTGATGTCGTTTGGGTTTATTTAGAAAAAAGAATGAGCTAGAGAGAAAGAGAAAGAACTGCCCGTCCCCCTTCCGCCTTCTCCCTTCTCTCACCCCCACCCTAGCCTCCGCCATCCCGCACAAAGCGGCTCTAAACCTCAGGCCACATCTCCCCCCCAAGGCAAACCCTGCTCAGGCCGGCTCCTAGGCCTGCCGCTTTGATGGAGGAGGTATTGTAAGCTTTCCATTTTCTGTAAGACAAAAAAAAAAAAAAAAAGAGAGAGAGAGAAAGAAAGAAAAAGAAAAGCGGGGGGGTGGGCATCCGTGCTGATAGCTATGTGTGCTAGGTTGTACATATTTTTTAAAAATCTACCTGTCCCTGACTTAAAAGGAAAGAAACTACCTTTTTATAATGCACAACTGTTGATGGTGGGCTGTATAGTTTTTAGTCTGTGTAGCTAATTTAATTTGCTGTTTGTGCGGCAGATTGCTCTGCCAAGATACTTGAACACTGTGTTTTATTGTGGTAATTATGTTTTGTGACTCAAACTTCTGTGTACTGGGTGATGCACCCGTTGTGATTGTGGAAGCTAGAATTCAATTTGAACTCAGGTTGTTTATGAGGGGGAAAAACAGTTGCATAGAGTATAGCTCTATAGTAGAATATGTCTTCTGTATAACTAGGCTGTTAACCTATGATTATAAACTAGCTGTAAGGATTTCCCAGTGAAATAAAAAAAATTTTTTTTAAGTGTTCTCGGGGATACACAGATTCATCGTTTTCTCCACATTAGAAATGCGGGCATTTTAGTCTCTCCATGATCTATAGTCCTGTCTTGTCCATTGTATATATAATCTATATGATTAAAGGAAATATGCATAATCAGACAAGCTTGAATATTGTTTTTGCACCAGATGAACAGTGACAAAATTTGGAGCTATACATATGTGCAGAAGGTTACTACCTAGGGTTTTTGCTTAATTTTAATCGGAGAAAATGAATGCTGATTGTAACGAAGTTAATTTTATTGATAATAAATTATACACTATGAAACCGCCATTGGGCTACTGTAGACTTGTATCCTTGATGAATCTGGGGTTTCCATCGGACTGAACCTACACTGTATATTTTGCAATAGTTACCTCAAGGCCTACTGACCAAATTGTTGTGTTGAGATGATATTTAACTTTTTGCCAAATAAAATATATTGATTCTTTTCTATTTTCTGCCAGTCTGCTCTTTGTACCTTCTTCTCCGGGTCATGGGAGCCTGTGTAGAGTCTCTGGGTAGGGGCGGGCTGGGGTAGAGAGAAAGCCCCAATTTTGCCTCTGTTTTGCTTTCTGGAGCGGGACCTGCCACAACCAGTCCGCGGAGCTAGCTAAGCCCTCCCAACCAGGCCAGCTGCCTGGTGGCGAGAACGGCTGGGAAACCCGGCGGCGGAGCTAGACTCCCGCCTGCGTCTATGTGCCAGACGGCGGAGTAGCCCCTGAGAAGCCGGGTTGCACTGGGCTGGCCAGCAGCGGTGGAAAGACCACTATTCCACCTTGGTGCCCCCAGGAGAATTCACAAACTTGGGCCTTCGTTAGCTTGGTGGGGGAAAAGCGTGAGAGGGCTGCAGGATAAAGAATTGGGGGCCGCCTTCTAAGCCGGCTCTGCAGAGAGAAATAGGAGCCCCACCCGACCAAGGCGGCCATGCAGGCAAACATTTTGGGCGTTTGTAAGGGAACGAAGCCCAGCGTCCTCGCACCGCGCACCACCCGCAGCGTCCTGCCAGCCTGGCCCGGGAGAATCTGGGTCCTGCACTGCAAGCCCCTCCCGAGCACAAGTCCGAACAGAGGCAGGGCTGGCTGAGGCGACTGACGAGCCCCGAAGCACCATAAAAGAAAATGAGGGCTGTTACTGTTTATGGGGTGTAAAGGGCTGCGGGGAGAACTGCCGCAACTTCGGAGGCCTGAGCGCTTTCCGGATGGGGCCGGAGGGCGCGGCCTCGCCTCCCCTACCACGCTTTGCTTCGCTCTTCCTTCCCCTCCCCCACTCCACGACTTCTGCAAAGTTGGCTGTGTTCTAAGCCTAAAAGGGGAACCAGGGTGCGGGTGGATGCGGCAGGCCCTCACCCCCACTCCCACCCCTCCGCCAGGTTGGGACGCCCTCTGTTGTTGCAGACAGAAGGAACTTCAAAGAATAGGCAGTAAGAGTGTGCCATAAAGGCCGGGTCTGCGAACTGTCTGGAATTCGGTCCTTAATGAGTTTACAACTGTCCAGCCCCAATTAGGCTATTCCACCAAAGCCCTTTCATTTGTTCATTTGTTCTGTCTGCCGCCGAGAAAGCGGCTGCGGAAACAGCTCTTTTATTGGCATTGCCTCCTCTGCAGATTCCGGGCTCCATGTAGACTTTCCGCGGACTAGGCCCGCGTCCCTCCTTTCGGAGTGGGGTGCGGTGGGCTCGCCCGCGGCTCCCAAAGCTCCGGCCAGGCGAGGCAGCTGGGGATGCAGTACCAAGAGGCGGCCAGCAGATGGCAGTGTGGCTCCACGCAAGAGGCTTCCGAGCCGCCATCTCCCGCCTCCGCGACCCTGGGGAAGTTCCTAAGATGTCGACTTGACACGAGCCTTTCTGGAATGGGAGCCCCAGATTTTAGTGAACAGCCGCCCTATATTTTCAGTGCTGCTCACTCCTGGCTAGAAGCCTCGCTGGGAAAGAAGGACTCGGAGGGAGCTTGCCCGACCCTCACCGCTCACGCCTCCCAGAGCGTATCCCGAGGGCCCGAGGCTGCCCGGCTGCAGCTGTCCAGGCGGCCGCGGGGCTGCAGCTCCAGGCGCGGGCGCGGCTCCGGGGTCACCGTCCTCAGCCGGGACAGGCCTGACACAGCCAGGCGCCAGGGAGCCCCGGCTGACTGACGGACACTGGAGGAACGCCTGCAGCCCCCAGACCTGACGACCACCCCAGAGGGTGTGCACAGGGCGTGCCGAGGGCTCACTCCGTGACCAGGGGTCCCGCGGCCGCCCCGGACGCCCCCGAACCCTGCGACCTGGGTCAGGGCCCCGCGAGCCGGAACCCAAGACAGAGCCAGGACCCCGGGACTCGGCCGGCTTGAATCGAGGCAATAAAATTGGGCGGTGAAAATTGAGCGTAACGGGAATCTCGGCGTCTGTCCACTGTAGGTCCAGGGGCCGGGCCGAGTTGGCTGGGAAGGAGAATCCCGGGGGACAGACCAGGAACTGCTTTCGTTATTTTTTTTAATGTGATGTTTAATATGACGATCACACCGGAGCACCAAAAGTGTCGCTCACGGCGTGGAAGCCGCCCGTGCTGTCTCTGGCTGCGGCGTGTCCTCCGCTGTAGAGGAACCGAGGCTGCTCTGGCGTTTCCTGCTCAGGAGGCCAGAAGGGAGGGGACCCCAATCCAGGCCCAGCCTCTCCGGGACCCCAGGCAGGGAACACGCCGCAGGCTCCTCGGGTGCAAGCATCAGCCACAGATGTCGAATGGTTCCAAGGGGAAAACGCAAAAGCAAACAGAGAACCTTTCGACGCGCCCCGGAGCCCTGTGAACACGCGGCACAGTGCATTTATTTGGGTCGTAATAGTCTCCGCCAAACCCACAAAATGTTTACGACTCGCATCTCCGTGCTGTACATGCTGTAAAACTGGGGGCTGGATTTTGGCTGAAGTCTCTCCTGGGTGTTTCTTCTCTCTCTCCTTACACACACACACATCTCTCTCCTTTCTCTCCCTCTTTGTCTCTCCCTCGTCTCACATACATGTATATATATACGTCGATATTACAGACACACGCCTTCATTGTATTTCCGTACATAATTTCCCAACATCTAATTGTAAGAAGGGTTTTATAGCTTCCCCAGGAGTCAACCGTGGCTCTGTATCCAAGCCGTAGATAGCTCTGTTTACGCAACTACAAATAAATAGTGAAGTCGCAGATTTGTGGATGCAGAGAGAAAGCTCAGTTTGTGTAACTACAAATAAACCAAGTCACAGATCGGTGGTGACCGCGTCTCTCCACTAATCACGGAGGCCTCAGGTAGGTGCAGGCCGCCAGGGTCTCCCAGGCCTGGATGGACTGTCCAAAGGCGCCTCCCCTGCCCTTGGCAGGCTGGTGGCTGGAAGGCTGCTTTTCCTCTGGGAAGCCTGGGAGTGGCTTCCCCGCAGCGGGCCTTCACCCAGGCAAGACCCCGCACCAACTCAATCTCGTTTGCGCCGTCGGGGACGGGTTTGTCTTTGCGCCCAGGCCAGGGATCACTCACTGGGTGGGGAACAGATGCAGTCCCTGAGAGAGGCATGGGTGGAAACCTTAAGAGAAGCAATTCGCCAACCACCCAAATCTCCAGAAGGCGCGATTCGCTGCTTAGAGCCGACTTTGCCTTCTTAATTCAATTTAAATATTGGACTATTTGGTAACAAGAAGCAGGGTGAACACACTCTGTCAGTAGGTAGGAAGGAAGCTCAGGGACAGCAGTGGAAAATGTCTATCTAAAGATAGCTCGGCTGATTGGAAACCCACCTACATGTGCCTGCTTCAGGCAGAGGGTGAACGAGTATTCCTGTCAAAATTATCTCACATAACCTAGTGCATTTGTGTCTTTTCAGTCAAATAAGTAGAGAACCAATGACTAGAGAACATGCAATTAAAGAAGCCTTATTGAAAGCCTGATTTTATCCGTCCTTTTCGTTTTAAATCAGACCACAGAGGGCAGGAGGGGAGAGAGAAGCCTGGAAACGAAAGGGAGGTTTCGGTGTCCGCAGAACTTGGCCCAGTTGGCTGACTTGGTTCCAGAAGGGCTGAAGCCTTGCGGGCGGTATCCAGATCCTCCTTGGCCGGGGCAGAGGGGCAGTGCGTCCTGCCAGGACTTCTGGACGCCCGCCGGGCAAAACCAGGACAGGGATCAGCTGGTGGCGAGGGAGCCCAGCCCTCCCTTGGCGAAGTGCGTTCCTTCCCACGATCCCCGAAATCGCTCCCCTCTCGGGCTGTTGGACTGGGTAGGTTCTACTTTAAACACCAGTGCTGTCGGCCCCTCCAGCCGCTTGAGTCTAGACAGACGGCGACTGCGGCGGGGGCCTTGGTCTTTTCTCTTTTCGTCTTGCTCTTTGTCACCCCAGGAACAATTTACTGGTCTAAAGCGGTCTAATTCTGCCTCTTTGATCTCCTAGCCTTCTTGTTTGCTTCATCTTCCTTTAACTTTCTTGGGTTTTTATTTCCTTCCAGAAGGCGATGCGATTGGAATTATTCTGGTGTTTTGTTTTGTTTTTTTTTTTTCTGTCTTACCCTCTATTCTCCAGCAGAGACACGGTATCATCTGATCCGCCCTAAAGGGCATCTCCGGATATCGTCCCCCACCTCCAGGGCTTCTGTGTCCCCGCAGGAGACAGCCCAGGGCCCACCTGCCCCAGGAGCCCCCGCCTTCCCACTCAAGCCCCGGTGGTTCACTGGGCAGGAACTGGGGCTCCCTGGCATCCCGATCTGAACCATCCCTCCACCTTTTGTGTTCCCGGGACCCCCTGAGAGGGTGCGGTAAATTGGGGCGGCCTGGACCCTCTGAAAGTGATGGGAAGTGCTTTGTACACAAGAAACTAAACTCTATAATTTACAGGAGAATTTCCGGGGCAATTCCATTGTGAGGTCGGGTTTATGGTGTGTAATCGAGCTGGGCAGTAAAAGGTGGCCGGGCTTCTAGCGCGGCCCAGGCAGTTTATGAGGCGTTTAGGGAAAGCGTTCTCTCCACCATCCTCCACCGAGCCATGGGCAGCAGGGGCTTCAGCTGGTCCAATACGGTGCAGGGGTCGGAAGCCTGGAAAGGTAGGAATTGGAGTCCTGGATGGAAGGGACTGAGACCACTGTGCGCTCAGCTCCGTGTGAGCTGGTACTTGGATAGGTAAAGCCTCCACAGCTGGGTGGCCTTTGGGGGGGTGGTCCCCTTATTTGTTTTTGGTGTCTTTAAAAGAAATGAAAGTCCACAGAGGGTTGCAGTCCCCAGACGCCAAAAGCCCTTCTCCAAATCGGCTCTAAAGCATGTATTGTTCCCAGGTACCCAGGCCCACGAGGTGGAGGCCTAAGGATGGATGAGGCGAAGGCTGCTGGAAACCTTCCAGTGTTGGGAGAGCCTGGAAGGGTGCGGGCCTGAGATTTCTCCAAGCTGGGGAAAACAGCCCTGGCTCCCGTGCGCCAGAAGGGAATTAGAAGTTGTGGCAAGGACAAAGGAATCTTTAGCCATTTATTGGTCTCTTGGAGCCAGCCAGGTGCCCAGGAGCGAAGGCACACTGCCTGCAGCACTACAGCGTCTGGGAGGAGGGAGGGGAACCCCACGTTAATAAATCTGTTGGCAAATGAGGCTCATTAATAGATAAATATTTCACTGCTTCATTTAGGGCGGATAAACAGTGTGCCGCCGATTAAGGAAAGGAAGCTGGAAGACGTTGACTTTATTCGAACCACATGGTTCCACTTTGCGGTGGTATTCTCGCTGCAGCTGCCAGCGACGCTGCGCCTTCCCTGTAGGGATCCGAGTCCAAGTCCGGCCTGTCGCCCACCGGCCCTGGGTGAGGGAAGACTTGGGCAGAGTCGATCTGCTCATAGCTGAGTCCTGTCCACAAGGCCACCGCGGGGTAGTCTGGTGCGCGGGGACAGAGACCCTACCAGGGGCTGGGCAAGCGGACAGGAGAGGGACGGGGAGGATCCCCAAGCTTGGTCCAGGGCTCACTAGCAGGAGTGAGGGGGCTGCGCGGGGCCGGGGCTGCGCGGGGCCAGCGCCGCGCGGCTTCCGCAGACCCCAGTTCCCGAGTTGGCTGCCAGCGGGGCGCCCCCACCAAGCCTCCGGGTCTTCTCCTGCAGGACGCGCCGGGCCCGCCAAGCGCGGGCAGATTCGTGGGCCGCATATTTGAGCCTCTTCCCCTTCCATTCTAGGCGGCCGCGGGCCCCGCGGAGCGAGACCACCTGTGAGGGCTGCTGAGATTGGCGGAGGCGGTCATGTGGGCGGTCACGTGCTGCGGCGAGCTCCGTCCAAAAGAAAATGGGGTTTGGTGTAAATCTGGGGGTGTAATGTTATCATATATCAAGCTACCTCGTAAAACCGACACTGAAAGCTGCCGGACAACAAATCACAGGTCAAAATTATGAGTTCTTCGTATTATGTGAACGCGCTTTTTAGCAAATATACGGCGGGGGCTTCTCTGTTCCAAAATGCCGAGCCGACTTCTTGCTCCTTTGCGCCCAACTCACAGAGAAGCGGCTACGGGGCGGGCGCCGGCGCCTTCGCCTCTACCGTTCCGGGCTTGTACAATGTCAACAGCCCCCTTTATCAGAGCCCCTTTGCGTCGGGCTACGGCCTGGGCGCCGACGCCTACGGCAACCTGCCCTGCGCTTCCTACGACCAAAACATCTCCGGGCTCTGCAGTGACCTCGCCAAAGGCGCCTGCGACAAGGCGGACGAGGGCGCGCTGCACGGCCCGGCCGAGGCCAATTTCCGCATCTACCCCTGGATGCGGTCTTCAGGTAGGCGCAGCCGCTAGGCGGGCCGGGCTGGCGGAGCGGGAGCGGGGAGCGCGGCGCTGGGGAGCGCGGAGCGCAGGGCGGGGAGAGCGGATCCAGGCAGTTGTGAGCCGGCAGCCCTGCGACTCCCGGTGCAGCCTTTCTGGTTTTAATTAGAGCGGAGGCGCCATTGCATGGAGCCCACAGCATTGTATGTAAATGAGGCTCATAAAACTTTTTATGGCCCAATTAATGGGTTCGATCCTCGTAAATTTATTTAACTCCATTTGCCTTGGAATTTTAACATTAAGTTTGTTCGCTATTCTCTCTCCCTCCTCTGTCACCCTCCCTCCCTTTCTTCTTCTCTCCCTCCCTCCACCTCCTTTTCCTTGCTGCCTGGCTTTTATTTCTCAAAAGCGGGGAGAGCCAAGCCCTCCATGGCCTCTAATGCGACCCTGTGCCCGGGGCCATTTCAAGATGGGCGTGAGGAAATGAAGACAGAGGATCGGGGTGCCCTAGGAAGGTCCTTGGGATAAGGGCTCAGGATGTTGGGAAGGGTCGCCCACTTGCCTAGCAAGGCCTGGGAACAGCCGGGCTTATCTTTGAATGGCAAAAGTGCAGCGTCTCCCGCTTGCCCACACTCTATATTTACAGTTTCCCTTTGTCAGGGGAAGCAGGACATTGTGGACGCTTAGCCGGCTGGAAAGGTCCCTTGTAAAGTTGGGTTTCTGCGCCTTTGCTCATTACAGAGCCGCCCACGCGTCTGGCCCTGCGTTGGGGTCTTTCCCTAACACTCCCCCTCCTCCCCTATCTCTGTTCGGGGCCTGGGGCAGAGGGGGATGCCCGCCTGGAACTAGGCCAGGAGGAAGGTGCAGGCTCTGGACAGTAGCCTAACGAGTGCCCTGTCTGCTTGTCTGTCCTGTGTTCATGTGGCTGCATGTCTGTTCTCAGGACCTGACAGGAAGCGGGGCCGCCAGACCTATACGCGCTACCAGACGCTGGAGCTGGAGAAGGAGTTCCACTTCAACCGCTACCTGACGCGGCGCCGCCGCATTGAAATCGCCCACGCGCTCTGCCTCACCGAGCGCCAGATCAAGATCTGGTTCCAGAACCGCCGCATGAAGTGGAAGAAAGAGCATAAGGACGAATGTCCTGCTGCCGCCGCAGCTCCCGAGGGCAACGTGCCCTCTGTCGCCGCCAGCGCTGCCGCGGACAAGGCCAATGAGGAGGACGATGATGAAGACGACGATGAGGAGGAATGAGGGGCCGATCCGGGGCCCTTGCTGCACCGGACAGTCGGAAAAGCGTCTTTAAGAGACTCACTGGTTTTATTTACAAAAATGGAAAAAATAAAAGAAAATGTAAAAAAAAAACCCAAAAAAACAAACAAACAAACAAACAAACAAAAAAAACCCCAGAAAACCCAGTCCCCAACCTGCATTCTACCCGCCCCATCACCCACTCCGGCTCCCAACTTTTCTGGACTGAGTGGCCATAGAGACTAGGTCGCCTTGGATACCCTCGTCTCTGATGACCCCAACAGACACCCCCAGTCCCAGGCTAGCCGGCCCCGCGCTGGCATGGCCAAAATACTACCTAGCACAGGCCTCTGCTCGAGGCACCCCCAAACTACCTATGTATCCAGCCCCAGAGGGCCTCCATTCCCAGGAAGCCCCTATGTATCCCAACACTGGCAGACACCCAGCACCACCCTCCCAGACCCGCAAGAACGTGAATCTCTGTACTACCTACTCCCCTAAAACTACCTATTTCGTGCTGGCTGGCTTGCCTGCTACCTAGTGCCGACTGCTCCCAGGCAAGTCCCCTGCTGCTTATAGCTGGCAGCCTTTGGGGTCCCTGAGGCTGCCCTGAGAATGTGCTGAGGTCCAGGACCAGGGTATTGGCATCTATTTAAATTGAAAAATAATATATTTATTCCAAAAAGCATTCTAAGTGCTGCACCCTAGAATCCCTCCTTCTCTGGCTTGGCACCCAAAGTTCAGGCACATCACCCCCCACTTCTGGAGGGGAATGTTCCTGGACTGGCTGCAGACCTCTGGGTTAGCTTCTGCTTAGTAGGACTGTGGAGATGCTCCCAGCTTCATTGTCCTTTCCTCTGGCTCCCGTATCTTGCTGTTCAGCTGTGTTAAACATGTACACCCTGACGTTTCCTATAATAGCAAATACTGTATATTTGAACAGGATTTTTTGGGTCATTTCTATAGTCTTGGAGTTCATTTGTAGGGCAGTGTCTTGACTTGGAAAGGATGTGTTATTGGGGTGACTTCGTAGCATGGTGTGTTGTCTTGAGCTAACTGTAGTGAGTGGGGAGGTCCAATGCCTTCCGCAATGCCCTTCATCTCCCGTGTTGTCCTGTATCTCCCTCAGCTCCATCCTGGGGTTCAGGGAAGGCACACTTCCCAGCCCAGCTAACTGTGTTTTATGTAACAGAAAAATAAAGATGCTTGGTGACAAAGAAAAATGTGTTCTGCTTTATCCAGAGGGGACGTGAAAGGGAAGGTGAGCATGGCTGGAGGGTAAGAGGCAGTGAGGAAGCAAAAGTGGGGTGGCTGTCCTTGTGATGGTCCAAATGTTGGGTGCCCATATATTGGTGTCATGTCTCTTTTTATGTATTTTATGTGTATTTGTATGAGTATGTGCTTATTTTTTGTGTATGTATCTGTGTATTTTTTTCTAATTCCACAATTGCGTATATTTCACTGTCCATAATTGGGTGCATGTGTTTCTGTGTGTCCATAATTGCACGCCATTCTGTGCCCACAATAGAGTGTATGCCCGTCCCTGACTGCATAATTGTGTACGTGCCTTTCTCCGTGTAGAGACGTTTGTCTGGTTTTTGTGTGTGCGCTAACATCTTCTAGATTCCTTGAAAACGGAATCTTCGGTAGATAGGTTATATTCTATGATCCTCCCTAAAAACTGTCATAAATTCCACCAGGAAATTTCATATCCACCGTTTCCTCTAAGTCTGCGCACTGGGTTTGGAAAGGGGCTTTACCCAGCGGTTGATGCCGGATTTCGCAGGCTCCCTGAACCTAGCCCCAGGCTAGGAAATGGGATTTTAAGACTTCCACCCCGCCTGCAGCCGAGGCGAGGGCGCCCCAGGGTCCAACACTGCAGTAGGTGGCGCGGGGAGGGGCTAGGACCGCAGACCCCCGCTGGGTTGCAGTGCCAGGGCAGGGGCAGGGGAGTCTGGGTGTGGGGAAGAGGCGAGAGGCGAAGGGCGAGGGGTTGTGGTGGCTGCTCAGAGCGTCCTGTGTTCTGCGGGTAAGACCTGGTCTCCCGTCTCCTGCCTGGGTTGGGCCCGCTTCTTAGGGCTCTTTTAATAAAACCGGGCCCAAAAGGGTCTATAAAACCTGAGGCCCCTAGTCGGGGCGGCCTCAGTGGTAAGATGGCGCCGGTGTAAGAGCTGCCTCCTCTCAGTGATGGGGAAAGGGTCATAAATCCGTTGTTGTTTATGAAAATTTACAACTTTGCAATACAACTTTATGAGTTGTTCGGCCCTTCCATTGGCCGCTGTCGGTCATGTGGATGGGAACCGTGAACATGAACTTTTTTATAATTTCCCTTGCGAGAATAGAGCCGCATTCTTTTGCTCCGCTCGATCCTGCCTGCTTCGGAGCTCTGTCTTCCAGCCCGGCTCGGCTGCGCTTTGTCCGGCAATGGCGAGCGAGGGAAAGCCCAGGCCAAAGCAGGCCTGGTGGCTCCCGCTGGAGGTGGGGCGCGCCCAGTTCCTGGCGCCTTGGCGGCAGCTTTGCAACTCACAACCTGGCTAATTTCCTGCGTCCTCTGGCACCAGGAAGGAGGACAATTCGTCTCTCGGGCTGCCCAAACGACAGCTGTCAGAGGGTCAGGAGCTTCTGGGAGCCGCCATCTGAAGGTGAGACATGTGGGGAGGAGATAGGAGCAAAGGTGGTGAGGTGACAGCCGGCAGCGGCAGCGGTGGGAGAGGGTACCCAGGGAGGCTTTAAGAGGGGCATACTCCCCCTCACCCGTACTCACCCATTCACACTCACCCCATCACACACTACAACCCAAACATGTCACACACACGCACACACACACACACACACACACACACACACACACCCTTTCTGTCCCCTCTTTGGCTCGCCTTGGCAGTAAGTGCCCGCCTTCCCTCGGCTCTCCGTGGCACAGCGCCCAGGCACAGGGCAGCAGCCCTTGGGTCTTCTCTCTCGCCTTCCCCAGCTACCCCGTGAAGCCCAAAATGAAGTGGCCTGCATTCCGTGTTCCCCGCTAAACCCTTGGGTTTGGATTTTATTTCCATTCATGGCCCAATTTGGTTTTGTTGGATTCTCCAACAAGAGACCATTCTCGGCCTGGGAAGGTGGGAAGAGGTGAGGGCAAAGTGCATTAATCCACTGGCATTTTATTAGCATCATCACGGTACTTTCTACTCCGTGGGAAGTGGTTTCAGAGAGAAAGATAGAATGGGGAAAACAGACAAAAACTTACTAATTCAACCAGAGTTTTCCGCTCGTTGCCGGCTTCCCTTCGCCCAGTTTTTCGATGAGAGAGGTGTCTGAAGCGCTGGGAGAGAGAATAGGTGCGTGGGTGGAATTCTGTGTTGGAGGAGAGGATGGAGTTAATTGGGTGCTACTTGGTGGGAAGTTTCGGTGCAGAGGACGTTATGGTGTTAGCGCGGGTGGCAGGGGCCCGCAGCTAAGGTGGAAAGAAGGACGCCAATCGAGTCTGGGCGGTAGGGGGACCCCCACCCCCAATTCACCTTGGCGCAACGGACTGGCGACCGCACTCCCCACCTTCCGCGAGCGGGGAGAGGACTGTGGAGCTGCCGGGGAGGAAGCGCGGAGGGTGCTGCTGGCGGTGGCTTTGCTTAGCGCGGTGGCTCGAACTGTCTGTAGCTCGGCCTAGGTGCGCATCAGACCAGATTTGCCCCGGGAACTCCCCGGACACAGACAAGAAAGGAGCCCGAGGTTCTTTTTGTTTGTTTTGGTTTGGGTTGTTGTTTCCCCATCTTGAGACAATATCTTGGTATTCATTAGATAAATAGGACGGGGCTGTGGATGTTTGGGACGTTCCCCTGTGCTCTGGGTGCGCTCGGGGCGGATAAAGCGGCGTATTTGCATCCTAGGGCCTCTGGCTTCCTGACTGCGGCTGCCGCGGGCAGATTATTTATTGCGACCGCGCCGGCGCTCTCTGCTGCCACGCTGTGGCCGTCGCCGGGACCGGCGCCAGCCGCAGCCCGCCTCTTACAGCCTGGCGCGACTGCTGTACGGGCCCCTCAGAGATTTCCAGCAAGCAGGGGAGAGGGGGACGAAAGGCGACCTGGGGGACGATCACCCAGAGCCTATTTGGCCGGGAAATCTCCCTGCCTCGGCCTCCCCTGACCGGAGCTGGACGCCGGTATAGACTCGGGTCCTCCCCCCACCCCCACTCCAGCACCATGGAGACTGGTTGCACAGGCCGCCTGGCACGTCACGGCTGCTTCTGTCCAAGCTGCGGGTCCCAAGGCGCCCTGGGGGCGCACGCTGGTTCAGGGAACGCTCTGGCTTTGAGACTGTGAAATCGGAGAGACTACCTGTAGTCCTGAGGCCTGTGGGCCTGGCTGCCCTGAGGAGGACTGGCTATGGCAAAGAAGGCCGGCTTTGGCTCCCAGCGAGGGCCTGTGAAGGGCAGAGGCCGCACCTGTGCGCTGTTGGCTGTGGCCTGGCTAGCGATCTGGCTGGACTGAGGTGGCCTTCAAGGTCCCACACCTACATAATCCCAGGCCACCCTCCAGGCTGGCGGAGGTGGAGCTGTTCAATGGGCAGCCAGGGCAAGGGCAGACAGTGGGGCCCAGCTGTCCCACTGGAGAGAAACTGATCTCCCCCCTTGGAGGGAAACTGAAAGGTAAGTCGCTTTCTGCGTGGCTTTGGCAGAGAAGAGAGAGCCCTGGGGTGGCCATTCTCACCATCGCAGGAGAGGCTCTCTGGAGGGTGTGGGGTTCGTATTCTTGCTGGAATGTTTCTCTCTCTCTCTCTCTCCATACACACACACACACACACACACACACACACCCACACACACACACACCCCTACGTGTGCATATCCGATTGGAAAAATAAATTGGTCAGCTGCCAACATGATATGCACTAACCTTGACTAACATGTAAAGGTTCCAATGTAATGTATATTTTTCCATCTTAGTGCCTACAGAAGCTAGAAATACGTTTTCTGGCTCAGCTGAGAAATCAGATTCTCTTGTTAGTTGGAACAATGATTAGATCGAGAATCCTGGTCAAGGCATGACAAACCATAATCAGTAAATCGACACCGACCCCAACACTGTGTGGGACATGGAGGAATGCAAAGGAAATCATAACTGTAAACATTGATTGACATCTCCAAAACAGTTGTTTTCATCTTAAATAATAACTTGCTTAAAATCACTGTTGTCTGATGGTTTTGTTTAAGAAAATACACAAACATGATTTTCTTCAAACAGCTACTTTTGAAAGTCCCTTTTAATTTTTTGACTCGAGTTTTCATTTTCACCTATTGAATTATTTCCCTAAAGTAATGTGTGGGAAATATTCAATTCTATCCGCCCAGTTCCAACCTCTCATTCGAAGCCCTTCTTTATCTGCACAGGAAACCCTTTCCAGGCTGGACCGACTAGGGAACCGGCACATGGCTTCCAGCGTTGCCCCCATTGCCGGGCTAGTAGCCGCCTTCCAGGAGTGCCTCTTGGGCTCTGTGGAGGTCGCTCTTAGGCCAGTCCTTTTCCAATTTTTTCCCTTTGGGGGAGGAGAGCTCACCAAAAGAATCAAAAGCAAGGAAGACTAAGTCATTACTAGATTCCTACCAGAACACTGCCAGTTGCCCCCTCCCCACCAAGTTCTGAACCCTGAGAGCCTGCTCTGGCCAGAGTTTTACAGATGTTGTAAACAATCTCTAGAAATCCATCCAAATCACGTAGTCTTTTTTCAACCTTCACGGAATTGAGGATTTTAAAGCTAATTCAAGGGGTTTTACAAGCCCAACAAACACAGTTGTAAAAATGCCATTGGGCTGCTATCACATTTTACAAAACGAGATTGAGCCATGTGCTGTAAAAGTCAACTATCTCGAAGGCACACCTCTCAGGCAAGAGTGAGCAGCCCAGGACAGGCTTTTCCTGTCCTGTCTGGGGACAGCCAGGCCTGGGACAACAGTGAAAGCAATTCAGGATTTCTGGAGCCAGTGAGACAACATTCCCGGTTCTGGAGCCACTGCAGGGCGGCAGCCCTCCGCGGTCCCAGGAAGGGCAGTAAAGAGGGCGGCCCTAGGACAGTGCCGGCTGTCGGGCGCCCCGGAAACCGAGCTCATCAATTATCCCCACGGCCTTGGGCCCCGCAGAGCTGCCTTCTGTGCCCAGCTTGGCCAGGGCCCCTGGGCCTCCTGCGCCTCTGGAATGAGGACAGAGAGATTCCACACCTGGATTTTTATCTGCCTCAGCTCTGAGCGGTTCTGCCCGCTGATGCCGAGTCCTCAGGCGCTGGGTAAGGAGCAGGTACCTAGGCTGGCTTAGGTGCCCAGTCTCACGGCCGGCTGCTGCTCTGTCGGTTCTTTCTGGTGGAAACGAGTGGTTTCTGGCCTCTCAATTCTCTGGGTTCAAACGTGGGATGGGGACGCCCAGCTGGAAGGGCTGCTTTGAGACCAGGCAGGCTAGGGATATTGAGCCCTTTGGGACTCAACCAAGATGTGTATGTGGAGAAGGGAATGGGTTGGAAGAACCTGCGTTTGGCTGAGTCCTGGTCAGCTCGAGGTGAGCCTTCAGCTCTGGCCTGCGAGGCCCAGGTCCCTGGTGAGAGTGGAGCAGGAGAGACTAAGGCAGTTCACAGATTCCTAAGGCGCAGGAGTGAAGCTCAGGGAGTTCAGGCCTGGTTTTTGAGAGCTCCGGCTCCAGCTCAAGAACTCGCACCCACGAATAGGGGAGCGCTAGGGGAGGGGCGATTCGGGGCCGTGCCTGGAGTGCGGGTCGGCTGGGAGCAAAGCTACCTTTGTCACCGCCCCTCCTGGCGCGGGACCTTCAGGTTTCCTGTTTGGAGGAGGAGGGGCTGGTAACCTGCAAAATTCAATAAAGCAAAAAGGGGAGGAGGAAGGAGGCAGCCTGGTGGGGCCTTTGTGGCGGCCCCAGCGCTAGTGTCTCTACTCTGGCCTGATCTCTTCGCCCCCGAACGGGCCGTGCCCGCCACTGGCGTTCGGGAAGAGAGCCGGGCCGGCTGGCTATGAGCGCCCATTAATCTGCCGGGCGGGCGGCGGGCAGGCGGGCTGGGGGCTGTTTGTAACTTTGCTGCCTCGGTCGCCGCGGTCCCCGGGGAGCGGGCTCCGGCGCTCGCTCCCATTGGCCGCTGCCGCGTCAGCTGGTGCGATTTGCTGCTGTCGCTTTTGGCGTTCGGCCATCCAGAAACAAACCAGTTCGATGACTACTAATAGTTATAGCCAGATGTACTAATACACAACAAATCACAGTCCTGCAGAGGGGCGCGCAAATGAGTTCCTATTTTGTGAATCCCACTTTCCCCGGGAGCTTGCCCAGCGGCCAGGACTCCTTCTTGGGCCAGCTGCCCCTCTACCAGGCCGGCTATGACGCTCTGAGGCCCTTCCCGGCCTCTTATGGGGCGTCCAGCCTCCCGGACAAGACGTACACCTCACCTTGTTTCTACCAACAGTCCAACTCGGTCCTGGCCTGCAACCGGGCGTCCTACGAGTACGGGGCCTCGTGTTTCTATTCTGATAAGGACCTCAGTGGCGCCTCGCCCTCAGGCAGTGGCAAGCAGAGGGGCCCCGGGGACTACCTGCACTTTTCTCCCGAGCAGCAGTACAAACCCGACAGCAGCAGCGGGCAGGGCAAAGCACTCCATGACGAAGGCACCGACCGGAAGTACACGAGCCCCGTTTACCCTTGGATGCAGCGGATGAACTCCTGCGCGGGTAAGGCACGTCCCAAGACAGTGGAGGGAGAGGGGAAAGGAGGCAGGAAAAGAAAGGAGGAGGAAACAGAGTAGAAAGAGGAATAGAGAGAAAGAAAGGAGAAAAGAACCAGCAAAGTTTCTTCAGCTTTTTAAAGAGAAGGAAAAATCTGTTCCCAATGGGGCAATCAGGCAATAGCAAAGGAAGGGCAGGGCCCCATTGTCCATGCAAGGTGACACCTTAGGGGAGGATGGGGACACTGCCACAAATGTGAGACCCATGACAGGGACAGCCTGAAGAGAAAGGGAGGCTGGTGGGGAGGACTGCCTTGTTCATGCATCCTAGGTACCCTGCTCAGCTTCCCAAGCCAGAGGGCCTTCTGCACTGCATCGCTGATAAATACCCTTTGCTTCCCAATCCCCTCTCCTTTTAGCCCCTCAGAAACCCATACAAAGAGAGGTGGCCATTTGGCCTCTTCCGGTGTCTCCCCAAAGCCTTGGAGGGCCACAGCCCCAGACTCAGGATTTTTTCTCTCTCTCCTCCCTCCCCTCCTCCCACTTCCACTCAACTGCTCACTCTTAGCCAAGTTCTGCCTTCTTCTGAGCCCATGCCTGAGCTTCATACACCTGTATTGGAGGGACCCCCACCACCCTTGGGCATCTTTGGCACCAGATCAGACAGTCACACAATCCTACATTGCCAGAAATCCTAGACTACCTATAGCTCCATCTCTTAGACTCTGGTTTCCAAAGACTTCACAGGAAATCCCAGAGACTCCTAGGAATTCCCTAGGACAGAGCCTAATGAAGATTGTTAAAATTACAATGTTTTGCATTAAAGTCCACTTTATCCCTGATGGATTCTGCATTTCTCAGAAGGGTCATATAATTTGTTAGAATGTGTAAAGATTTGAGAGGGCTGATCATTTTTAACTTTCCAAAAAATGTGTTGAGTTCTGATATGGCTGGTCACAATAGCATCCTGAGAGACCACTATGAATTCAGAGTATGTACACTACTTACAGGGTTCCACACCACCCATCCCCAGGCACACACACACACACACACACACCCTGCATCCCCACAAAAACACTACTTGGGTGTCCCAAATTAAGAGTGCCCATTCTATTTTGCTTGTAATGGTTTTCCTATGAGGCAGATTTTTCAAAAACAATAAGCCCAACTTCAAGTCGTTTTAGGTAGAAAACATCTCGCTTGGTATGAAATTATCTCCCATCCAGTCTGCTTTGGGCCCCCGATATAGTGGGAGAGGCTGGAGTGGACACGGGGTGGTTTCCAGGCAGGAGGCCCCTTGTGGGAGGCACTGGGCTGACTGGGTCGGCTGTCCAGACCCTGGCTTACCGGCGCCCGGCCTTTTCTGCCTGCAGGTGCTGTGTACGGGAGCCATGGGCGCCGAGGCCGCCAGACCTACACGCGCTACCAGACACTGGAGCTGGAGAAGGAGTTCCATTTCAACCGCTACCTGACGCGGCGCCGCCGCATCGAGATCGCCAACGCGCTCTGCCTCACCGAGCGCCAGATCAAGATCTGGTTCCAGAACCGCCGCATGAAGTGGAAAAAGGAAAATAAGCTCATCAATTCCACGCAGCCCAGCGGGGAGGACTCAGAGGCAAAGGCGGGCCAGTAGACCCCTGGGCAGGGACCAGGCCAGCGCTGCAACCTCCTTCGGCTTTGCCCCCTTGCCCTCGCCTGCTCCCCAACTTTTCTCTCCGTCTGCTCCCATCTGGGGGCTTCTGCAGCTTCAGGGGAGCCCGGAGCTTTGCAAGAGTCTGTGCATTTATTTCTTACAAAACAAAACCTCACACACAGCCAATACCAGCGGTGGAGCTGGATGCACTGCACACACACAGTCCCGCTCCACAAGGCTGCCCAAACCCGCTCCGGAGCTCCGGGGTGCGCCCTGAATGCGTCCGGGGCTCCTGTGCTAGTGCCTCTGCGCTCCCCGACCTCGGGACACGGGGCTACTAGGGAGGAAAGAGCCCTGGACCGTGCCCCGTTTCTTGTCTGGGCGTCTCTGCCTAGGTCCCTCGCCAGGCGGTCCCGAAGGGCATCATCAAATCATCTCTGGCCAGTGGAAAGAGGGGGTCTAAGTGCTGGGTCCTGGCGTTGTCGCGGCCTCCCAGGGCGCCTCCCAGAACAGGAAGCTCGAGGAACAAAGGGGGGCCCAACAGAGCCCCGCTTGCGCAACCGTCAGTGGAAGAGAAGCTGCCTCAGACGAGGCGAGCTAACCTGGGAGCGAGTGGTACAGTACAGTCCGGGGACCGTCTGGGCTCCCTCAGGCTCCCGGCTCCGGATTCCCGCTCCCTGCCTCCGATAGCGCTCGCGTCGCCGCCACAGCAGCGTTCAGGACCCAACGAGGGGCCCGGGGCCATGGGAGCCTCCAGAGTCCTGGCTTTCAGAGGTGCCAGGGACGCCTGCAACACCGGGCCTCCAGACGGGAGACTCCACTTGCTTCTCAGCTGTATTTGTGATTTACTTGCGTCTTTCGGAGCCCTGGAAAATAACTACGGAGATACTAGGCACTGCCACGAAATGCTTCCATTATCGCCCTCATTTTATTCCTGGAGGTCTAAGCAAGACCCCAGTAACCCAGCCCGCGGATCCTCAGACCCCAAGCAGCCTCTGTGGCTGCAAGGAGCCTGGGCCCACTCGCTGAGTTCAACGAGAACCCTCCAACTTGGGGCCCGGCTGGCTCGAGGAACCAGACGCTGTGATGAAGATTTTCCAAGCTGGATACGTAAGCAAATCAAATAGCAAATTAATGACACGAAAACCATACTCACAAGAAAGAAAAATCGACTACGGTTATAAAAGTCTATGGAATTTGACCTCGCTTTGGAGAAACACTACACAAAAGCTATCTTTAATAGACGCCTGTCATTTAAGAGCGGCAGGGACACTGTCCCTCTTGCGCTAGCAAAAACAGAGCCGTAATTGTAGCTGCTGCTGCTGCTGAGGGCAGGATTTATTTCTCCAATTGGCTAAATGGCTTTCCCCCTTCCCCGAAGGTGGTATCTGTATTTTCAAAATTCAGAGCTGCCGGCAGGACGGGCAGAAGCGACCCCAACCTCGACACAAAAATAAGAGAGGCTGCAAAACGGGGGAAATAAAGTTGTTGTAAATAAAATGCAGGTCACCACCTCCCCCCAATCCTCTGCATCCTCGCCCGGCGCGCGATCGGCAGCTGACGGCCTAACAATCGGTACATCCTAATGGAACTGCGAGGGAAATGCAATAATTTTGCCATAATGGGCTGTAACCTCAATTCGACCCCAGCCCTTGCAACCCCGGGTCGGAAGCGGGGCGATGCGCCCTAACTCCAGCGGGTGGCGCTCGAGTCCGACTGAACGGCGGCAACGGGCGGCGGGCACGCGCCCGGGGCGCGCGCGCCAACCCTCTCGCCTCCACCCAACTCCCCCATTAGTGCACGAGTTTACCTCTAGAGGTCATCAGGCAGGATTTACGACTGGACAACAAAAGCACGTGATTCGAAGTCGTACCCCATATTTGGGTGCCTACGTAGGAGGGAACCAAGTACATGTCCCAGTCATTTCCATAATTCATCATAAATTGTGCAAGGGTGCTATAGACGCACAAACGACCGCGAGCCACAAATCAAGCACACATATCAAAAAACAAATGAGCTCTTATTTTGTAAACTCATTTTGCGGTCGCTATCCAAATGGCCCGGACTACCAGTTGCATAATTATGGAGATCATAGTTCCGTGAGCGAGCAATTCAGGGACTCGGCGAGCATGCACTCCGGCAGGTACGGCTACGGCTACAATGGCATGGATCTCAGCGTCGGCCGCTCCGGTTCCGGCCACTTTGGCTCCGGAGAGCGCGCCCGCAGCTACGCGGCCGGCGCCAACGCGGCGCCCGCCGAGCCCAGGTACAGCCAGCCGACCACGTCCACGCACTCGCCTCCGCCTGACCCGCTGCCCTGCTCCGCCGTGGCCCCCTCGCCCGGCGGCGACAGCCACCACGGCGGGAAAAACTCCCTGGGCAACTCCAGCGGCGCCTCGGCCAACGCCGGCAGCACCCACATCAGCAGCAGAGAGGGGGTTGGCACGGCGTCCGGAGCCGAGGAGGACGCCCCTGCCAGCAGCGAGCAGGCGAGTGCGCAGAGCGAGCCGAGCCCGGCGCCGCCCGCCCAACCCCAGATCTACCCCTGGATGCGCAAGCTGCACATAAGTCATGGTAAAGCCAGCCTTTTTCTAAATCCACGCTACCACGGGGACGCGGCTCTCGATCCCCTCTCTCTCCTCTGCCACTCTCTCCCAGTCTCTCTCCTGGTCTCATTTCTCCCCGCCCTGCAGAGCCTCTCCTTGCCATTCTCCTTCTCCTGCCTTCCTCCTTCCTGCTCTTCTTTGCAAACACTCTGCGCTCACAAATAATGGGGGAATTGGGCGCTGGCTGGGCCAGTTTAGACATTGAAAGGGGAAGGAAGCAAAAAAAACCCCTTTGAACCCCAACGCCTTGTAACGCGCTCCCGGGTCAGGCCAGCCGAGCAAGGTAGAGGTAGAGGATGGCGGTAGGAGCCGCGAATCGGGCTTGTCAGGGCGGATGATTTATGAAGAGGGCTACGCTGGGGAAACAGCGTTACTAATTAGAGCCCCGGAAAAGGGGCTTGGGGGAAAAATCGAGGCGAGAGCCGGCAGGATTCTGAAGTTTGGGGGCAGGAGAGAGAGAGAAGGAAAGGGAAGAAAAAGAAAGCAGGCGCCCCAAGCCTGCAGGCTGGACACTGGAGGCGGCTCGCGGGACTGGAACTTTGAGGGAGGGTGACCCGAAGGCCACTTGGGCACTCAGGAAAGGGCCGTGCTTCCTGGGCTTCTGAGCGGTGGGCAGCCTGGGAGGGCTGTACCTCCCGAGCAGGGCGCCCGGGGCAGGGCGGAGAGGGCAGGAGTGAGGCCAGGGAAAGCCGGAGTCCTCCAGACACGGCCCCAGCCTCAGATGGGCGGATTGTTCCCAGGGTCCAAATCGTATTGTTTTCTCTCTAGAAAGGAAGAGGGAAGGAAATTCGGGAGGGGTGTGCCGGCTGGTAGGGAGAACTTGTTGAGCCTTTCGCCTGGGTTCCCTACTCAGCACTCGAGCTTGTCCCCCTGGCGGACTTTGGAAGCCAGGGGGTGAGGAGTTGGTGGCTAAACCGCTGACTTTTCTATTGCAGACAACATTGGCGGCCCGGAAGGCAAAAGGGCCCGGACGGCCTACACGCGCTACCAGACCCTGGAGCTGGAGAAAGAGTTCCACTTCAACCGCTACCTGACCCGCCGAAGAAGGATTGAAATAGCACATGCTCTTTGCCTCTCCGAGAGACAAATTAAAATCTGGTTCCAAAACCGGAGAATGAAGTGGAAAAAAGATAATAAGCTGAAAAGCATGAGCATGGCCGCGGCAGGAGGGGCCTTCCGCCCCTGAATATCTGAGCGTTTAAAGTACTGAGCAGTATTAGCGGATCCCGCATAGTGTCAGTACTAAGGTGACTTTCTGAAACTCCCTTGTGTTCCTTCTGTGAAGAAGCCCTGTTCTTGTTGCCCTAATTCATCTTTTAATCATGAGCCTGTTTATTGCCATTATAGCGCCTGTATAAGTAGATCTGCTTTCTGTTCATCTCTTTGTCCTGAATGGCTTTGTCTTGAAAAAAAAAAAAAAAATAGATGTTTTAACTTATTTATATGAAGCAAGCTGTGTTACTTGAAGTAACTATAACAAAAAAAGAAAAGAGAAAAAAAAAAACACACAAAAAGTCCCCCTTCAATCTCGTTTAGTGCCAATGTTGTGTGTTGCACTCAAGTTGTTTAACTGTGCATGTGCGTGGAAGTGTTCCTGTCTCAATAGCTCCAAGCTGTTAAAGATATTTTTATTCAAACTACCTATATTCCTTGTGTAATTAATGCTGTTGTAGAGGTGACTTGATGAGACACGACTTGTTCAACGTGTAGTGACTAGTGACTCTGTGACGAAAACTGTGACTCCAAGCGGTGTGTCCCTGCGTGCCTTTGTAGGACCCTTTGCACGAACTCTGGAAGTGGCTCTTATAAGCGCAGCTTCAGTGATGTATGTTTTTGTGAACAAAGTTACAAATATTGTCCAAGTCTGGCTGTTTTAAGCAAACTGTGATCAGCTTTTTGTTTTGTTTTTTGTTTTTTGGTATTTGTTTTTAAGGAAAAAATACTGACTGGAACAAAAAATAAACTTTCTATTGTAAGTTCTCTTGGTCTGGTTTGTGCCAAATAGTGAGTGGCTCTGTCTGCTTTTCTGTCTGTCTGTTCAGTCCTGGAAGCCTGTAGGTCTGAGGCTACCTGAGCAGATGACCTGTGCAGGGCGACCTCAGACCAACACTGGCCCATCACCTCCCTAACTCTGACCCATTACAAAGTTCAGGGCAGAAGGTGGGAAAAGCTGCAGGCAGTTCCAAAGCCCAAGGCCACCCTGCCCATCTCTGAGGAAACCAAGTTAACTTGCTGGGTACAAAACAGAGAGACAGAGTGAGAAAGAAGGAGAAAAAGCCCAGGGCTTTGTTAGCTGCACTCGGGCCACACAGACCCTGCCTCTTTCCTAAGGCTGCCCTAGGCCTCCACTTGCTGGAGACGCTGCTCTGCCTGGCTGTCGTCCCCAAACCCTCTGCCCTTAACCCGTCCCAGCACCCCTTCCCCACTCTTCACCCTGGACCCAGTTGGCTTCTTCTGCTACAATTAATTTGCTACAAATGGAAGGTACTTACCCCATCCTAGCTCGATTGGGAAACTCCTCAGAGCAGCTAAAGCGCAACTAGAGATTTGCACATTTACCGACTGCTTACACTGATGCCGTCTTTCCTTTTAAAAGTTATAAAACAGTAAACTTTATAAGCCCCAGTTCCGGCTATATGACATTTGGGTGCCAAATGAATAGGGTTTTGTCTATGAATTAGATCGTAAAATCATCCATAGCACAGACAGATCGGCTCACTGGCTATAAAACGTCACGTGGGGCCATTAAAGTAAGTTTTATGGTTTTGGGGAGTTGACATCCAACATTATATACCACATAACATATAATCTCACTAACGCTGGACTCCATTTGACTCTTTTGCAGGCTACGTGTGCTGCCTGGCCATTCAAACTGTCAATTTTAGGTCCAGAAGTGTCCAAACCACAAGTTCTCAAAACTCTCTGAAAAATGGCTCCCTCCGAGTTAAGGTAAGCTCGCCTCTTGAGCGCTTTCAAGTTTATTTGTACTTTGGAAAGTTTCTTCCTTGCTCTCTGTTTCTCTCTCTCTCTTTCTCTCTGGTTCAATAACTCTGAGGCTGCCTCTGAATTCGAAAAGGCAGAGCAAACTTTCCCCCTGCCCCAGAGAGCAGCGCCAGGAGCCAGCTCTGCGGAGGCAGGAGGGCGAGCAGCGCCTGTGACCGCGCCGCATCCACAGGCCTAACTTTAATTGCTGCACAACCGCGGATGTTAATGACTTCCGCTGCTCCTGCCGGCGTGCAAAAAGATGATTTTTGTGTGCGAATGGGCCTGTGTGTGGGGACCAGGCAGGGCCGCAGCCCCAGCCCTCTGCGCAATTGCTGGGCCAGCCGGGCCGGCTGCTGGGGGTCACCGAGCTTTGAGGTGGGGGCTGGGAGACGGTGGGGCGCCGGCCGCGGGCGCCGAGGGCCGCGCTGCGCTCAGGAGTTTGAAAGAAAGGCCCGGGTAGGACCGAGGCGGACTCTGGCGGGATTCCTTACGGGGCTGTGGCAGTATGTCTTTGGGGCCGGGGTCTTTGGCAGGGTTGAAATGAGGCGGCGGCCTTCGGGGTTTCAGCCTGGCTCGCGAGAGCCGGGGGGTGGCAGAGGCCGGCGAGGCGGAGGCTGCACCTCCAGGCTGGGTCCCTGGGTTGCGAGGTGGCGCTTGGGCTGCTAGCGCCCACCGGACCCTGGGGACCAAGGGTCCCCACCCTGGTGGGGGGTGCTCAGCACCCCCTCCCCCGCACCCGGGACCAGGCCCTGAACCCTGTTTGCCTGCACGTTCTTTTTATTTCGGTGGGACTGTTCTCACCCGCCTGTGAGTCTGAAGCAATAAACTTTATGGCCGGATTTAACTTTAGTCTTTGAATCCTCAGGCTAATTGAAAGGGGTTAAAGCGCTTTCTTTTCTTCAGCCTTGCCTTTCTTCTCCCTCTCTTCTTTCCTTTTCCTCTCCTTCTTTGTAGACTTAAAACATCTACGCACAGGACCCTCAAAAGGCAACTTAGGCGGCCCCCTAGATGACATTAAAGATTGGAGAAATTCACTCCCCCTCAACATACAGGCGAATTCTCTGTTCCAAACCGTGCTCTAAAGTTTGGGGGGAAATTGAGGTGTCTTCAATGCCCAACTTAAAAATCCCCAGAGCCATTAGGTTGTTTTTCCTGACACATCATAAACGGTAGTTTAGGGAAGAAATTGGTCCTTTGTCAGTAGGAGATTTCCGCCTTTCTTTTGTTAGCTGCTCTTTCCGTTTGATCCCAGGAAATTTACATAATATATGATTTCCAGAACAGTCTCCACAATTGCACCAATGGGTGAAGTAAGGTGAAATAAGTTTATCCTGGGTACAGTTCCATACTGGCCCCAGTCACCCCTTCTGGCTTCAATGCTCCATATTCTTCAATGGCAAAACCCAAGCCCAGTAACTGGGGACTGACTATGTGGCCTGTCCTGGGATCTTTTTCTGGATGGGTACCCACAAAGGACTCAGTGTATTTCCCCCAATCCTATTTTAGGAATTAAGCCAAATTCTTCTACTGCATTCAGAAATGAAAGAAAAAATAGGATCTGCTTTTCTCCTTAAGAGCTGGGCAGTTTTTGGCGAGTATTAATTGGTAAAGATACCTATTAGTGCTTAAAGTGAAAACACTGAAAGTAGAGATTTGAAATTTTAATAAAGTTTCTTGTGCAGAGGCCACCTACACTCAACATAAGTCCAACAGATGTCCCCAAAGTCAGAGGTCCAGAAAGCAAAACCTAGAAAGTTGTTGTTTTAAATCGAAACCCTCCCACAAGCCCTACTTTTCATGAATTGTGTTAAGGTAAAGAATCCTGAAGTCATTGTGCGTAACCTATTAAAGTGGACGTTGGTATTTCAGCAGTCAAGAAGAGGTGTCCACATCTTAGTGGGAACAAGAATATAAACTCTACATGGGTCTGGGCTCTCTTTATGTCTGCGAGAATACCGGATTCTTTGTTTTGCTGCTCTGAATTTTGGGCTCCTTATTGGAAAATATTGGGTTATGGTTCCATTGTAATTACTCATTTGGTGATCTTGCTTGAGTGATTTCTTGGTGAGTGAAATTAGAAGCGAGAGAGAGAGAGAGAGAGAGAGAGAGAGAGAGACAGAGAGAGAGAGAGAGCCAGAGAGAGAGAGAGAGAGAGAGAGAGAGAGAGAGAGAGGTTCTGACAGTTTAGTTGGAGTAACTCACACAGAAAGTGTCCACACTACCTTCATGGCTATATTCCACCTTGGGGTATGGGAATGAGCAGAAAGCCTGTTGAAGTCATATCCAGCACCACGTAACATAGAGAATGTTTCCAAGGAATGAGAAAAATTACAGGCTGTAAATATTGTCAGCTTGCTTATTTCTGTCTGTTTTAATCTTCACAAAACTTAAGTAGAATTCAAGGGAGCAGGACAACCCACATGGCCACATGGAATTAAATGACTTTTCAAAAATACATCATGCAGTCAGACCTACGTATTATTGGAGGGGTTTTTTTTTTCTTTCCTCCTATTTTCATAGAAAGCATAATAAAGAGGATGGCTGGTTTTCTGCTCATTCTGTAGATAAGTTATTTCTTTTGTGGATTCTTTTGGGTTGTTCTTGCAGAGGAACTTACTAAGAAAAAATATTTCAGTCACTGAGGGCTTTATGAAGACATCCAGCCTCGGTCGGTGGCAGAAGTGTGTCTGTGCTTCTCGGCAGCAATGTGCAGGGGCTCATTTGTTTCCACAAGCTGAAGAGACAATATTCCTGAACTATAAATACAACAGGAAGCTTCTGGTCACACTACTTACGGGTTTGTTAGGGTTTCCATGGTCTAATTTCACAACATTATGCCAAGATTCCTTTTCTCCTGCTCTTTCCCCTGCTTTACTGTTGGCAGTTCTGGGAAAGCAAGACAGAATTTCCTATCAAAAAACAGAGTCCTGTTCATTTGTTAAGATTCTGAGAGTACTATATCCAAATAATTAGTGAGTGGAAAGCAAATCGCATATTAAAAGATGGGCAATTAAGAAGGAAAACAATCCTTTTAACTTAAAAGATGCCCTTCTCAGCCTCTCCCCTGCCTTGGCTGGGGGTCTGTCCATGCCTTGCCCACCATGGAGAGTGCAGAGCATTACAGGCTCCATCCCTTTGGTTTCTAAGAGGAATTTCCTTCTAGTCAATGGCAAAACTATAAACGGGGCTCCCAGGCAGGGCTGAGGGGGTCAGCCTAAGCTCCCACCCACAGAGGGGAGGGGTCCACAGCCCCAGCCATTCTAAGCCTCAGAACTTGAAGGTCTGCCCAGGTTTGTTTTGTTTGGTGTTTTTCGCAAATAAATTTATTCTTTTCCTACCAGGTCCCCTCCCCACAAACCAGTCTTTTCAATAATAATATTTGTTATGAAGGTTATTAGATAATTATTGCAATTTTGTGAAGCAGCCCTTGCTGGAGGTGAAGTCTGTCATCGCCTAACAAATGACGCCCGCGCAGTTCACTGCCGGGTTAAGTAAATGCAGAGAAGATAAATCTGCACACCCTAGGAATCGCCAGCAGAGCACGCTTTAGTACAAGTTCACAGTCAACTCACCCGCCTGGGCCAGCTCTCCCAACAATTAGGGCTGCATCTTTAGTTTTAAATAAAGGGGAAAAGTGTCTCTACCTCCCATTGCCTGCTTTCCCCATCTTCTCTTTTCTTTCACTTTTTGCAAGGTTCTCCCCTTCTGCTCCAAATTTTCCTTGTAAAATAGAACTATGAGTGATTTCAAGTTAATCTAGTTCCTAGGTGCGCAGAAAAAGAGGTCGTAGGCTGATTTAACAGGAAATACAGTCACAAACACACAAAAACATCCATTTCACCCTCTAATTTCAAATGGCAGTGGCAGAAGCAGGGCATCCTGAGATGCTAGGGGGCCTCTTCCCTCTGAAAGAAGAGGCTCAGCTTTGTGTATCTTTGTGGTTAGTGCGTTACAACTGCAGGTCAAAAAGTTGAGGGTCAAAAGTTTACATTGTGCAGCGCTCTTAGTCATCTGCCCAGACAGAGTTTGATGTCAATGTTAGAGCTGTGATCTTGACTATCAGCACAAAAGATAAAATGGCTCGGAGTGACGCGTGTATCACGGTATGGACTCCAGGTGAACCCTAGTGGTTGAATGACCTCAATTACGGAGGAAAGGATAGAAAATTCCTCTTTTCAAGAGTAATACATGCTGTATTTCATCTTGAATTATTGCTCCCATTCTGAGGGAATAGCAGCAGGTAAATAGGCATAGATTACTGAAAGACCAACACCTTAGGTGTTGGAGAACCAGAAGTCTGTGGGTTTGTCACAAAATAAAAATGCCCAAAACTCATCCGTGGAGCTTTAAAAAGTAATGTTGCAAGTTTCCAATATTTCATTATGCCTTCAAAGGCAACAGAATGGTTCAGGAAACCTCCTTTGTTTGAAAAGAGGGATTTTGATTGGCCAGTTTTTTGTCTTTTTAGTACGTGTGATGACCCCTAAAGTGTGTAAGAACAAATGCAAACACAGGCACTTCTTGCAAAATGTAATCTTTGCAGTTTTCAAACATAGAATATGCTTCTTCTGAAACTACAGTTCGCTGAATGCAAAGGGTTCTGAGATCTGGGAAGGGGAAGGAAGGAAGTGAAAGCTCTCCTGAAAACAGATGATTCCCCCCTTCCCCCCTCCACCACCACCATCAATGACGAAATGCTTACTGGTGCCATGAAAATGTTCCTGTTTGGAAATTTTTGTTACGTTTACTATTAAACCACAATTGAATGTAAGAGAAATGCTACAAGCTATAATTGAAAAACTAGACTGTAGGGAATGCAGAAAGGTGTAATCCACAAATACCAGGCCACTTTGTAAGACCACCACACAGAATAGAATATTTTCTATTCTTCAGAAAGTGCTTTTTAATAATGCCCTTGGAATTAAAAAAAAAAAAAAAAAAGCTAAGGAGAAGGGAAAGCAACCTAAGGAGAAGGGTGGGAGAGCAGAAAATAAAGGGAATAGTGTATTAAGGAAGCCGACTGGAACCATGCCTCATGTGTGAGGTGCAACTGAAGAGCTAAACAATATTTTATTTTTCATACATCTAGAAAGGCTTTAAGTGTTGGTGCTGTAAGAATCTATTTTCCAGGGAGCATATTTCCTTTATCTGTGAATTGACCTTCAAGGGATCAATTTAGGAAAACAGAGAAGAGAAAGGTGAAATATTTTCCCTAGGTTTTTCTTTTTTAACTTTGGAGATAATTCAACTACTCAGAATGTAGCCTCTTGCAGGAATGTTTAAGATCATCCCAATATATTTTGGTTGATTGGATTTAACAGTGCCAGGTATGTTCAGTGGTAAAGTAAATATTTCCTAAACACTGCCTTCATGGAAGTAATCAGGGTGCTTCTGTGCAATGTGTAAAGTTTTCACTCTGGCCAAGAGTCAGAAGCCAAATGGGGGTTTGCCAGATGAAACAGAAGAAAGGAAACAACTGCGGTGCTTGCTGTTGCAGCAGTGAGCATTTCACCACATTTGGGCTAGTTAGATGAAGAAAACCAAGACCCCCTCTAGGACTCGCCAAGAAAATTATTTGTCTCTTTGGGGAAAACCTTTTTATTGTGCGTTTTGGTTAAAAACACGTGACGCACCTTAGAAACATATCAGCTTCAAAACCCATAGATACCTCTTAGCTAGTCTTTAAAAGAAAAGGGTACTTGCAGAAGTTATTGCCTTTAGAGTGCTTGCTTCTTTATTTGGAGGATTTTGAATCTTGGGCCTGTCAAACAACCCCAGTTAAAATTCATGTGTAATCCGAATATGAATGTCAGTCCTCATCCCTGGTTTGTGTGCATTATTTTAAACTACTACAAGGAAATTTCCCCCAAATAATTAATTGGTCAAATGGCTGGTAAAGTGTTGCTCCTCTCAAATCTTGTGTCTAGTGTAGGTGGTGGGGAAGCCCTCAAACGCATTTTGAAATCCTGCCATTCTGCGGTTCATCTCGAGACGCGCATCCGACAGAGAAGAGTCTGGGGGACTCTGGCTCTAAAGAACAAAGGACAAATACAGTCAATACATTCCATAACGTTTACATTTCCTTTGCCTTTTCCCCTTGGTTTTTCCTGAGAAGGAGTGACCTGGGCAAAGCACCCTGCTCGCTAAAAGACACTGTATAGACCTTTTAGAAGCGCAAAGTCCAAGGCCGAGGTGAACTTCAGGTCAGTGCGTCTAACAAATATGAAAATGTCGGCTGGTGAAGGGCGCGCCTTGTGATTTAACAAAGACTGTCAATGTGTAAGATTAATAAGAAACAAAATGCACACGGTGTCACTGTTCGGTCACTTTGAAACTTGGGACAGGGTTGCATTCAAGAGGGAAGGCTGTTACAAATATATTCAAAATGATTCAAATCAGATTCAAGCCAAGCTGCAAAACACTGCTTCCCTATCACCCTCCCTCTCCCTCCGACTCCCTTCACTCTTCTTTTCCATCTGGGATCCGAAGACATGAAGAAAAGTTATTTCAGCTATCGGGATTTTAAGAAAGCTTTTGTTGGGAATATATGTTATCCCTGCAAGTGGAAATGAGCAAATGTGCTTACCAGTTTCCTAAGGAAAGGATAACGCTTTCACCCCAATTGAGACTGGAACCAGTTGGCATGCGAGGATTAGCATGCTCCCTCTGCTACATTTCAGGGCATCCCATCTTTTCTCCAGCGAGATGCTGCTGGTAAACTTTAGTTTGTTTATTAATTGAGTTAGTTTCTTCCTGGCTTTACTTTGGTGTCTTGGATATTGTGTAAAGGCAAGCGGTATTTTTTGAAAAAACTGTTTTTCAAAAGATTATTTGATTCAATGGAATGATGCTACGGTTTGCAAAGGGAGATTGAGGAAGCTTCAGAAAAGGTACTGAGATTGTTTATTACAGCCATAAATCTTGCAGTAAAATGTCAAAATGTCGGTGTGTGAGATAACACTTGGTGGTCCTGGCTCCAGTTGTGTTTATGATACGAACCACAAAGACGAGTTACAGGCCTTGGGGGATTCTGTGTGAGCCCATCTTCCTAAAGTAATAGAACCACACAAAACACAGGCGCAGTTAACTCATTAGGGTTGACCATACACAAAACAGTGCCTATGTCTCATTAATACTTAAAAATAGAAACTTGGTAGAAGGTTCTGAGGCTAAACAACATGAATTTTGTGGTTTAGTGTCTGTAAATATTAAACATACATGGTGAAGACCCTCGTACTCAAGGCTGATGACATGAGGAGGCGGAGGGAAGGTTTCCTTGTCATGCTTTTTGTTCCCCCTGAAGCTTAGAGGGTTCTGCTTTTAATACATATTATGTATGTACATATTATTTATATTACATATTACATAACCTATGTGTATATCATTTTTTCTTGCTAGGGAGAGATATTGGTTCAGGTAGATGTATCACAGGCTAACTTATTCCTCAAGTCTAGAGAGGATGGCTAAGGATTACACTCAGTGTTGATTTCTGTCTGTGGCTCAGATTTCATTAAAAACAAATTTTCAGGGTGCCTCCTGTGAATGGACAGCACTCTTCACACACATATACACCCATTGTGGAAAATCTCTCTGTACCACTTCAGGGTGATTCCAGTTAGAAAGCTAATATGATCCCCTGTTTAACCTCCTTTTCTAAATTAGTTTAAAGATGAGTCTCATATACTAGGCTTTATGTGGCTAAGCATTAAATGACTATCCATCAAATGGATATATTCCAGCATTTAGTAACTCATATGAGTAACCGATATAAATGAAGATAGAATTGACATTCCTTTTGAAATGTCTCCAGGCTTAGGATATAATTTTCCTTGTCTGCATTCCAGACTCCGTTGTGAGAAGGCTGTTGATATTGCTCTTTGAAAAATTAACTAAGGTGCACCAGCTGAAAAATCCTTGCATTTGCATGCCAATAGGAAAATATTTTTAGAATGGTGACTATGCTAGTTTGCAGTGCTTTAATCTAGGCTGAAAAGTAGAGGATCTAGGTATGTCTGTTACTCAGAAAAGGAAGGAGGAAAGTACACAGTACAAATAAGGCATCAGTATTTACTTCAAAGATCAACATTAGGTGGAATTAATAAGTAACTTATTTGTTAATAATGGTGTAATTAGTGTACCCATCAAATTTCAATTACCAAATGGCAGGCAGCAGTCTCCTCTCCCTCCTTTCCGGAGCTTCTGATATCGTTAATATGCTAATTTTCAGCAATTCAGAAATTATAGACTGTCCTGTAAATGTAACTCTAGCCTCAGATACAGCCTGAGAAAGCAGGTTCCGAAAGAGAAAACATAAAACTCTTAGCTGGAAAAGACCTATCAGCGAGCAGACCAGGCAAGGTGTTTATTCTACCTTTAGCTTGTTTTTGTTTGGGGATTGTTCTGAAATAGGAAGTTGCTGTTTTCAAAGCTCTGTTCTGTGGAGGTGTTCCTTCTATCCATTCCCATCCTTGGGCCACCTTCTCTCTCACAATCGCACCTGGTAAACGCGGGCATATTTAGCTCCGACATCAACAACCCCAGTCAAATTAGATGCTATTAGGAAGGTTCCAATTTTTCTAAGGAAAAAACGAAACACATTGTCCCTCAAAGCAGGAAAAAATGAAAAGTGCCCATGCAGTTATAATGGAATGGCCTCGCTTTACATCCTAGGGTCGATTTCTCTCAGCTGCCCGACCGCCCACCCTTTGCAGCTTCTGCCAGGTTCTCAAAGCAAGGGCTCTCTCAGGCCGACAAGCAAGGAGCTGGGGGTGGGGAAGGGAGACCTGAGGTTGAGAAAATGAGTCTGATGGCCTCTCTGGGCCTACATAAAAACCAGGTTGCCCCTCGGTCCCAACGCCCTTCCTTCCCCCATTTAGCCTAGAACCCCTGAAGGACACGAAGCCTGACTGGGTTGGGCCCGAGGTCAGCGCTGAGTCGCGGCCGCCAGACTGCCCGAGGCCTAGGCCAGCTGTAGGGCAGGCAGAGGGCTCCCGGGAGGACCTACAGCCCGGCAGGGCCCGAATTCCCAGCGGGAATCGAAGTTGGGGGGCTGGGGTCCAAAGCGCCTGCTCCCTCCCCCAGCCCAGGGGCCGGACAGCAGCATCCATCACGAACCCGCGCGTTTCCTGATCCGGGTCCGCGCGCGCAGTGCGCCCATTGGTGGGGGCGCTGCACGTGGGGCACGGGGCGGGGCGCGCGCCGGGCTGGGGAGGAGCGGCTGGAACTTTGGTGGCTGCTTCGGCGGGAGGGGGAGGGGTGAACACTTGACAGCGGGGGGAGGGGAAGGACGCAGAGGAAAGGGGGATGGGAAGCGAGGCAGGAGGGGGAGGGGCCTCGGCGAGCCCAGAAAAAACGACAACGCGAGAAAAATTAGTATTTTTGCACTTCACAAATTAATGACCATGAGCTCGTTTTTGATAAACTCCAACTACATCGAGCCCAAGTTCCCTCCCTTCGAGGAGTACGCGCAGCACAGCGGCCCGGGCGGCGGAGACGGCGGCCCGGGCGGGGGCCCCGGCTACCAGCAGCCCCCAGCGCCCCCAGCGCCCCCAGCGCCCCCGACCCAGCACCTGCCGCCGCAGCAGCCCCAGCTCCCTCACGCGGGCGGCGGCCGAGAGCCCTCTGCCTCCTACTATGCGCCGCGGGCCGCCCGCGAGCCCGCCTACTCCGCCGCCGCTCTCTACCCCGCTCACCGGGCCGCGGACACCGCCTACCCCTATGGCTACCGCGGCGGCGCTAGCCCCGGGCGGCCGCCCCAGCCGGAGCAGCCCCTGGCGCACGCCAAGGGCCCAGCGCACGGCCTGCACACGAGCCACGTCCTGCAGCCCGGGCTGCAGCCCCAGCCGCCGCCGCCCCCGCAGCCTCGCGCGGCGCCCCCCGCGGCTCCGCGACGCTGCGAGGCGGCCCCCGCCACCCCAGGCGTCCCAGCAGGGGGCAGCGCCCCCGCGTGCCCGCTGCTCTTGGCCGACAAGAGCCCGCTGGGCCTGAAGGGCAGGGAGCCCGTGGTGTACCCCTGGATGAAGAAGATCCATGTCAGCGCCGGTACGTGGCGCCGCTGGGGAGGCGCGGGAGGTGGGCCTGGGTTCGAGGGTCGGGGTCAGGAGGGAGAGGCTCAGGGGAAGGGGGCCTCGGGAGGGGAGCCCCCATCTGGCCTGGGCTGCGATGAGATGTGGGTGTGTGCGCGCCAGCCAGCCGCCTGATCCCAACGTGAGAACCCTTTTGTACCCAGGGTCCCTTTATCAGGAGATTTACGAGACGCCAAACTGTTAGGGCAGTAATTATAGCCCCCATAAATTTAATTGCCCTGGCAGAGGCTTCAGGCCATGTGTCTTTGAAGCTTTTCTTCAGCCCCAATGCCCAGCACCATTCTTTATGGCTCTCGGGTGTTTCCCGTTGTCAATAGCCTGTGAAACATTTTCTTTGCCGTTTTATGTATCTTGCGTGAACTTGGTGTCAGGTTATTATATAATGATGATGTCCAATTGCTCTTCCCCACCTCACCTTCTCTCCCCTCCTCCTTTCCCTCTCTTCCACTCCCTCCTCCTTGGCCTTCTCTTTCGGGGTTCTGGGTGTGCAGTCAACCCCAGTTATAACGGAGGGGAGCCTAAGCGCTCTCGAACCGCCTACACCCGGCAGCAGGTCTTGGAGCTGGAGAAGGAGTTCCACTTCAACCGCTACCTGACCCGGCGGCGCCGCATCGAGATCGCCCACACGCTTTGCTTGTCTGAGCGCCAGGTCAAGATCTGGTTTCAGAACCGGAGGATGAAGTGGAAGAAAGACCACAAACTGCCCAACACCAAGATGCGATCCTCCAATTCGGCCTCGGCCTCGGCCTCTGCCGGCCCGCCAGGGAAAGCACAAACTCAGAGCCCGCACCTTCATCTCCACCCTCACCCGGGCACCTCCACACCCGTTCCCTCCTCCATATAATCCTCTAGAGACCTCGACCAGTTTCTATCCCTAACCTCTCTTCTCCTGCTCCTTTCCTCATCCACCCCTCCCAGTCTGGACCATAATAGACACCAAAACAAACCCAACTTGGTGAAAAGGATAACCAAAAAGAAGACATTATCCGGGTAAGAGTATGTGCTGGTTGCCACCCATGAGAGGACAGTTGTCCAGGATGCTGGCTGGTGGAACAAGCCTGCTGGCCTGAACAAGGCTGCCAAGTGTCAATACCTCAGAAGGACTACTTGGTATCAAATACTTTTGAGATGGCTACAGTCAGCTAGCTGGACGGCCCATGCTGTCTGGGAACATATACTTGTATCTTTGTTGAAAGCAGAAGAAAACAGACCCTTTCCCCACCTTCCTTACCTCCTTCTTCCCCATTAAGGCAGCTCATCCAAGCTTGTATTGAACTGAATAAATGAGTAGACATTGTGGACTTCACAAGATTATTTAATTCTTAAGATGTGTAGACCTTGATGTAGATGTGACATTTTAGTTTCCCTTACTTGCATTTATTTAAGAGACTGTCACAGAGATATTGTTGTCCCATTCTGGGTTACAGTCTTTGGGGAGAGGGGAGTGTATTTAGACTCATGTTGAACTGTACAAATTGTGATGTGGCTGTATAGAAAGCCATGTGCTAAGAATAAACTCCATTTAAAAAAACATTAAAAATCTAAGATTCATGTGTTTTCTAAGCTTTTCATTAAGAAGACAAAAATCCTCTGGATTGAGATACTTGACCTTGCATGTAAAAACCTTGCAGATGGCTTGAGCTGTGTTCACTTGGATTCTGACTACTCGCATAATTTTATGTGTGTGAGAGAGTTGTGTGTATGTATGTTCAACTTGAGCTGAACTCTTGTCAAGCTTGGCCTACTGTGGAAAAGTTCCAAAGAGCAGGAAGGCTCTTGAGCTCTGAGAGGGTTCCTCTTCTTCCCAAAATTGGCCAGGCTTTCAGGCTTCAAGTCTCTGTAAGGCATAGAAACGTGTCCTTCCCTGCAATGAAAGTTGAAACCATGCAGTGCTGTGGGCCCAGGAGTTTCTGCAGCTGTTCTACACACTGAACTTTGAGTACACTTGGAAAGAAGTGGTCTCTTTGGTATTTATTGCACCTTCACACTTAATCTGCCTGTTTCCCTGGAGAAAAAATAGTTTGTGCAAAGGGTTAAGATTGCTTTTGTTTCTTGGCTGTTCTTAAGGTCCTCTTCACTAACTGCAGCCTGGGAATTTTTGTTTGTTTGCTTGTTTTTTTTCTTTTTCTTTTTTTTTTTTTTTTTTTAAGAAAGAGCTTTCAAATAAACTGAATTTTCCAAGTACACTCTCCAAAGTTTGTTCTGAGGAAAGAAAAAGCATAATATACCCCCAAAGTTAACCCCAAGCAAAATAGACCTGGGAGAGTTTACTGCTGGAAAATAGCCAAATTCTGGACTGGGGTCACTTTCCTCAAATGCTTTGTGACTTTTTCTGCTTGATTCCAGAGATCCAGATCCAAAAGGCTGAAAATCAAAACCCATTTCTCAATCTCTATAACCCTAGTATTTGTTTATTGATTTACATTTGGTGCTTACTACAGGAAGTCCCCTATAATAAGATAGCAAAAATCAGTGTACACTAGCCCTAAAATATTAGACCTGTCACCTGGCCTTGAAAAAAATGCAGCTTTTAGGTTATGTAGTAATTTTAGCGTAGATGAGAGTAGGTGCTCACCTGCCTCTGCAATATCAGAGAATTTAAAAACACATTCCTTTCTTTAAAAACCCTTTAGCCAGTGTCAGAGCTGGTACCCCTTTCATCCCTTCTGCCCTATGTGTGCTACAAACAAGGGTGATCAGTTCTGTACCCACAAATCAGATTTGAGAGGAAAGTGTTAGATACCAGTCTCCGAGGAGCCAAGAAAATTTGGGAGCAAACAAATACACGTTTACCTTCCCAAATCAGGATAAACCTGGCATAAAGTACATTTTACAAGGTGTGAACGGGTGCCAGGGATTTCTGGAGGCAATGCAACTGCTGCTGAAACTTATTAACCCTCCCCCTACTACACGTACTTGTAAAACGAAATTAAATCATGCTGAAAATAGCAATTTTCCCAGGAATCATTAATCACCTCATACAATAAATATTTCTTTGTAATTCAACAGCAATTCTGAAAGGCATTCTCTGGGAAAAGTCTGTGGAGGAGAGAGGGATCTTCCTGCAAATAATGTGGTCTCAGGCAAGGACACAGAATCTTGGCTGTCTGCTAAAAAAAAAAAAAAAAAAAAAAAAAAAAAAAAAAAAAAAGAAAAAAAAAAGAAAAACCTAGACTCCTTTGGTGGAAATTGAGTGTCGAGCTGCAAAACCTCAAATGGCAGACTATCATCATTTAAGGTAAATTCTTATATTTCTCCTTTGTGGGGAAAGAGGGGTATGGGAACATTCATTAGCTTCATGCTGGAGGCAGTTGTATGAGGATAAAGGGGATGACTTTCTTTCACTTGCACTTGTAGGTCTATCCAGAAAGGGAAGAGAGAGGTTTGAGATCATTTTTCTGATATTCTGGGATAACATGGCATTTTTGTCCCAACTGTATTGATTATTAAGGTACAAAACCAAGATTATCGGAAATGATCCAAATGATTGCCATTTCTTCAGTGTTATGTTTTGCCTGTTTCAGATTGGCTTTTAAGGGAGCTTGTTATAAGAGATTAGAAAATCCCACTTTGTGCTTCAAAATCATGCATTGTCTGCCCTTTGCTAGGGCAACCATAAGAGTTCACCGAGAGGACAAATTTTCTATCTCATTAATTGTTTTTTTTTTTTTTTTTTTAAGCAAACCCTATTGGCCCCTCAAACCCTTGACCTTTAAAGACAGTATTTTGTGTAAGCTCTATAATTCTATGAAAATAACCCTTACACATGCTCTCCTTCCTTTCTCCCTCCCTCCAATCTCTTTTTCCCTCCCTCCAATACACACTTATCTACTTCAGTCACACAGCCAAGCTGTGCATGACTCCAGAGATAAAATGTTTTGTCAACATCTGAAATCAACCTAAATCGGATAGGAGACACTTTAATGGTCACAGTTTGAATTAAGTACTTAACACTCTCCCCCTTGAAGAAAAATGGTACTTTGCAGGCTTCCTTCCCTAGTTTTGCTGAAATCTACGATATACCCGGTGTTTTATTACAGCAGGAATTCAACTGTGACAGGCATAGTAGAGTACTTAATACCCAGGATGAAGCTCATGGGAAGATTACCTAGATAGATGGGGGAGAAGGGAAGTCCCTGTGCATAGCATCTCTGACTTCATACACAGTTGTCCCAGGGTGCCCCATTCCCTACATCTCAGCCTCCTCCCTGTGGGGTGGGGTAGAGTGGATATCACTATCTTTCCTCTGTCCCCCTGTTCCCCTAAGCTCCCAAACTCTGCTGCTCTCCTCACTGTTGCCTTCCCTCTAGCAGTTCTCACATAGAAACAGATCATGACTCTTTAGAAAGGAATAGAAGAAAAACCTAAAGAATGTAGCAAAAAAGCCTGGGGCTTCCCATCTGAATGAGTGGGTTCTGTGCAGGCAGTAGGCTGTCCTTGGCACTCCTTTGGTCTCTGCCTACCTAGACACAGTCTTGTACTGAAAAACACAGGCTCATCTCTCTCAACTGCTGCTCCTGTTGCCCCTTCTCTATATTATACACAAGAATATGGCCCAAGAATAATTCTGCTTTGTGTTTCAAAGAAACACATGGACTGGAAACAATAGGAGGAAGAGACGTGTGTTCTGTTCCCTTGATGGTATGAGGGAGGCTGCTGTGGCTGTCTTGAAACCCTCTAGTCTGCAACTTATAGAACTCTGGCACCTTTTCTGAAGACTCCAAACTTATAGGGCACCCCTCTCCCTTTCAAGCCAGCTCCACTTTCTCTGAGATTGATTCATCCGGTTGAAAGAGATTCCCAGATTGAAAGATTGTCCAAGATGAAAGAGACCTGGAGGCCATTTTGGTTCAATCTTCTTAATTTACAGATGAGAAAACTGAGGCAGCTGAATAATCCTTCCTCTATATTCCTTATGTTAATGAGTGTGAGGGTGAAGTGCAACCTTTAGTCTTACTCTAGAGAGCAGTAGGGTCACAGGCATCTTTCCTCTTGGGAAGCTATTCTGCCAGGAATGGATGTATCTAAGCTTACGCTTGACCTGGATGGCCACAGGTGTGTACAGCCAGAGAAGAATGATGGGTTCTTGCCTCATGTGCCATCGAAGCTGCTTGGGGAGATTTTTGTAACCAAACCACCCTAGTCATGGAGCTCAGACAGGTGGTCTGGCCACTGGGCTCAGGAGGGGACAGATGTCAGGGTGCCTCAGAGAGCAGTGGACTCCTCACTGTCCACAATGTTCATAGTCCCAAAATGACTAATTCTGTCTTTCTTGCCCTGCTATTTTTATGGTGGTGGCTTGCCTCGGACCAGGGCAAGGGTGAATGCGCTCCGGAGGCCTGCAGAGCCAAACAAGGACCCTGGTTGCAGCTGATAAAGGTGTAGCGCCTGTTCGAGGGAGATACTGAAATTGCAATCTTTGAGGTCACGTGACTCATTAAATAATTAATGCAGATCGTCAGGAATGGATCGGAGTCGTCAGGGCCTCACTAGGAATGAATCTCTCAGAAGTGAGACTCCAACTTCCCATTTGATTTTTAAAAACACACACCCTCAGCTTTATCTCCAAAAGCTTTTAACTCCTTCAGGAAGGCAGGAGAGAATCCTTCGGAGGGGAGGACAGAGCTGTCGGGCCCTCGCCGGGTCTTGGGGCTTTTTCCGCAGGCTTTCTGCGAGTCCGGGGAGCGCGACGCGTCCGGGGAAACGTGAGTTCGGGCTTGGGTTTTCTGCGGTCACATCCTGGCTTTGGTGATGAAGTGGGACGGATGCGCAGATAGTTGGTAATACTCTGATTCACGCTGGGGAAGGCTGCAGAGATACCACAGGACAGGCGCGCGGCTTTGTTCAATTTTCCCGGCGTTCATAAATCACCCGCGCCGGGCGAGCGAGGGAGCAGGCGAGCGCCAAAAACGCGGAGAGAGAGGCCGCGGCGGCGGCGGCGGCGGCCATTGCAGAGCGAGAGACCTGGGCAGCATCTCTCTGTGACTCATTAGTCTGAACGATTTATGGGGGACAGCAGCCATGAATATTAGACTTGGGGATAAGGAAGGAGCAAAAATAATAATAACCATAATAATTACGTACTCCTAAGTGTTGCGCAGGAGGGTGGTGGATGGCAGCATAGTGGATCTTTCTGGGGTGAAATTGAGAGGCAAAGTGCAAGATGGATGAGTACACACCTTGCTCTAGGTCATGCCAGGGGCCCCAAGACCAGGGGACACTCCCTTTGGGGACACAGATAGCAAGTTTGAACAAGAGAAAGGGGGCGCAGCATTGATCTTGAGCCCTTTTCCTTTGGTTTGTGGGGGCTGCGGGTCGAATGGTGGCAGAGCGCAGCTGCCCTTGTGCGGCCACTTGTTCAACGTGCTAGGGGGCTCCGAAGCCAGGGGTCAGGGGACTCCTCTTCAGGCGCTATTTGATAGCGCCTCTTAGCGCTATCTACAGAATTGCAAGGAGGCAGACAGACAGTGGAGGGCTGGTTTGGGGCAGGCTGGGGTAAGAGGAGGTTACCTGGGTCTGGGTGAAGGGCGAGTGGGGACAGGGCTAGGTCTGTAGACGAAGAGAGCCCGCAGAATCCCAGCGGAGTGCAGAACTTCTCCAAGGCAGAGTCCAGCGCGCGGACGATTCTTTGCCCCTTCCCTAGCGTCTCCCACAGAGCTGACTGCCTGCTCGGTGACCATTTGTTGGTTAGAGGGCAAGAGAGGGTTGTAAATATTGTGAGGGACCAGATTTGAGTAGAATCAAGGCATCAAGTTGGCTTGTGGCCACTGCGCAAAGGCCAGGCCGGAGCAGAGTCCCTGAGCAGGTATTGTACCAGCCGGTGCCCCTCCCAGTTTCCAGCAGCCTTAGTTGGCCTGCTCTGAGGGACTAAGCTCTGCGATAGTCCCGCCAGCTCATTAGGACCTAGAAGGCACGTACCCACGGTTGGATAAACCAGAAGATAAAACCTCCCAAGACTGCCTCTGGCCAGCGGACTGAGCCCGGGTCTGATTTCGCGCCAACAGAAATGAACGCTATTAGTGAGGTTTCAGGAGAGTCCGTGATTGAATGCTCCCAGACAAGGCGTCCTTTTGTTAGGAAAAGAAAATAAAGCGAGCATTCATATTCTCTAAGTTGGGGTGCCTGAGGAGAGCTCTCTGAAAGCAGCCCACACCACCAGCAAAGCCGCTTCCACCTTCTCAGCGTCCTCTCTTTCATTTTCTTTCCTCTCCCACCCCAACCCCCTCCCCCAAAAAAGAAAGAAAAAGGAGAAAGTGTGGGTGCGGAGATGGAGTATGTATTTATTTTACAAAAATAAATCACCATCTTTGGGCCATTTGTAGACTGGAACATTTCGAGCAATGAGTGCACCGCACGGACGAGTGCCCTAGCGACTCCTTGGTGTTCGAGTCACCCCCAGGGCCACCTTGGCGCTCGCAGGAGCCGCGCTTCCCACCCTGGGCCTCCAACTCCCTTCTCTCGCAGCCGCCGTTTACCCTCTGCTGTTTATTTGTCTGCAGAGCGCCTGGACACTGGAAAAGGCGATTCCCTGAGCGCCCGGAGTTGGAGACAGTTCCTAGTTCAGATTTAAACATCTTTCTAGGTAAGCGCTGCTTCAAAGCTCTTCGCTGCGTGGGACTTTGCATCAGGGGGGTTGGGAGGAGTTGGCTGTCCACGGCTCCTGGCAACCGCGGCCTGTTGAAAGAGGTTCTGGTCAATATTTAACTTCAGAGGAGTTTGGAGTTGGATTCTTTTAAGCTGCTTGCCCTGCAAATGCGGGGCCTCAGGCAGACAAAGAGTCTACCCCAAAGCCAGCGATGGTCAGGAGAAGTGGTTGCAGAAGGCAAAGATGGGTTTTGGAGAGTCAGAGGGGGTGTGTTTATTTCTTTCTGAAAGCCCCAAACAAACCACTACACTGAACTTCAGGGCAAAAGCAAGTAAAGGCCATGGGTATGCGCGCCGCGGCCGCTGCGTGGGCTGCTCTCCTTGCTGACCGAGGCGACTGCGGAGGCTGGGAGTTAGGAAATTGTCGCCAGTCCCAGCTCGCTGTTGAGGAAAACTTGTCTCACTGCCTTGCAGTTTCTTAGATCCTTTTGCCTTTTCTCAGGCATGAGAAAGATGGCTGTGTTTCTAACCTTTAGGCCTTCGCAGGCAGCGGGTCTTCTCCCTTCCTTCATCAGGGCTCATTCTCGGTTCTTCCTACGGGGAAAAATATGCTTTTCTATGTCTTGGCGTTTTCTTTTCCTATTTGGAACAAAGGAAAACTCTTTTAAATTCTTTTCAAGTTCTGCCTTAATTTGTTCTCTTAGTTTGGGATGCAGGGAGGTAATTACTGTGGTTTATTACCTTGTAAAAGATCCATAAATTACGTGCCTGTTTGGGGGAGGGGCTGCTTGAATAGCTTTCAAAATCATGGTATGAAGGAATGAGTTTGCTTTGTTCTTTCAGGAATTACTTATTTTTAAAAAGTTTTGAGATTTTGTTTTCTATTCCCTAGGCCTCAAACTTCCCTTAAATTTGCTCCCAAATCGATATAAGATTGTTAATTAATTGCAACATGATATGCAGTGGTGCTCTAAGGCCGATATGGTGTTCTGGATACAATTATTATTTTTTCCAATAGAAGCTAAACAGAGCAATAGTCAAGCTGGGTTACTTTCTCAGCTACTGTATGTCTGTTTATATCAAATGTAGACAAAACGTTTCAGGAATTCGTAACTCCATGTATATGACTTCCATCTCTGCAAACAACAGAACAATTGCATGTGTAAATAGTTGCAGGAGTTTGGGGCCGTGTGTATAACACAATATACACATCCACATGTGTCCAGAGAACTTGCCTCATTTGTACTGCACTTGCACTCACAGGAAATACCTCATCTTAAATAAGAATATATCACACACACACACACACACACACACACACACACACACACACACACACGCAGTGCGCTAAGAGAGCCTTACCTGATGCTGAGTAGAAAATCCTCTAGATTTAAGTAATGGGACAAAAATGTTAAGTGAATTTTTGATAGAGAAATCAGATTACAGTGTTTGAGTACAGATATATGTAATCTGCCAACAGCCTTGCAAATATTGACTAACAGTCTGTATCACTGATTGCCTGCTTTTTCCAGCCAACTTTCCCCCTATTTTGGCTCTAGTGACCAGGACCACAGCATGAGTCCCAGCCCAGGCCAGGTTAGAGGCCAGTGAAGTGAGTGAGGAGGGACTGGCAGCTGGATTTTTAAAAGGCCTGTAGCTTTGCTCCAGGAGACTGGATTGCAGAGTGGCAAAGGACAACTGTCAGCTGCTGTTTCCCCAGATAGGCTTCCCAGGCCAAGATCTCTCATAGAGAAACAGTTATTTACCTCAAAAGTTAAATGTCTTTTGACTTCTCAGACTTTTCCCTTCTCATCCCACCAAATCACCCAATCCCATCCCAAGTCATTAATGTTAATTGTTAAACAGCAGTTGGAGCATTAACTGGGATGTTAACAGCCCTGTGGAGGCCCTAGGCTGGAGCTGAGAGATGCCTCTGGGCTTTGCTGGCGTTAAGGCATTTCTCTGAAGCAGTACCAGTGACTTCTCTCATTGATTTATGGCTTTGTTTATTTATTTATTTTTTTCTGAGACGTAGGTAGTCTCACTCTGTCTCAGGCGGGAGTGCAGTGGTGCAATCTCAGCTCACTGCAACCTCTGTCTCCCGGGTTCAAGTGATTCTCTAGCCTCAGCCTCTCGAGTAGCTCAGATTACAGGCATGCACCACCACGCTGGGCTAATTTTTGTATTTTTACTAGAGATGGGAGTTCGAGACCAGCCTCCATGTTTGTCAAGCTGGTCTCGAACTCCGCGTGATCCACCTGCCTTGGCCTCCCAAAATGCTGAGATTACAGGCATGAGCCACTGTGCCTGGCTGACTTATGGCTTTAAGAGTTTTGATTTGCTCAAGACTCTTCCAAGAGTTTTGAAGGGGATCCCTTCTCATCTTTGAGTTGATGCCTCTGCAGAAACTTGAGGGTGGGGAGGAGTTTGTCAGCAACACCTCCAGGTCCTTTTCTAGGGTATCTGGAGAGCTCATTGTGAATTATTGGTGAGGGGGAAGAGGGATGCACATAGCACTAAGAATGAGAAGAGTGAGTTCTTGGGGGATAGGACAATGCTTTTTAGAAACCGGATCTTGCTCCTGTCCTCTATCCCCCAAACCTGAGAGAGGCAGGTTTTCACTTTTACTTCTTACTTTCCAGCTTATAACATAGGAGCTGGAAAAGTTCACATGGAGGTTTTCTTCCAGCTACACCACAGATTGAACCTTATTCAAATATTGTCACCAGTTTAGGCCAGGACTTGCTTTCAAGGGATTAGGTCTCTTCTTTCATTGCCCTTCTGATTTAGATAACCCATGACCAGGTTCTCTTATTAAGGGCCTTACATTTTCATCAGACCCCTTCTGTTCCTCTGCAGGGGAGGAGTGAAGGGGAGGAATCATGTACAGCCTCCTGAAGCTGCTACAAGTGAGTCCTGACACTTAGGTATAGCCAGCTGAAGACCCATTCTCCAGAAACAACAGAATATGGCCGGAGGATCTCACTAGCCTCACAGCACTCTCAGAAGTTCAGAAACTAAGAATGGGAAAGACAAGATTTTTAGACAGCACATGAAACAGTACTATGCTGAAATCGGTGGGCAATGTCACCAGGCAGAAGGCAGGAGTAGGGATGGGGGCAGCTTATTTGTTTCAGTTAGGTTCCTACTGAGCACAGCTGGTTCTCTACTGGTTTTCTCCTCAAGATTATTTTCAGAGTTCTGAAGAGGGATCCTTCTCATCTTTGAGTTGATATGTCTCGGGGTGGGGGGAGAATTTGCTGGTGGACACAGAATTGTCTTGGAAAATGGGTAGACAGACGTGCCTGTAGAGAGGGTTCCAGGTTGCCTTGTTAACTCAAGGCACTCCAGTGAAGGTTGATTCTTTTGCTTTTTTTTTGGCGGGGCGGTGGGGGGGGTCTCTTGCAGATCAATCGGATCATTTCCTCTGATATTTTTCATCTTTAGAAACCTACAGTTTAATGTATCACTCAGCTGTGCACTGAGGAAATGCTTAAGTTTGGTCAGGGCACTAGGTTTCTTCAGATTTTACAAAACCGGGACCACCACACTATAGCCAAGCACATCTTTCCTCATAGGCTTCCATTGAACAAAACCAGCTGGACTTGGAGGAGATGTTTTAACCTTTTGTCAGATAATTATGGGCCTTTTTGGTTTCTCTAGTGGCTGTGGTGTATGGTGTGGGTGTTAGCAAACTCCATACAATGGAAGGCAGGGAGGAAGTCCGATATCCAGGCCAGTTGTTTCTGGGCCTGCCCCTTGCCTTTTGATATACTGGCCTGTGAGCCAGAGGAGACTGAGGTGCATGGCCGTGCAGGATCCAGCTTGTCCGAGGGTGGGAGGCTGTAAGGAAAGTTAAGTGGATTCTAAAAATAAGTATAGCATTGCTGTACCCTTGTGTTTGGAGTGTGTGTAAAGAAATGTAAGTGGAGATAAGCTGTCTTGTATGGTATTCATGTGGGGATGGCCCTTAGCATTCTATTGCTTAGACAGAACTCTTAAACTCAAAATTGCTGGTTGAGGTCCCCCACCTACGCTCCCTCAAAGCTAAATATTCTGTTTGGAAACCTAGTTCCTTTAGTGGTTCCCTATTTCAAATAAAAGGATTTAAGTTGACGTATGACCACGTGAGCACATAATACAGCGCATTATTGTGGCATTTGGAGCGGAGACCCAGGCATGCTTCGCGTGTGATTACGTTTTCTAGATTCTCTACAGAGCTGGAGCTTTTCCCCAACCCCCACGCACCCACCTCCTCCTTCTCCTTCCCCTTCTCCGGAGAGCATTCTCTGAGCAGGTTGCGGTTTTCAGCACTCATGGAGCGGTTCTGGGCGAGCTAGCTGATGGAAGTCGAGGCCATACCAGGAGGATGGGATTTATTTTAAGGTATTTCCGCTGATTGTTCATATCTAGAATGAGTTATGGCTGTGAGAGACAAAGGTCAGGCGAGGAGACCCTGGCTCATGGACAGGACCCTCAGCCTCTCTCTTCCTTTGTTTCTCTTTTAGAACTGAAACCATTTGAAAGATTCCCAGTAGTGCCTCAGAAAGTGTTAGGGGTGTAAATTAGGGGTATTGGGGGGCTACTAGGTGGGCCCCATGGCCCCCAGTGCAAGGGTGGCTTTGTCTACTGCAGCAGAGCAGGGCTGGAGTCTCAGGAACTGAGCCCAAGGCAGAAAGAGGGTCCTGAAGCCCGGTGCAGGCCGAGGTGGCCCGGCTTGCAGGGCAAGACTGCCTGGGAGGGATGGGGGTTGGGTGGGTGAGAAGGGAAATCTCTCCCTGGATGGCAGTGTTTTCTGGCAGGGGATGGAAGGTTAGGGCTGACCTGAGCAGCCTGAGCAGCCTGAGCAGCTGGAAGAGGGAAATCAATGAGGGAAATGTACAGATGTGCTGCCATTTTATTGATGATGCTTCCAGACACTTTGTTTAGTGCCAGCTTACAGAGCATGCTTCCCCACAAGCCAGACCCAAGAAGCCAGACCCGAGGATCTGAACTGGAGGGCCTGCCATTGTTTCCCTGAGCACTCCCTGCCCCAGAGGGATGAAGAAAGACAGCTCAGACCTAGGAGAGCCTTGGGCTGGGGTGAGCTTGCTGGATGCCCCGAGGCTCCTTATTCTAACATTCAGGAGACAGAGTAAGGAGGGAGCCAGGATTAGGTTTGGACTTCATCAGTGTGCCTGGTCTGGGCATTCCTTGTATAGCCCCAGCTGGCTTGGAGAGTTCCAGAACTGGCCAGTGTGAGGGAAGTCCAGAAACAAGATTCCTCAGGAAGCAGAGGCAGACATCTCTACAGCTTCAGAGCTCCCAAAACAGAGCTGTAGCCAGGGTGGAGGCAGATGAAAGTTAAACCGCATGTTTTAAGATTATTGGGAAAGCCCCATCTAATTGGGCTTTGGGGACCCCACACTCCTGGGAAGGGTAGAAACTCCCTGGAAAGATATAGGAAACTCTACTTTATTCTGCTCCTTGGAGTAGGGAAAGGGATGCTTATAAGGAGTCAGAAGTTGGATTTGTCCCTTTGACTTCTTAAAATATAGATTATTTATTTCTGTACTTGAAAAAAAAAAACAAATAGGGCATCCCCTACTTCAGTGGGATTTACTACCCCAGAACGAAAGGGCCCTTCTGCCCTCCCCAATGCTGGCCTCGGCAGTAACTGTGTTTAACTGAGGCCCTTTCAAGTGCTCTAAAATACCCCTTGGAAATAAAATGTAAGCTTTAATTGCTGTTCAATTACTTGTCAGCATTTCATATGATTTATGACCTAGTTCTGGCGCATTTTTGACCCAGTTAAAGACTCATAAATAATATAGTTTTCACTAGAAAGAATGAGAGAGGGAATAGAGGTTTGTTAGAGGCATCTTTTTATTGTCGATTCAGTGCCAGCAAGCTGAATAAATATCTAAGGATGGACTCTGGTTCTATATAAAAGCATGCACAGTGAGAAGCCAAGAGCCACATTTATAGAGCTCAGATTCGTTTTTCCTTCCACGAAAGTGCTAAAGTCAGTCCAATATGTATAATGCTAAACTATTAGGTATCAAAAAAGGCTGGTCCCCTTCTACCTCAAAATGGCAGCTTCACCCTCACAGGCAAGTACATTTCCTGAATAATTTTCCTCCCCTTCTGGGATTTTGATGCCTCTTCTTGCCCACATTATTCCTCACCTTCCTCCCAGCTGCATAGCCTTGGAGCCGCCAGAGGCCCTCTCAGACGCCTTCAGGAGGACACCCTCTTGAATGGTAGAAAGGCACCACGGGTACCTTTGCTGCTCCAAGTATTCTTCTAGTGCTGAGAAAATGTTTTCTTCTAGTCCTCCCTGGATGAGAGATCGGGAGCCACGGGGATCTGGGGAAATTGGTGGAACCAAGGGGTCCTCTCAGTAAGGAAAATCTCTGCGGTTTTGGTGGAGCCGGGCGAACTGCTGCGGGATTTGTCTAGTAAGGGCTCAGCGGCGGCGGCCAGTATTTTCTGGAGGTGGAAATCAACAATTGGTATTTTATCTTTTAAAAATACAAACACCAATAACAAACCGACAAATAAAAACCTTCCGTCAGTATAAATTATTATTTTAAAATCATCTCGCCTACGCTTGCTCCAAAGCCAGTCCTTTGGATTTCAGTAGAGCGGCTTGAGACTGGGGCACCGACCATCTGTACGCCAGGATGTCGGACCTTCGTCTTGAGGTCAGAGCCCCACTTCTACCCGCTGAGGCCCGCAGCCTGGGAGCCACCTATGGGGCGGATAGAGGCCCTGGCCGGAACCGAGCTTCTGCCCCAGATATCCCTGGGCTCCCGCAGCTCCTCAAGTCGGGTCCGCGCGTTTTGCCCTGCAGGGTCTTGGCGCCAGCGGAAAGGCATGCATTCCGGGCTCCCCAGCCCCTGCTCCGGCGCCCTCGGTCTCCTTGGCTCAGAGAATTCCTTCGCCGGGAAGGTTTTCACGGAAAGCTGGCCTTGCCGGCAGCTGGCTTAGCTGAGAAGGCAGTGAGAGTCGCGTCAGCAGTTTGGAGGAGAAAGTGCGGGTTGATTATTGACCCACGCCTTCTTTCTTCAAATGCCACATCCGATCGGGCTGGTTTGAAGAGAAAATGCCACCGAATGGATTTTTGCAGCGGCTCTCACCTCCTACACAGGCCGGCTCCCCCTTTCAAGTTGCGCTGCAATATGCCATAAGGAGCAAGTGTTTGCTGTTTTGTGCTCTGTTTACAGCTTTGGGGCGCCGAGTCATAAATCTTGCCCAGCCATAAATGACAAAAACCATTGGTATGCATGAGGCCACCCTGGCCCGGAGTGCTTTTTGATTTCTCCCTTTTCCCCTGGCTTTGTTTTTCCTCTAAGGTGACACTTTGGCTCCTTGACAGTTTAAACATACTACTTATATTTTTAACACCTTCCTTTGAGAAGGACCCGCCGTTGACACCTTGGGATTGCAGGAAATCTCCATTTCTCTCTTTTTGCTACACTCATACCCTTGCAGAGTTTGCTTCTGAAGCCGGGGAGCTAAGGAGGCTTTGGGAGGACAACCATCCTCTTTCAAGTTGTGGCAATATTACCAGGCAAATTCTGGCCTTTCTTTTGCCCAGCTCAGCGTTACTCCATCCCATTAATTAGGAATATATATATAATTTAGGAATCCATTTGAGAAACCAAGTATTCCCCTGCCGTGTGTGTGTTTGTATGTAGATATGTATATTTGGAGTCAGACCTTTATCTGTCATCCCTATGGGTAAGCTGCGTGTCTGCACTGTGAAATGGGCACACGAGCCCTGCGATTCACGTTTCTAAACACCCTTGTGTGTTCCTGAGCCCAGAGCATCCCATTTCACTGCTGGAACAAGTGTCTGTCTTTCCCAGGTTACTTCCCTCCTGGCTGCTAGGATGTTAGCTGTTTCTGCCTAAAAATATAACCGAAGAGAGCCCAGGTGGCTCTTGGGGGTCTCTAGAGAGCCTTATCCCAGCTCCCCAAACCCCGACCCAAAGATCTGTTTGGGGATGGCAGGTGAAGTAAACTGGGCAAAGTCTGGGAAACTCACTTCTCTTGGTTCTCTTTCCCCTCACCGCACAATTGGAAGTGTCCAGGGCAGAGGAATACGTAGTTTCTCAAATGGATTCCTAAGAAATTGAGCCCAGCAAGAGAGCCCCTTTGTGAGAGCCTTTTGTCCTCATTAGCATAATTTTCCTGGACTTTAGTGACGCCTGGGAGCAGGAGAGGGAGGGAGTTGGGGGTGGGGGGAGGCTGCCCTCCCCTGGCCACCGCCGATCCCCTTCTCCTTCCAGTCCCTCCCCTCGCTTCAGCTCCATCCCCCACACCGGCCTGCGTTTCCCCAGCCGCCTTGGTCTTCCCTCCTGCCCGCCCCAGCACCCCCCACCGCACCCCCAGACCAGACGCTGCTCCGCGTGTAATATTCATAAGAAACATACCCAAGTCGGTGTCAGTAGCCCAGGCAGAGCCCGGCGCCGCACTAGCGCTTATCTCTGCTGCCCTCGGGAAGGGCAGGGGGCGGAGGTGTGGGGGAGGGGTGGGTGGGTGGGGTGGGTGGGACAGGGGGGTCCAAGCCGTCCCAGTCGGCCCTGGGCGAGCCGTGCCGGAGCAGCGAGGCGGCCACGCTCTGCGCGGCGGCGTCCGGGCCTCGGGGTCTCCTGCCAGCCTGCCGTCTCGGCTGATGCTGAGGGTCGGTGCCCATCCTGCGCCAAGGGGACCCGGCCGGGCCGCCGAGCCGGGCCGGGGGCCGGAGCGGGTGCCCGAGCCTCAGCCCGAGCCTGCGCTCTCGGCGCTCGTCAGAAGTTAAGGTAAGCAGGGCCGCAACCGGCCGCTCCCGGCTCTGAATGGCGGAGTTTACGTCTCGGTGATTTATGGCTGCAGACTTAAATCTCGGTTCAAGAAGAGTTCACAAGCCGGAGCTTCCTTCCCGGCAGTGACTGATACCCTTACACTTCGAGTTCAGGCCGCTTTCCCATCCCCGCCCCCACCTCTTGCCTCTCCCCTAGCCCAGCCTCAACTTTTCTGGGTTGGAGAGGGAAGGAGGGTAGGCAGGAGACTCGGGGCTCCTGTCCGAGGAACCTGCCCAGATCTGGGGCAAGGGAAGGCTAAGGAAGAGGAGGGAATGGGAAGAGAGAGCGATCTCAGAACTACAGAGGTTGAATTTGGGCACATCTTCCAGAGAGACAATAGGGCTCGCTTCCTACACTCAGTGTAGCCTCTTCAACTCTCTTTCGGCTCTTGCACCTGGGGATTATTGTCCAGAAACGGATCTTTGTAGAGAAATCTTACCTCATCCCCAGCCCTTGCCTGAGGGTACAAAGCAAAGTTTCCTGGCTGGCATTTTTCCAACTTCTTTACTAGGTTGCAAACTTTGGGGGTTGGGTTGGGGTGAGGAGATGTGTGAGCTCCGAGGTGGTGGTCTGCCAACCTGAAACAATAGGGAGGATTTTGGTGAGATCTCAGAGTAAAATTCATGTTTTACATTTGTGGGGGCTGTTGTATGCTCTTTGATTTTCACAGATATTTTTGCTGTTTTGCAAAAAATGCATAACTTGATAAAAAGGCTTAAGTAGCAGGCTGGTATAACCTGTGATAATGGATTAGCAAGTCACTAGAAATATTGCATGTGCGAAGTCAACTTAATTTTGTTTTATCTAATATCTTGCTGTTCGAGTGTCTAATTTTCCTAACCTGATGTTTTATTTTACACAAACTTGGTATCTAAAAAATTTATAATGCAGACATTAACTCTGCCAAATGTAATTAAGAACTGTTTTCAGTAAAAGAAAAGGAATCTGATACATTAAATTGCTATTCAGTTTTAAGTTTTATTTTATCCTGTATTTACTTTAAATCATGTTATGTGTAGCTTCCTATTTCCAAAAGAGAAACAATGCTTCAAGGCTCATGATCACTGACAGTAACTCTGGATAAGGGATGCTGTAATTTTTAATTGAGGTTCTGGAAAATTAATTGTGCCTGTTTTGCAGATGTTGGTCAGATTGTTGGCTTAATAATGAAATCTAAAGGAGTCCATTATTAACAATGAAATTATAATCATCTTCTGTTAGATGCAATACATTGTCTTTTTTCGATTTAACAAAGCATTTAATATTCCTGGAAAACTTGAATAACTTTGGCACTCAATATACATAGTTGGGTTGAATGAAATCATTTTCTTTTGAATTTGTTATAATTTTCTTAAGTGGTCAGAGGGACTGACATTCTGAGTGTGTGTGTATATGTGAATATTTGAAACTCTCATGGAACTTTTCTGTGCTGAGAACTAGAGGTTGACCGTGCAATCGTTGAAAACAAAAAGAAAACATAACTATTGCAAACTGCTTTCTAAATGAAAGAGGGTTGAGAAGGTTTACATCTGCTTTTTAGATTTTCAGTTATCCTTTATCTGGTATTTCTGAAGCAGGTAAATAGGCCAAGTAACAAATATCAACAACAACAGCACACAAAGATCAGGAAATTCTGGCAGGATTTTATGGCTTGTGGTTCCATCCCTCGTCCGGAGCCAAGTGACCCCCATACATCAAATTACATAGCAGTTTCTAAGACAGAACCTATTATCGTTAAGTTGGAAGGAGAGTTCAAGCCGTGGTCATGGAGATGAACGCTGGTTTTTCAGGTTCCTGGTGGGTTGTTTTTTTTCTCTAATCCATCATGTTTTAACAGGTAGAATTTGATAGTTGCCCTGAATAACAGCACCTCAGAAAGTCCAAGACAGGAGGGTATGAGAACCTTCTGTAACTGGGGGAAAGAAGTCAGCGTGGCTTGCTGGAAAGAGCCTGAGAAACAGGGAGAGGAAAGGAGAAAAGAAATCTCTAGGATTTGAGTTGCAACTTGCTGGTGGTGGTGGTGGTGGTGGGGGTGTTATTGTTGGTCCCTCCCCCTAAACACACACACGTAATGTGTGCCACCCAAAGTTTCCCCTTCCGCCTTTTTGGCCACGAGGGGTCCCTTTGGAGGAGGTGAATCATATCCCCAACAAGGTGAATTAACTGTCTTACAAGCTCAGCTTCTGAAATCCAGCATGGTTGGATGTGGCAATTTGCCTGAAATTTTTTTAATGCAAACCTCTCTTGGGGGCAGGAAAGTCTATGAAGGAGCTGGGTGGGAAGTTACTCCATCCCAGGGCTCTTTTGGCAAACATCAGTCCTAAAGCGGAGAAAACACCGGCGACTCAAGCTCCCCTTTGCCTCTTCGCCACTCCCAAGATTCCCAGAGTGGAAGAGTCCTGGGCCCTCTGGAGGAGGCCAAGGAGCAGAAACTAAGTGACACCCCAAGTTTCTTCTTCCCTGGAAAAGAAAACTCCCAGCCTTGTTTCTTTCTAGCCTATCAGGCCTTTCTCCTTTTGGACCCCGGCTCCTGAGAGTCAGCTTTCAGCCCTCACTCATTTTCCTTCTCTCTCCCCGGAAAATCCCCCAACTCCAGACGCAAGTTAAGCAAATATTTGTAGCTGCCAGTAAATTCCAGCGGTTTTTTATAGCGCGGCTCCCTGCGCCTGGGGCCAAGTCGTGCTGCTAAATATTGCTGACCACTTTTTCTTTTATGGCTTTCATGTCACTTAGCTATTGAGAGTAAGATGGATTTGCGCGGAGCCCTCACCGCGCTGCGCTTCTCGCCCCCCCAGGTCTGCGCGGGGCGGCCATTGGCGGCGGAGTGTCACGTGACCGCGGGGGCGTGCCAATGTGCGCCCTCAAGGGTGTCAAACCGCTGTCAGAGTGTGCGATCAAGATCGTGAAACAACGCGATGCAAAAAGCGACCTACTACGACAGCTCGGCGATCTACGGTGGCTACCCCTACCAGGCAGCCAACGGGTTCGCTTATAATGCCAATCAGCAGCCGTACCCGGGGTCCGCCGCTTTGGGCGCCGAGGGCGAGTATCACCGACCTGCCTGCTCACTCCAGTCCCCCTCCAACGCCGGGGGCCACCCCAAGGCACATGAGCTGAGTGACGCATGCCTGCGCATCCTGAGCGGCCCACCTGGCCAGCCCCCAAGCCTGGGCGAGCCGCCCTTGCCCCCGCCACCGCCCCAGGCCGCGCCCCCTGCCCCACAGCCGCCTCAGCCCCCACCTCAGCCCCCTGCACCCACCCCTGCCGCGCCTCCGCCCCCCTCTTCTGTCTCCCCCCCTCAGAATGCCAGCAGCAACCCCACCCCTGCCAACGCAGCCAAGAGCCCCCTGCTCAACTCACCCACAGTGGCCAAACAAATCTTCCCCTGGATGAAAGAGTCTCGACAAAACACGAAGCAGAAAACCAGCAGCTCCAGCTCAGGTAAAAGAGTGCCTTCTGGAAGAGGGTCCTCTGGCCTGGCTGCGCCCCCAAGCTGCTGCCCACCATATCCAGCACAGCCTAGGAGAGATGAAGCATGTCTGGAATTCACTGCTCCCACACCACTCCCCACCAAAAAGGTTTTCAGAGTCTTTGCAACTTAGGGAGGTGATAGGCCTCTGTGGGCTGGAAAACCCCAGAGGCCTTCGGGAGTCTCTCTGGACTTCTCCAAGGGCAAGTAGGGTCTAGTGTAGTTGGAATTACTTCTTGCTCCACTCTTGGAGTTAGGACCTCTATGCAGGAACAAGCTGAGCTCCACTGTCCATCTTTTTAGCACAGCTCTTCTAATGAAACAGTGACATCCTCCTCATGCTGAAATGTGGCAGAATAAAAACAGGCCTAATCACCCTCCAAGTCAGAATCAATGCTTTGCCTATAATCAGAGCCAATTTTTGCTCCAGCAGATGGAGTGGCTGCCTTACCTCTGGGAAGACCCTACTCAGACTTAATACAATGAAAGCAGCTGAAGATCTCCTGGGGGAGGGGGATGCAGACTTGTGATCCTAATGGGAACCACATGGGCCTCCTGGAAGTAGGCTCCACTAGAGGAAAGGCCCCAAGCCTTAGGCATCTTAGCATTTTGGTTACCTTTGCCCCTGCCTTCTCCAGTTGCCAGTGCCCTGTTCTGAGCCTGAGCATCTCGGACCTCCAGAGCTAGGATTTAGGGGGCCAGGGAAGACAGAAGGGTACAAGATTAGTGGACAAAAGCTGGGGCAGGCTGCTTGACAACATAGGAAACCCTAAAGAATAGGACCTAGCATGAAGGGCCTAGGCCTCTCCACCAGAAATGAATACCTTCAATGGGATCTCTTCCTTTGGGCAGAGAAGGCTTTCCAGTTTGAGGTTTCCAGTCTGCCCGTCTCTTGGAATGGGCAGGGGAGACTCTTCCTGGGTAGAGAGAAATAAATGGCCAGTAGAAGCTACTGCCTAATTATTGTCAGACAGTGTGGGAGGGAAAGAAGGTTTGAGTGTGTACATTAGGTTTGAGTGTGTCACATTTCAGTTACTGTGAAGGGAATGGAGATGCTGAGACGGGCCCACAGGGAGGCTGTTGTCTGATAGGTCAAAGAGACTAGTAAATGCCAAAATGTTAATAGCTCTAAAAAGAAAATCCAGACCAGGAAGGCAAACTGGGGCTGCTGCTTCTCTGTCCTTTCCCTGAGAAGCTTGTGATTGCTCCTTGGCTGATGAGGGACTACCACTGTTTTACCCACCAGGAGAGAATATAGCACCTAGTTCCTACTACTTTCTGGGCCCTGACAGAAGGAGAAATCTTTGGGGCCTGAAGGAAGGAGGGGCCGGGCTGGGTCAGGGGCTGGGCGGGGCCGCGGCAGCCCCTGACGCCGCTCTTCCTCTCTCTGTCCTCGCAGGCGAGAGTTGCGCTGGCGACAAGAGCCCGCCGGGGCAGGCTTCATCCAAGCGCGCGCGCACGGCCTACACGAGCGCGCAGCTGGTGGAGCTGGAGAAAGAGTTCCACTTCAACCGCTACCTGTGCCGGCCGCGCCGGGTGGAGATGGCCAATCTGCTGAACCTCACCGAGCGCCAGATCAAGATCTGGTTCCAGAATCGCCGCATGAAGTACAAAAAGGATCAGAAGGGCAAGGGAATGCTGACGTCATCGGGGGGGCAGTCTCCAAGTCGCAGTCCCGTGCCCCCTGGCGCCGGCGGCTATCTGAACTCTATGCATTCGCTGGTCAACAGCGTCCCGTATGAGCCCCAGTCGCCCCCGCCCTTCTCCAAGCCCCCCCAGGGTGCCTATGGGCTACCTCCCTCCTCCTACCCTGCACCCCTGCCTAGCTGCGCACCCCCGCCAACCCCACAGAAGCGCTACACTGCGGCAGGGGCGGGCTCAGGGGGCACCCCCGACTATGACCCGCACGCTCATGGCCTGCAGGGCAACGGCAGCTATGGGACCCCACACATACAGGGAAGCCCCGTCTTCGTGGGGGGCAGCTATGTGGAGCCCATGAGCAACTCCGGGCCAGCCCTTTTTGGTCTAACTCACCTCCCCCACGCTGCCTCGGGCGCTATGGACTATGGGGGCACCGGACCGCTGGGCAGCGGTCACCACCACGGGCCGGGGCCTGGGGAGCCGCACCCCACCTACACGGACCTTACGGCCCACCATCCTTCTCAGGGAAGAATTCAGGAAGCACCCAAGCTCACCCACCTGTGATGGTGGGCCCGGGGCTACGCGCCAGGAGAGTCTCCCCCACCCACCTTTTTGCTTTGGTTGCTTTTTTTTTTTTTTTTTTTTTTTTTTACGTTCTTCCTGCCCTTTCCTTCCTTCTCCACCCCCGCACTCCGTTTCCCGGTTTCCCGGCTCTTTGGTAACGCATTTTTATAGTTTATGTGACGTAGCAATCTTGGTTGCTGGAATGGCTGTATCAGTAGCGATATTTATCTCTTCCTGCCTCTCGCTAGGCCACTGGCCCTGCATCCTTTACCTTCTCCACTCTTTGATCAGAAACAGGGTATATGAACAAATTTTCTAGTCGAGTTTTCAATGTGAATTTGTTCGTACATTATGGCTCCCGAGGGGAAGCGATTACTTTTTTTTTTTTTTACATTTTTTTTTTTTTTTAAATTGCACTTGTAAAGAGAGAAAAAAAGTCAAAGGCGCTTTGGAACAGGGGCTCCCTGTGCAAGGATGACTAAGTGTACGTCTTTCCGTGTGTGTATGCTGGTGAACAGTCAGATTTATTTATATTTTTTTTGCAAGCATTGAATAATCTAAGTTTTAAATATTATTTATCCCCATCCGTTCGTATTTATATTAAAGAAATTCTGTGCCCTGATTGTTCAGAAGGGTTCTTGGACCTTTTGTTCAACTGTGTATTGGCGTACATAGAAATTTTTTTTATTTGAAAGGGAAATAGAATTCCCTTAAACGGTAATGATGCAATAAAACCAGAGAAGATACAGCTTTTGAAAACAGTGATTTAGGTTTGAATCCGGCAAAACTGAAAAATATAATCTGTAAACGCGAAAAATGCTAGATTGTGTTGAGAGTTCTACATTCCTTGCTGCTCACATTCTGAGAAACAAAACAAAAAGAAATAAAGTTTTTATTCTGAATAATATCCTTGTTAAGAAGAGGTTCTTTGGCCGAAGACGTGGGTCTGCGTGGAATTCAGGCCTAGGCGAGCGGGCAGAGCAGGCCGGGTGCAGCAGCCCTCCAGCTCCAGCACCAGACCTGGCCAGGCTATTAGCCCGGAAGTTCCGCGAATTCTCAGGATGGCGGCTGGGGCGCCAGGCGGCTGCGGCAGCTCTGGTAACGCCGGGCAGCCCGCTTGCTGGGCTGCCTGGTTCGCAGCTGCTGCGGAGGCAGGCCGAGAGCGCTGGGGCTGCAGAGTGCTGAGCATGGAGGAAACAAAGGCATCCCAGCCCACAGCGCAGGGGGGGCGCACAGGTGCCCCGTGGCCGGGCGGGGAAATAACGCAGGGCGGTCTTCTGCTCCACACTCTTCCTCGGGCCAAAGCTGACCAGCTATTGCCTAAATCCCGGGATTAGCCAGCCGCACAGAGGATGCTGAGCACTTTCCGGGAGCAGTTGGACTCCTGGTCTCCTCTGGGAGTGCTTCGCGGTCCATTATTATGTCAGGAGGAAAGAATGGTTCCTAAAATCTGCACGCGGAGCGAAACAGTTTGAAAGGGATTGAGGCTCACCCGGGTCTCCAGCAAACGGAGGATTGAGCTACGGAGAGTCGCACTGAGCCAGCCCTTCCCCGGACTGCCTAAATCCCAGCATCAGCTTCCTACTGAATGTAGTATTTGGCATTCTCTGAATTTATTTCCTCTCCTCCTTCCCTCCCAGCTTTCTTTTTATGGCCCCAGGGGGAGGGGGGAGAGCAAGGAGATCGGTATCTTTGAAATAAAAATGCAATTTTATAAGTACTTTTTTCGTTTGATGCTACAGAAGCTAAATATTACATTTCCATTCCTGGATTTAAGATAGGGCTGCCTACTGACTGGCTGGTAGAGGCGAAATAAGGCACAGTAAAGGGAAATATTTCAATCTTCAGATTTAAGGATTCCTGGAGAAAGGAACCAAATTCAGGAAATGCAAACCTCAGACCTGCATCCCCATCATCACCCCCTTCAGAGCTAGAAGTGAGGAACAGCTTTCACCTGGGGATCAGGAGCGTTGGATGTGACAAATAAAACCCTATTCTCCCTGGATTGTATCTTTCAGAGGCAGAAGTGGAAAATGTCGCCATTTTGTTTGCAATCCAAAATATCCATCATCATGGCCTCTATCTTCCTCCTGTGAAGCTCCCTCAGAAGACCCTTAGAAGCAGGCACTGGAGCCATTTCTGGGTATCTGCTGGGTCCCATCAAGCTGCTTTTAGAAAAACTCCTCACGGTTTAAGGAAAAGGCTCAGAGGATGCAAAGCCAGGCTGCTGTTTCTCTCACACCCAGAGGTGCTTTCTCCATATCTGTCCTGAGGCTGTTGATAGATATACATAAATCCTTTTTAAAGAGTTTGGGCTGTGGGAGAAGTAGATTTGCTCCCCACACCTCAAACTTTGTGCCAAAATACGGCGCACATAAAAATGCAGAGGCTGCACAACCAGGCTTTGTGAGAACTAGAGTTTCCCTTTTGGTCATGCTGAGCAGATACAGGAGTCTTCTTTTAAGTAATCAGTTTAGAGACACGTGTAAAATTACCTGGAAAAAATAAGGAACAGCTGGGGGAGAGATCCACCTAAGGATGAAGATCTTTCAGGGATACCACTATTTGAACCTGTTTCTGAAATCTACTCTTTAACTGAGGGAGGGATGGTTTGGAGGCTTCCTCCTTCCCCCAGGGCTAAGGTTTTAAAATGAGATTCTAATACGATTTCCCATATCTTACCGGTCAAGACATTCATTTTGGCTTTCAAAGAAAATATTGATTCACCCCCCAGTTTCCTAGATATTAAAAAGAAATTCTTATTAAAATATCTCAGGGTTAAAGTAATAGATTTGGGAAGATTTCAGTGTTGAGTGGTCAAAGAAAAGGGTTTCTTCCAGATGGTATTTGAATTAAGGCAGCTGAGGCCGGCCGAAAGCTCTCACCCACGCAGCCCCTGACAAAGCCTCAGAGATATGAAGGCAGTGCTGCTCCCTCTCTGCATCTCCCTTCCCTTAAGCCTGTAATATTTTCTGGTAAAAGCAAATGCCAACAGCCACCATCCCAGATTATGCAAAGCACCCTTTTTAAAAGCAGCCCTATAACCCTCTTCACTGCCAAAAAATATTTTTTAAAAGACTAGTTTTCCTTATTTACTTGCGTTTCTTGCTCTCTTCTTTGCTCGGTCACATTTTATCTTGGAAGGAGCTGGAAGCTGAAATGTGTTCTTAAGGGCTAGAAGCTGTCAAGGCTTTTGGTGAGCAAGATTGATCGCGCCCAGACTTCCTTCGGAGCTTTGTTTGGAATAAAAGCAAGAAAACTGAAAAACCTCACATTTTCCAAAATAGCATCTCTATCTGCAAGGCAAAACTCTGAGCTGGTCAATGATACAGGCCACTTTATATCTAATTTCCACCTCAAACCCTCTTTGATGCCGGCCTCAGAGATGGGGTCCTGTCTCTGCTCCTTGGTTGGCCTTTCTTGTTTTCTACGTAGATTTTTCTCTCCTTCCATCCTCTCTGTCCCTGGCCATCAGAATGATTTATTTTCCTGCCACTGATGCCTGCCGGCCTGGGGGAGTCTGATCACTTGGTCCATTTCAAAGGAAGCAAAAGCGAATACCCATCCTTTGCGGGGGGGGGGGGGCGGGAAGAGGTACCTCCAGATCTATCTCTCGGCCTCCTCCCCTCTTTCTGGCTTGGTGGATTTTTTTAAAGTTATTGTTTGGAACCTAAAGGTGTTATCTTTTGAACCCTCTAGCACCGTCCAAGATGCGTTCAGTCTCAAGCCTCCGAATTGGAAAAAAGAGAATGAAGGAGAACGAAAACCTTTATATTCCTCCTTGGGTCGCCTCCTCTCCCCGTAGTGCTGTTTCTCACAACAGAACCCGGAAGCAAACGTCCCCGGTGCCCAAGGATCAGGAAGGTGTGGGAGGCAGTTCAGGCTGCCAGGGAGCCTTGGCTGTATCTGAACCAACCCCAGCCCTCAACCAGAGCGACAAGGACAAGAAGAATGGTAGGAAAAAAAGAGAAAGGGAGGGAAAGAGAGGAACAAGCATCTTCTCTTTCCCTGCTGGTAACTTCCAACAGACTTCCTGGAAATCGGAAATACTCACCGCACCCGAGCCCTACGGGTATGAAACCCAGAATGCCAGGAGCCGCACGCGCCTGCTCGGGGCGGCATTTCTTTGGCTGGTCGCCGCCCTGGCTACAGGGATTTGGACACATGGACCTGGGGTTGTTGTCTCGCTTGGCACATGCATCTTTCTCCAGCCACTCCTGAGAAGTTGATGGCGCAGGAAGGTTGGGAAGCTTCGAGAGCCTCCTCCCGTTTTCCGCTTCCCGCCGGAGCCAGATGCAAAGCTGCCGTGGAATAGCCTGCTAACAATGGGCCGGGGGCGCAGACTCTGGGCTGGACACTGGGAGGGGGGCGAGAGGCTGAGGGGAGAAGGGGAGGCGGACTGAAGAGAGAGGGAGGGAGAAAGGGGAAGAAGAGGAAAAAGTGGGAAAGACAGACAGACGGGAAGGAAAACAGAGACGAGAGAGATCAGTTTTGAGACCCAGGAACTAGTTTTAGGAAAAGTGAAAAAGGAAATGAGAAAGAAAAGGAGGTACCCCTCCCAACCAAACTCTTTCTTTTCTTCTCTCTTTTCTGTCTTCTCTCTCTCTCTCCATCTCTCTCTTCTTCCCTCTGTCTTTATTCTCCCTCTCTCATCTCCTTTCTCCCTCTGCTCCTTTCTCCTGCTTTAACAGAACTTATGTGTCTGGGATGCAGGGTCCTCGGGTGTCAAAACTTTGAAGATTAATGGATTACTTTGTTAATGACTGCAGGCGTCAGACTGAGGTGCTTAAATGATTTGTGAGGTGCGAGGCGTCTTCCCGACAGTCCCAAACAATGCACGGAGTGTGCGGGGGAGGCAGACGGCAGCGGCTGGCGGGACCGACAGCAGGGCTCACACTCACACACATTCACACACTCACACACACACTCCCAGGCGCACACACACCAGATCCTTGCAGATCAGGAGGTGCGCAGGCAACCTCGCCCCCACGCACTTCGGCACATCCCCACTCACACCCACATATATGTATTTTTGCCCTGAAAAAAGTGTAAATAAAGCCTCGCTGGCCCCCAATGAGGCGTTCCTTCCCGACTTTTTTGGATCAATCAAACAGACAGTGGCTTCTTTTGATTAAAGCCCAAATTGTCATTGGGCAGAAGCAATCATGTGACAGCCAATTCGGTCCAATTTCAACCTTGTCTCCATGAATTCAATAGTTTAATAGTAGCGCGGTCCCCATACGGCTGTAATCAGTGAATTAGAAAAAAAACACCCCAGCAGCGATCTTGTATGATAGATTTTTTTTTTCCTCTGCGCTCGCCTTTTTCCTGGGCCTTGCCCCCCCAAAGCCCCTCCAAAAGAGGGAACTTTTTCTCCGAGGGGGCTCCAAGGAGAAGGCCATGAATTACGAATTTGAGCGAGAGATTGGTTTTATCAATAGCCAGCCGTCGCTCGCTGAGTGCCTGACATCTTTTCCCCCTGTCGCTGATACATTTCAAAGTTCATCAATCAAGACCTCGACGCTTTCACACTCGACACTGATTCCTCCTCCTTTTGAGCAGACCATTCCCAGCCTGAACCCGGGCAGTCACCCTCGCCACGGCGCTGGCGGCCGCCCCAAGCCGAGTCCCGCGGGCAGCCGCGGCAGCCCGGTGCCCGCCGGCGCCCTGCAGCCGCCCGAGTACCCCTGGATGAAGGAGAAGAAGGCGGCCAAGAAAACCGCGCTGCCACCGGCCGCCGCAGCAGCAGCCACCGGCCCTGCTTGCCTCAGCCACAAAGGTCAGTCCAAAGACTTGGCCCCAGGTCCCCGGGATGCTCTTCCTTCTCCGGGCTGCGCGGAGCGGCTGTGGGGGGAGGGGAGAGTGGGCTGGGAGAGAAGGAGGAGAGGGAGAGATGCTTGGTTGCCTTGTCCCTGCCCCTGTGGACTCAAGATTGGGTTTGATGGAGAGGATAGGGGATCCTGTGCTCTACAATGAGACATACATATTTTTAGGAAGTGGGGGGAAACTTTCCCTAACTTGTGTAATGTGGGATGATTTATTTGAGTTGGAACTGACCTCCTCTTGTCTAGTTGTCCTAGAGTTTGGCTTTTTGACAGTAATGAAGAGTGATAGATCGCTCTTGCTCAGCTAAGCAGCTGATGCATTAATTATAAATTGTGTTGTGGCTGATATAAAGTTTGCTCCCGTATGAAGAGGTTGGGGGGAGCCACAGGCAAGAATTCGAGAGAGGTGGAGATGGGGTCTTCCCCGGCTGGGCTCCCAGGAAAGGCAGTACAATAGCTCTACTGCATCCAGGGGCGGCCATTTTGTTGCAGTTGATCTTTTCTGCTATATTTATTCTCCAGTGAAATAACCCGGCTCGGACCCCTCCACCTCCAACTGTGAGTGTGTCTCTTGTTGGTTTCCCTTTCCGCAGAATCCCTGGAAATCGCCGATGGCAGCGGCGGGGGATCGCGGCGCCTGAGAACTGCTTACACCAACACACAGCTTTTAGAGCTGGAAAAAGAATTTCATTTCAACAAGTACCTTTGCAGACCCCGACGAGTGGAGATTGCAGCGCTGCTGGATTTGACTGAGAGACAAGTGAAAGTGTGGTTTCAGAACCGGAGAATGAAGCACAAGAGGCAGACCCAGTGCAAGGAAAACCAAAACAGCGAAGGGAAATGTAAAAGCCTTGAGGACTCGGAGAAAGTAGAGGAGGACGACGAAGAGAAGACGCTCTTTGAGCAAGCCCTTAGCGTCTCTGGGGCCCTTCTGGAGAGGGAAGGCTACACTTTTCAGCAAAATACCCTCTCTCAGCAGCAGGCTCCCAGTGGACACAATGGCGACTCCCAAAGTTTCCCAGTCTCGCCTTTAACCAGCAATGAGAAAAATCTGAAACATTTTCAGCACCAGTCACCCACTGTTCCTAACTGCTTGTCAACAATGGGCCAGAACTGTGGAGCTGGCCTAAACAATGACAGTCCCGAGGCCCTCGAGGTCCCCTCTTTGCAGGACTTTAACGTTTTCTCCACAGATTCCTGCCTGCAGCTTTCAGATGCAGTTTCGCCCAGTTTGCCAGGTTCCCTCGACAGTCCCGTAGATATTTCAGCTGACAGTTTTGACTTTTTTACGGACACACTCACCACAATTGACTTGCAGCATCTGAATTACTAAAAACATTAAAGCAAAACAAAGCATCACAAAACAAAAACCGCTTTGACCAGGTGGTTTTGCCTTCTTTTATTCCGGGAGTTTCATATTTTTATTTTCTTCTTGAGCTACCCCTTCCCTCCTTTAAATGTTGAGGATTTTCTGTTTAGTGATTCCCTGACCCAGTTTCAGAGCCATCTTTTACAGATTATTTCGGAGTTTTAGTTGTTTTAAACCTAGCTCAACAACCTTCTGTGATTTCCTGCGAGCAATATATGAGGCCTGCAAGAAAGTGATCATATAATTGTATCTTCACTTTCTTTTTATTTTTGTATTACATTAGGATGCACTGTCATGCATATTTTTCATAGAATAAATTCTCCTTTGCTATAAGTAGCTTTCTTATTTTTCTCCCCCTCTTTTTTCAAGGCTCATATGGTTTCTTTTTCTTTTAGCCTAACTTGGTAAATAAAATTATAGTCACAATTTATCTTCTTTTTTCAATTTTAATACATTTATTAAGGTGGCATGTTCAAAGTCTTCAATGGACAGCAACAAAACAGAAAACAAAAAAATGGCTAGGGCTTCTAATAAGTGGTTTTTGCTTTTTTGCTTCTTCTTCTCCTCTTTCTTTTTAAAGGGAATAGATCTGATTTTCAATGCACAGCCATAGATTTAAATTGGTAATAGAGACAGGATTGGGCAGTCTAAGATTTGGGCCAAGCCTAAGCTCTTGAAAGTGGAGAATTAAAGTGCCTACAGAAACCCCCAACTCCAGGAACGAGTAACATGGAGTTTCTTCAATAAGCTACCAGTCTCCAGGCCAATAACTACGTTATCAACAATTCATTTATTTATACATTTTTGTTTCAAACATCTACACGTCAATCCCCTCCCCCATATATCCCTCCACATTTTCAGTGTGGTTGATAAATCTCCCAGCTGTTGATGGGTTCTGGCAAAACAGACCTAAAAGATAGAGAAAACAAAAAATAAAACAAAACAGTGATTACTATCTGGAAAATGCACCCCAGAAAAGGTTCTTTCCAACCCTGTGGTTCAGTCACTCTAGGATTCTTTTTTTTTTTTTTTTTCCGGGTCAGAAAAATCAATATTTCATTCTTAAACTGTTTACATTGCTAATAATGGATCACTAAGGCGTCGAAGTCAGGTTAGCAAGTTGAGATTTAAAATGGTGTGTTTCTACACCCTAGGTTATAAATTAAGCCAGTTTCTAGAAAGAGAGAAAAGCACTTTAAATAAAATAACAATAAAACGTAATCTAGGGTGTGGCACTGGGTTGTTGCTTTTTCCCCCCTCCCTTCTTAGGTATCCCCATGTTTATTTTTCCCTTTCTCAGCTCTGTTCTTACTTACCGTGAGAAAATGCAGCATGTAAGCAACATGCGTGTGGGGCGGGTTGATTTAAGAACCCAGCTCTTTATCAGCAAAGGCTTGAAAGTTCCAATGAAAACGCGATGTTTCTTCATAGATTTGCTCCCTGCCTTCCCTTGCCCCTTCCTCCACTAAATCCCAGCTGCGGCGGCGGCGGCGGCGGCGGCGGCGGCGGCGGAGTGTAGGGACTATGGCTGGTTTCCGGCCCCAAACTCAGCGAGGAGCAGGGCGTCCCGGCCTCAGCCAGGGCTGCGCAGCTCCTGGATGCGATTCGTCCTACGCTCATAAATCAAACGCTTTCTATGAATGAGAATGTCATCAAAGAGATCAATTGCAGGAACACATGCACAAATAAAAATCCTCTTACGTATTTGCTGGGGATCCCCGTCCGAAAGCATTAAGTTAGAAGGCGTTTAGTCATAATTCATTTTTATTGCTCTTTTAAAACAACAGCTTGGCTGAGCTACGGATGCCATGAACAGCTCAGGGCCTCGGCCGCGTTTTGTTTCTTCCTTATTCCTTCCCATTCTAGTAAAAGAGTCCTGAAAGAGGCATTTTGAGCCAAGCAAACCGCTTGCAGGCGATCATTTTAATAGTGACCAAGCTTGCCTTTCACCAACTCTCCCAAGGCGTTGCAAGAGACTAGCTCGAATCTTCGGGCGCTGACCTACTTGCCTAGAGGGCCAAGGGTCTCCTACTCTGTGGAACGGTCCCCAGGATTTCTTGGGGGAGGGAGATTTGGAAAGAATCGAGCTACAGAAGCCTAAGGTCTCAAGGCCAGGGGAGGCTGCCTTTGTGTGCCGTTCCCTGAAAGCGGCGCTCTGGGCTGCCAGCCGAGGCACAGCCGGGCCGGCTGCGAGCGCCCGGCCTGCCGGGAGCCGGGAGCAGTAAACAGAGGAGGGCGGCCGCGGGCCTGTGTGCTAGTGCAAGCTCGTAATCCCAAGAAACACACTCCACCCAAGATGCCCCCGAAAAAAGGCCAGCAGAGAGGAAGAGAGGCTGAAGGAGAGCAGCGCCGAGACGGCGAACTAGCAGAGGAGGGAGAGTAGCTCCAGCCGGGGTCGGCTTTGTGGCAGGCGCCCTGCAGCCAAAGGGGTCCTGAAAACCCAGGCTGAGGAGGACAACCAAGGTACAGGAATGAGGCAACGGGGGAAAATGTACCAACTTGCTCGCTCAGGCTTGGAGGGAGGAATACTCGCACAGCCAGCACCTACCTCTTCACATCCTGTCCCTCCCCCACAGGAGTTCCTTCTCTCCCCGCTGCGGGAAGCTGGCGCTCCCAAGGAAGCCGCCTCCAGGAGGATCGCCTTGCCTTTCCCCTTCTCCAAAACCAGGATTCCCAGGAGCTGAAACTGGGGCAGGGGTGACTTTTCCTGCCTGTGCTCCCTCTTAACCATGCTTGGGATGGATCCAAGTCACAGAGAAATACCATTCCAAAAGGAAATGTTTGGGGAGAATGTTTCATTGCTACTGAGGGAGCCCAGGGTCAAAGGTCTGCATGGGTTTTCCTTCTTGAGGGGACCGGTTTGGGGGGAACTTAAGTAGTGGAGAAGAGAATACACAAGACTGAAGGGTGACTAACGTATTTGAAATGTGCCTGCCTTGAAAAAAAAAATTCCTTGTTCTATTTACCAGGGGAGGAAAGGCTGAAGGGAAGTGGAAACCCCAGACCCACATACATTCCTCACTATAAATTTCATCTGTCTGATTCCAACTTTGTACACATGGTTGGAGTAAAATTTATACAGCATTGGCTGCAAAGCTTCTTGGATGATTTCTCAATTTCTCCTACCCAAGATTGCATCAGTTTTTGATCTGTTTGGGTTTTTCTCTCAACAAGCCCAGGGTTAACGTGAAACCTAACAGTAACCAGCAATTAACTACCCCATCAGCCTCAGGGTAGTAGGAGGGTGATGGGGAACAGGACCCCTGGCCTGGGATGACACTCAGATTTCCACGTGTCTTTCTAGACTAAAAGGTTCTCATAAGCAACTACACAGTCCGTTGGAAAGGGGAGGTGTCGTTGTGGTAAAGTGTTCCGTCCACCATGAGCCATCTGTCCACCGCCACTCCCACCTGCCAGTCCCCACACCCACTCCAGACATAGAGCACAATGAGGGGGGATTATAAAAGGAAGCTCTCTTTTTCTTCTAACATCCCTCTTCAGAAAAACAGAAACGCGAGGGGAGTTCAGCGTACTTTGTTGGAGCTGTGGGCCCGCCCTGTGAGGCCCACGCAGGAGCATGGAGGCTCCTAGGTCTCAGGGCGCCGGCAGATGGCCGGCAGCACACGGCCTGGCCCCCACGCTGGCCACGTCATCTCTCTTCCCCGCCTCCTACCCCTCAAAATCCGGCGGCCAAGTAGCTCCGCATTCCGGAGGGTTCCCCGTGGAAAACTGAGTGGGGGAGACAGAGGGGCGGAGGGGTGGAGAGAAAGGGGCGGAGGGGGAAGAGAAAGGGGCGGAGAGCCAGGAGAGAGGGAGGGTGGGGAAGAAGAGCCCGGCCGCCCCCGGCGTTTTCGGGGCTCTTCCGCTCCCGCCCCCGCCCCCGCCCCCGCCCCCAGCTCCCACCCCCCACCCTCGGTCGAATTACAAAAGCTCTTCATTGCCATGCTAATGACGGGCAAGGGTAGTTGGGAGAGAGTTTCCGAGACCAGCCTGGAGAGAGTAAAGTTTCTTTCTTGCCCTCGTCTCCTTTACGCTCGCCCGAGGTCCTCCCAGCCAGCCCTCTGCGCTCTTCCTTATCCATTCCGAACTTGGAGAGCCAGTGGCCCAGCCTCGCCCTCCGCCACGGTTTTCTACGCTCCTCACAGCCCCACGGCCTCCCAGCCCAACCTCAGAGCAGAGGAGGCGCCCTGGGAACCCGGGGCACTGTGTCAGCCGGATTCCCGGCCTTCCTACTCCGTGCACTGCGGGCTCGGCCCGCGTACTTGCGGCCACCCGGCCACCTGGCCCACTGATTCCCGCCCCGAGAAAGCCGAGAGGCCTCTTCCCTTCTCACCTCTCGCCAGTTCATCTTTCAGTACACGGTGGGGAGGAGGAGGGGACGAGGGCGGGGGACGCCTCCCAGCCCCCACCTCCCGGAGGCCGGAGGGGGAGGGAGGGAGCAGCGGAGTCGGGCGCGCGCAGAAGGCAGCCTCTGCTCTCCTTCGCCACAGCACTCCGAATCGGCCTTTGCAGTCGTCGCCGCAGCTACCGCCGCCTGGGCTGCCTGGGGGGGCGACTGCGCGTCACCTAGACGGAGGAACGCCGGGGATTTAAATGCCACTGAAATGGTGATCCATCACCGCGGAAGCCGGCAAACTTTTGCAGGAGGCTCAGCCATTGGCTGACACCGTCACGTGCCCCTCCCCTAGCGTCCTCCGCCCTCTCGCCCCCCCTCCTGCGCACTGTACATTCATATCATTTTTCTTCTCTGGTCCCATGGAGGAAGTGAGAAAGTTGGCACGGTCACCCAGGGCTTCGCAGGACCAGGTCACTCAGTGACAGATGGACAATGCAAGAATGAACTCCTTCCTGGAATACCCCATCCTCAGCGGTGGCGACTCGGGGACCTGCTCAGCGCGAGCCTACCCCTCGGACCTTGGGATTACAACTTTCCAGTCGTGCGCGGTCAGTGCCAACAGCTGCAGCGGCGACGACCGTTTCCTAGTGGGCAGGGGGGTACAGATCGGTTCGCCCCACCACCACCACCACCATCACCATCCCCAGCCGGCTACCTACCAGACTTCCGGGAACCTGGGGGTGTCCTACTCCCACTCGAGTTGTGGTCCAAGCTATGGCTCACAGAACTTCAGTGCGCCTTACAGTCCCTACGCGTTAAATCAGGAAGCAGACGTAAGTGGTGGGTACCCCCAGTGCGCTCCCGCTGTTTACTCTGGAAATCTCTCATCTCCCATGGTCCAGCATCACCACCACCACCAGGGTTATGCTGGGGGCGCGGTGGGCTCGCCTCAATATATTCACCACTCATATGGACAAGAACACCAGAGCCTGGCCCTGGCTACGTATAATAACTCCTTGTCCCCTCTCCACGCCAGCCACCAAGAAGCCTGTCGCTCCCCTGCATCGGAGACATCTTCTCCAGCGCAGACCTTTGACTGGATGAAAGTCAAAAGAAACCCTCCCAAAACAGGTCAGTCCTGCAGGTTGGTGGATGCTCCTTGATTAATCTGGAAGGAGCTGACATGCTTAATTTCCAAATAAAATTAATAATTTTTTTTTTAATAAAAGGCTTTTGTATCGAACTAGTGTTGTAGTGCATGAAGAGCATGGAGAGGGTGCCCAGAGGTGTTGGGGCAAAGAAGCCTCAGGGGCTGTTGTGTTTTCAAGGATTTTATACATTTGGGAAGTAGGAAGTGTGTGGGGGTGATGATTGTGAACGTAGTGTTCTGTTAATATCTCCAAGGCTCCATTAATCACCGTCTGACCACGCTAATGGTTGACTTCAGGTTAACACTTTACACCTCATCATTCACCCTCCACAGCCCGATTTGTGTTGAGTTCTTGATCCTTGATCTTTCCTTTACCTGAGTGTTGCCACGAAGTGTGTAGGGGATCTCAAGTCGATTTAAAAATTTTTTACCTTTCCGTCTCATGGCTTCCCACTTTGCCCCAGGGAAAGTTGGAGAGTACGGCTACCTGGGCCAACCCAACGCGGTGCGCACCAACTTCACTACGAAGCAGCTCACGGAGCTCGAGAAAGAATTCCACTTCAACAAGTATCTGACGCGCGCCCGCAGGGTGGAGATCGCTGCCTCCCTGCAACTCAACGAGACCCAAGTGAAGATCTGGTTCCAGAACCGCCGAATGAAGCAAAAGAAACGGGAGAAAGAGGGTCTCTTGCCCATCTCTCCGGCCACCCCACCAGGAAACGACGAGAAGGCCGAGGAATTCTCGGAGAAGTCCAGCTCTTCGCCTTGCGTTCCTTCCCCGGGGTCTTCTACTTCAGATACTCTGACTACCTCCCACTGAGGCGGCTCCAGCCCTAGACCACAGCCCAGGCATCTTCTTGGGCTAGGACTTCTTACCCAAAGCACATGCTTAGCTTATCTTTCTTTCCATTTACAATGTCTTTCTTTCTTTCTGATCCTACCTGGGGAGCTCCTGGCCAGGATAATATGTTTGCAGATAATTCTGGACCAGAGACTTGGTGAGGGTTAACACCTTAATCCAGATTGGGTGCCAGCATCAATTTTCTGGTGGGCCTTAACATCCCTCCTGCTTTTAGGAGAATTCACAGAACCTTCTGTTCCTTTCAGGATGTCCTTTTGGAAAATAGTTCCCTTTGCCAACAGAAACATGCCAGAGGGAATCTTCTCATCTTTTTATCTAACTACATGTACAGCTCTTCCCTCCCTTGCCCTTGAAAGTAGGATATAGTGAAAGGAGAGTCCAGGAGCTCACGAAGAAGAGATGCACTATGTGTTTACATAACTAAATCATCCCCTAATTTAATTCAGTTTTGTGTGTGTGAGTTTGCTGGTTGTAAATACTTTGTCCTGAGAGATTTATCTTTATACAGGTTTTCTAGAAATGTTTAGATTAGGTTACCAAAACAGGGTGGGCAGACTCTCAAAACTGGTACAATTTTATATGTGCTTATAGGTGAAAGAACAAATTCCCTCATTTAAACCCAATCAGATGCCTCAGAGGGTAGCCTCAATTTGTTCTTACAGTTCAGGAGGCCTACAGAGCACAAAGTTCAGAAACCAGGCTTCCTGTGCTAAGTCTCTCCTAATCCTTACCCCTTTCTTCTCGGGCCACCCTCCGTTTAAAATTTGTGCTGGGTAATCCAGAACTTAAAAGTATTATTCAAACCAACTTCTTCCTTCCACAGTTATCTTAGCTGGATATGTTGTATTTTCAGCTCAGTTGTTAATGTGATGGATGGCACAATGAATGTATATTTTGTGTGATTCGTGAAATAGTCTTTTGCATGTCGCACAATGTTTGATGTTCCCCAAGTACCACACTGAGTTCTATCAGTTATCCTTTGTGAGCCTATGATATTCCCCATTTCCTGTACAATCATGAACAGCTCTGAGATTCTAGAGTGATATGATCCAGAGCAGAGTTTACGGGTCTTAGGATGTCTGTAATAAATAAATATACTCAAGTTTCAGGTTTGCTTAAGCATCTGTGTATTTGGCTGGGCTACAATTTGTTAATTCCTACATTGGCACATTTCATGTGGGAAAAGGGAGAAGGGTGGTAAATATTTTCAAAGAGATGAGACTTTTCTTGAATAAAAGTTAATGTTTTCCATTATCATGTAGCTGAAACTCCCCCATGAGTATAATTTCCCCTAGCCAATGTCTGTTTAATAGGTTGATTCTCTTTAAAATAACAGCTCCTTTATTATAATCAAAGTTCATAATGAAAAAAAAAAAGACTGGTGAAGAAATTTATGAAGCAGATTTATTTTTGAAACAAACATGGATACTTCCTGGGTCAAGTGCTAACCTTTTCACCTCCAACTGGATGTTGACGTATATATAAACAGAACTCCCTTCAAAAGCCCAAACTGTCTTCAGTCAGTCTTTCCTCGCATCAGTGAACCAAGAGCTAAGATATTCACATTTAATTAGCTCCAGTATAAAGCTGTTGTGAGGATGGGGCCCTCATTCCACTCCTTTTCCTTCTTTTTGGGTTGTCAGGCAGAGTTCCAATATATTCCACCTTTTAAATGTAGTGTTTTTAGTAAACCCTTGCATCCTTCCCCCATTCTTCTGTCAACATGTATCCCTTCCTGTAGCTCTTCCCCTCCTCTTCCCCATCTCTGGGTTGCACATCTCATTCCCTTCAGACTCAGCTTTGATTTTATAGCCATCACGGCTGTAATGGATCCACAGTTTTATTTCCATGCCACATAACCCAGAAAAAAAAAGTTATTTTCTTCTCTGGGCTCAACAGTTACTTCCAGGTGAACTTGTGGAAGCTACCCTGAAGTCTTTCAATATCCAAGTTGTTTCTGACCATGGCACATATCTGCTCTCAAAAGAGGAAGCCAGCAAATGATAGAGTTCAAAGTGGCTCTCCTCCCAGACCTCTTTATTACTTTCCTTTACTTTCACATATTTTTGGACGCATTTTATTTAGCCCAGCAGTAGAGCAGAAAATTTACAGCATTGAAAACAAACACAGACATATGACTTCCTTCCTCTTCAAAGAGTGTTTTACAAAGGATAGGCTGGAGGAGAAAAACCCTACAGAAACTTGGAATTTGCAGGCCATCTAGAGCATTCGTGAGAATTCCTGCACTGCTCTGTCAAAGGAGAGAAGCCTGAACTTTGCAGGCGCAGTTGCTGCGGCCATATCAAGGGCGCCGGGTGCCCTCCCCTCAGCTGCTGGTTTCTGAGGTTGCCTGTAAAAGACTAAAGTGGTTGGAGAAGAACTTCAAAGACCATCAATCCTTTCTTTCATTTCCTGCTTGGCCTTATACTGTATCTTTTGTTTATTAGTGTAAGGCCACACAGCAAAACAGATGGCTGGTTTCCAAATACTTTAATGTGTTAAAGTGTCATTTGCATGCCACTGGCTCCATTTCAATATCTAAAAGCAGGGCACACTGGAATCCCAGAGATTCCAGTCTTTACGGTGATTTTAATGCAGCAGAGAGAGAGAACAATAAATTATGGCTAACCATCTCTAGCTTTCTCTAGATCATGGAATAAATCAGTTAACAAGCAATGCATTTAGGAAACATTAATACACCTTTCAACAAGGAAAACATTTGTATCTTTTTAGGTGTCTCAATCGATTAAATCAAAGGCGCTTAACACATCCTATTTCAAGGTCTCTTTTTTTCTGCTTTGGTCTCTGAGCAGTTAGCTACTTGAAAAATGACAGTGATGGTAACTGAAACAACACACAATGGGAAAACTGAAAATAACATTTTATTGATACATTTAAAAAGAAGACAAGGGTCTCAATTAGGCACCTGGGATAATTGTGATATAAAATTCTAGTTTTCTAATGTTTTTTCCTCACTTCCTCTACATTTATCCAGAGTACTCCCCAAATACAGAGTGTCCCCAAACTAGGCTGAGTGGAGGTCTTGCTTTGGCTCTGAAGTCTGCTCTGAGTTTCACCTTTGAAAGTTTACTTTTGGAGGCTATTCAAATGCAGTGGTGTTTTCCTCAGGGGCAATCAGATTCTAACCGATCAATATTTACTCAGTCTGAAAGGGTTGTTGAAAAGGCTGCTAACAACAAACTGCTTAGCTGCTCACCCCTGTTTAATCTCAGGTTCACCGAAAGTTCAAGAAGAGATGAATGCAGTGATGGGTCACTTTAGAATGAGTCCCAGCAGTTTATCTGAGCTCTCAGTTAAAGGCAACAATTATAGTTCCATCCCTCTTTGGGAAAGGGGCAACTTTCCTATTATTCTTTTGCTAAACAATGTTTACTAGAAACTTAAAACACTTTCCTCTCCCCTCCTGGTTCTTTTCTTTTCTTCCTTGTTTTTTCTTTTTTTGGAAGCGTCCAGCTGCCCTTTCTGCCCCCTCTTCTAGTTTTCTGCTAATCTATTAGGTTTCATTTGACTTTAAATAAATTACATCAAATATTTTTAAAATGTTAAATTAGTCTGACAGAAAAGATCTGATTTATTTCAGGTGCCACGAGCTATGAAATGAAGCTCTTTGGGCCGTGAGAGTTTATCTTTGTGAAAGTACAGAGCAAGATTGAATTGAAATCCATTTGTGTTTGAGTAATATTGACAATCAGAGCCCCAATATCAATCTGAGATGGCTGTTGAGACAGGAGTGGGAAAAGGGGGAGGGAGAATTGGCTTGCACAGAAGCAAATACCTCGGGTGGAAAGTCAACTTTAAAATTTTACGCCTTCCTAATGCATGAACTATTGAGAGATGGAAAAGGAAGACCTAAGGAAGCCAGTGGGGAATGGTGAGTAGAAGATGCTAGACACTGAAGCTAATTGCTACAGCTCTTCAGAGGTCAAAGTTCATGTAATCACTGCATAAATGCATACTAAATAGGGATTTATTAAGCTTTCCTGATGGCTGAGCACGTCTGTGAAAAATGGTCACTGCTGTTTGTGTTTCCTCCTTAAGAATAATCATTCTTAAAGTGGGCATTTCAGGCTTTAATTTATTTTGAGAGACAGGCAACATCTCTGCTTAAAAATTTTGAAATTAGTGCATGAACAGCATCTTTCTTTATATTGATTGGATGGGGCTGTAAAATACCTCTCTCACGCTTAGAAGCGCTACGGCTTTTTCAGTACACACAAGAACACACATTAGCATGCCACTATTGGATAAGCTAGTCACTGGTCAACTTTGGTGACCCTCTGCCTTAGATAAGTCTGCTTTGTGCCTGCAATTCTGACAACACAGAAAAATTCTGCCTTAGGACTCCTTGTGCCTAAATGACCAGACTTGAATGGGATCCATATCCCTAATCTCTTACTCTATGGATCAGAAAAAGGCCCCCAGAGGGGGATTGGTTTAACTGAGAGCACAGTCAGCATCCATACTCTTACTTCCTAACCAAAAAACAGGGCAGCTTAGAACCTGAGTCCAGTGCACTTTTAAATTCTAAAATCCTGATTCGATTTTGTCCCTCCTTGATGTATTCTATGCAATTTATTTCAGGCTAGATATGATTTATTTTTTCTATTTCTGTTTTACTGACCACTCACTCAGCCAAGTACTTGACTTTGGGACTACCAAATCTTTGAAACCATCTCTGAGTCGAATACTTCTGCCTTCTTTGAGTAATAGAATGTGCTACTTACGTTTAAAGACACATGTTCTTCAAATATAAAATAGAAATCTAGAGGGCAGGTAAAGTTCAACAAACACATATATTTTTATTTTTAAAGTTAGATGGGAAAGAACAAATGAAAGAGGAGCTGCCTACACACAAGTTCAACCTCCATTAAATTGTCAAGAAGTATCATTTAGAAAGGGCTTCAATATGCAAGGGACATTCCAGGAGGGGTTATAACTCTGAAACTTTTAAAAATGTGTTTGCTTTTTCTGGCTAGTTTGTAGCGCAGCATACCTCCTAAATTGTTTTGACTCATATTTCTTAATTTTTTCCAAGGCTGACTCATTACCTAACACACACTCGCCCCACGAAGCCAGACGATTAACATAAAGTTTCCTTGCAATACAACTTTCCACATTCTCCTCCATCTCATTGCCATGGGATCCTACTGATCTCAGCAGAACCTGTTGCCCAAAGGGACATCAATGGTTGTCAGTGTTTGAAGAGCTAAGCTGGAATCCTCAGCGTTTTAGTGCCTTATTTTTAACACCACCAGCCATCAGATACAGCTGACCTTCGATTGCAGAACTACAAACAAAAAATCAATTAAACAAGTACGTTCAGTTGGCGCTAGTCTCTAAACACCTTTGTTCCCCACCCCCCACCCTCATCTTGTCCTCAAAACATCCTTAAATGACTGCATTTTTAGTTTATTGGAAATAAATGAAAAGACAAATGTCTCTTTTCCAACGTGTTCAGACACAACTAAAACACGTGTCCCCATTTTTTAATCAGCTCATTAAATTTTACTCTTGTATTAAAAACGTGTTGGTAAAACGTCTAGTCACGAGGCTCATCTACAGAAATCAGATTGTTTTGTATTTTCATTTAGGCTTGTGTGGTTAATTGGTTGGGAAAAAATACACTAATACTTGCAACAGAAAATAAAACATATTTAGCGTCTTTTGTTTCCTTTTCAAACTGAGACACTTTTTAGCCACGTTGGACATTTTTACGATTTACGACCCACTGCGTTCTAACTCGCCACAGAACCGTAACAAGAATGCAGAAAGCCACGATTTAAAAAGGTACCCCCCACAACCTCCAACCACCGAAATACCAGCAACACGGTTCTGGCTAAGTATGCACGGGAATTTTCCTATTCTGAGGAAAAAATGGGGTCCTTCCTTGAGGACACGCAGGGGACAGCTGTCCAAGGCTTGGAAGAGGTCGGTTCGGGCGATTGAGTCGCTCCGGCAGCGGCTGCCGGCGGGAACTCCCGGCTCTGCCTGGGCGGCAGGGAGCGGGCGGCCGGGCCGAGGGAACTGCCGGAGGAGATGCCGTGGCCTTGCGGGGATGCAGGGGAGCCCCGAAGCCGAGATCAGGAAAGCTTTCTTCCCTCGGCTTCCCAGCTTTCTCCCTCGGAGTTCTTGACCCAACGCCGCCGCTCCGTTTCTCCAGTTTCCTGGGCCCCACGCAAAGCACGAAGGGAGCAGCATCCGGGCCCTTCCCTGGCCTGAAGCCGTCGCGCCTCTGGACTGACCCGGGCCGGCGCAAGGCGGGAAAGGAGCAGCATCCGGGCTCTTCCCAGGTTTGCGCTCAGGGAACAGCGTGGGGCCTGAGCTGTTCCGGACCGGCGCCGTTGGGTGGCTTCGGAGGAAAGGGAAAGTGAGTCTTTGCACGACCCCGAGGCCGCGAAGAGTCCGGCTTTGTCTCGGGAGACAAGGAGGCCTCGCGTTTCCTCATTCGGTTCCTGCCAGCGTCTCCCGGCTTCTAGCGTTCTTGAGGCGCGGCCTGAGCTGCCTGCGGCCGCCACCTGACTTCCCGGCGAGGGCCTCGAACCCAACATTTGAGGACACCCAGGTCTGAGGCCTCGCCCCTCATCCTGTGCTCTCTAAGATGCGAAAGGGGAAGAGAGTTTAATTCCCTGCCCACCCCCTACCCCAGATATGTTCAGGATGTACTTAATTGAGTAACGCGTTCATTCTTCTTCTAGTTCAACTGAGTAGTTTTAAACAATTGCTGTGGGGTTTCCGAACACTGAATATTCAGGGATGCATCCGTGCCTTGCTTCCTAAATGCCCTCTCCTCCTCCAGTTGCGGAGTCAAATGCCTTACGCCTTGCCTCAACTCACTTCTTTCTAGCAGGTTTCCAAGTACTGCTTCCCACTCCTAACAATGGCACTTTTTTTTTTTTAAAGTTTTTTTTTTTTTTTTTTTTTTAGACGGAGTCTCACTCTGTCTTCCAAGCTGGAGTGCAGTGATGCGATTTTGGCTCACTGCAACCTCCGCCTCCTGGGTTCAAGCGGTTCTCCCGCCCTAGCCTCCCGAGTAGCTGGGATTACAGGCATGTGCTACCATGCCCAGCTAATTTTGTATTTTAGTAGAAACGCGGTCTCGCCATGTTGGCCAGGCTGGTCTCGAACAACTGACCTCAGGTGATCCATTCACCTCAGCCTCCCAAAGTGCTGGGATTACAGGTGTGAGCCACTGCGCCCGGCCACAATGGCACAGTTTACCCGGGAGGCTTTGTTACACAGCGCCTGACTGGAAATGTGAACTGGACTCCCCACAGGGATCTTAAATTCCAGTAACACGAAGAAACAAGCCCCGTGTACGGCTGGGTGTGGTGCCTCACGCCTGTAATCCCAGCACTTTGGGACGACAAGGCGGGAGGATCTCCTGAGCCCAGGAGTTCGAGACCCGACATGCAACATGGCGAAACCCCATCTCTACTAAAAGTTAAAAATACAGAAATTAGCCGAGTCTGGTGGTGTACACCTGTAAACCCAGCTACTTGGGAGGCTGAGGTGGGAGGATTGCTTGAACCCAGAAGGCAGAGGCTGCAGTGAGCTGAAATCACCCCACTTCACTCCAGCCTGGGCGGCAGAGGAAGACCTTGTCTCAAAAACAGAAAGACACAGTCCTGTGTAGTGTAAAAGCTTGACTAGAATTCAGGACGCCTATGTTTTGTATTTTTTTCATTTCACCTTATGAGCCTGGATAGGATACTTAAGCTTACTATGCTTTCAAGTTTTTAAATGATAAAGTGACTTTTTGTTGACTTTCAGGTTGTCCTCTAAAATTTACATGGTTTTTCAGCTATTACAGATCAGGAAAAGGAGAGGTCCAAGATGTTAAGTAACTTGTCCACTGAATCCAGTGCCCAAACTCTTACCCACTTTGTTACAGCATTTATCCTAGGGCCAGCCTGGGACTGGGCGTAAGTCATTTACAAAGAGGCTACCATTTTGTGATTCGAGTGCTGCTGTAGTGGGTAGTTGCTCATTGGTAAAAATAAATTAAAGAGCCAGAGAAACTGTTTAGTATCAGGCATGTATGCAAACTATGGCTACACATTTTTTTTACACATTTATTCTATTTTAGATTTTGGAGGCAAGGTATCACTCTGTCACCCAGGCTGGAGTGCAGTGGTGTGATCACTACTCTTTCTACCTCCCAGGCTCAAGTGATTCTCCCACCTCAGCCTCCTGAGTAGCTGGGACTACAGGTGTGTGCTACCACACTCTGCTAATTTTTTGTAAAGACGGGCATTTGCCATGTTTCCCAGGCTGATCTCAAACTCCTGGGCTCAAGCAATCCATCCACCTTGCCATCCCAAAGTGCTGGGTTACCCGTGTGAGCCACCGTGTTCAGCCAAGAACCATTTATGTTTATAGGTTATGTCTGTGGCATGCCTAAAGTGAACAAAAATGGAGCTAGTCAATATAAAGTATGATGTTATAGCTCCATGAAAGCTGGCAGCCATATGGTTGGAAGAATGATTTTGCACCCCTCCACCTTCAGTTTTCATTTGGCTATTTCTTATATTGCAAATCCAGCCATAATTTATATTTAAAGAAAAGGAAAGAAGAAGTCTTCACCGCAAAGGGCTAATCCTCATAGTTTACAACTTAACACCTCTTAACTAACAATAACCAGAAACACTAGGTTCAACATGAACTTGAAATAATATATTCTAAGGCCTAATGTCTTTGGAAACCAATCATTCTGAGAAATCAGTTGACACAAAGTCAGATTAAGAGTTGTGTGTGGAACAATGTACTGCTGCTATCTCCTGTTGTTGTTTTTACATTTGTTTTTTATTTAATTTATTTATTTGAAATGGAATCTTGCTCTGTCACCCAGGCTGGAGTGCAGTGGCGTGATCTTGGCTCATGGCAACCTCCACCTCCTAGGTTCAAGTGATTCTCCTGCCTTAGCCTTCTGAGTAGCTGGAATTATAGGCACATGCCACCACGTGGGACTAATTTTTGTATTTTTAGTGGAGACAGGTTTTCACCATATTGGCCAGGTTAGTCTCGATCTCCTGATCTCATAATCTGCCTGTACTGGCTTCCCAAAGTGCTGAGATTATAGGCATGAGCCACTGTGCCCAGCCTCTCCTGTTTTTTCTTTTTTAAGTTGCGTAAGTGAACAAGGACTTGGTATAATTATCAATATTAGAAATTACTGACATTGGCCGGGCATGATGGCTCACACCTATAATCCCAGCACTTTGGGAGGCCAAGGCAGGCAGATCTCCTGAGGTCAGAAGTTGGAGATCAACTTAGCCAACATGGTGAAACCCTGTCTCTACTAAAAATACAGAAATTAGCTGGGCATGGTGGCAAAAAAGAAAGACATGACTGACATTATTTAGTTATATCTAGAATCACAGAATCAAAGAAGAGACTTTTAAATTCATCTAATCTGGCTTCTCCATCTTGCAGGTGAAGAAACTGAGGCCCGGAAGGGTGTTAGCAGTGATAATGGTAAGAAAAAAAAATTACTTATATCTTTAATATGCACTTTAAGTATGTATTTAATAAAACAGGAAAAAATTAATTCCAGGCTAGATATATTAATAATATTAATAATTAATTATGCTATTAAGCATACTAATTATAGTAATCATTAAATATTGAAGAACTTAAAGTTATTAAAAATAAGCAAGTTTGAATAAACAGATATTTGGCCAGAGGGTTTTTTCTTCCTATTTGCCTTCATAAACCCTGTATGAAGGGTAACAGCTTAGATCTCTCCTGCTCAATGGGTAAAGAGAAACTGGCTGATCTATTTTATGTCTTCCATTTTGCAAATTCCTTACATGATTTTCCAGATGAGGCAGAGAAAAAAATCAAGAAAGCAAGCTTTATAATTGCCCTGCCTAGCCTGGCACGGTGGCTCACGCCTCTAATCCCAGCACTTTGGGAGGCTGAGGCAGGCGGATCACGAGGTTAAGGGTTTGAGACCAGCCTGACCAACATGGTGAAACCCCATCTCTACTTAAAAATACAGAAATTAGCCGGGTGTGGTGGTGCGCACCTGTAATCCCAGCTATTTGGAAGGCTGAGGCAGGAGAATCACTTGAACCTGGTTGCGTTGAACTGAGAGAGAGGCATTGCACTCCAGCCTGGGTGACAGAATGAGACTCAGTCTCAAAAAAAAAAAAAAAAAAGAAAATTGCCCTGCCCAAGCAGCTCAGATGGCATGTTAGCTCCCTGGTCAACTGTTTGATTCAGGAACCTTGGAAATTGAGGGCATAAAGACTTAACTTGCAGTTCATTATCTTACGTAAAATATACTCTTTGCTGTCGGACATGGTGGCTCACACCTATAATCATAGCACTTTAAGAGGCCAAGGCAGGAGGATCACTTGACCTCAGGAGTTCAAGACCAGTTTGGGCAACATGGAGAACTTCTGTCTCTACAAAAAATACAGAAAATTAGCCAGATATTCTGGCACGTGGCTGTAGTCCCAGCTTCCTAGGAGACTTAGGTGGGAGAATCACCTGAGCCTGGTGATCAAGGCTGTAGTGAGCTGTGATTGTGCCACTACACTCCAGCCTAGGCAACAGAGTGAAAAAAAAAGAAAGAAAGAAAGAAAGAAAAAAATATTCTTTCTATGAGAGAAATCTAGACTTCAGAAAATTGTGACAACTTCTGTTTTTATGTTAACGTTTATTGAAGACTTTTTTTTTGGTGCTAGATGCTGAGCTAAGGGTTTTATATGTATTATCTCATTTTTCCTCACAGCGTTCTTATGATGTGAGTTTTATTATTCCCATTTAAACATGGAGAGACTGAACTTAGGGAAGTTTTGTAAGTTCCTCACCACTACACAATAAATGATTAGCAAAGTTGGAATTTGCAGCCCATGCATTTCATTTGATTATCACATGTTGAAATCTCATTTTAGGACTGCAAAAGTAGAAATGTAATTAGAACTAATCAAATTTAATTTTATATTTAAAATATTTATATTTTAGAAGCCTGGTGTTAGGTTGTTATAAATCTGTACAGATGGAGCATCCCTAATCCAAAAATCCAAAATCTGGAATACTGCCAAATCTTAAAGCTTTTATGTGTCAACATGGCACCACAAGTGAAAAATTCCACACATAACTACTTAACAAAAACTTTCTATTTTATGCAAAAATTACTTAAAATATGGCACAAAATTACCTTTAGGCTTATGTACATAACATATATATGAAACATAAGTGAATTTCGTGTTTAGACTTGGGTTCCATCCCCAAGATATCTCATTAGGCATATGCAAATGTTCCAAAATCCAAAAAAATGAGAAATCTGAAATGTTTCTTGTCCCAAGTATCTCAGATACGTAATACTCAATCTGTGTATACGGTATAAATGATCTTAGTTATATGACTATATACACACATAGAATAAAGTTTATTTTTATTTTTATTTTTTGAAATGGAGCGTCTTATCACCCAGACTGGAGTCCAATGGCATGATACTGGTTCACTGTAACCTCTGCTGCCTGGGTTCAATTGATTCTCCTGTCTCAGCCTCCCGAGTAGCTGGGATTACAGAATCCCTCCACCATGCCCAGCTAATTTTTGTATTTTTAGTGGAGATGGGGGTTCACCATGTTGGCTAGGTTTGCCTTGAACTTCTGACCTCAGGCAATATGCCCACCTTGGCCTCGAAAAGTGCTGGGATTAATGGTGTGAACCACCGCACCCGGCTGATAAAGTTTATTTTTCTATCTGTGGGGTTGCTGATAGAATTGAAGCTCTCAGAATAAAAATGATTTGCTTACAATACTGACATGTCAGTGGAGGAATAGCATGATTCCATATTATACATATACAATTATTATAGAAAATAAGAAAAAAGTATCCAGTTACTATCACATTCCCTGAAATACAGCTTTTTTTCTATAGTCCAGTCTTTGTCTCTAAGTATACTTTTACTTAGACGCAATTATGTTACCACAATGTTGAATTTGATTTGTTTTTTTTAACTTAATGATACATCATAAACATAGTTTTATTTAATGACTGGTTAAAGCAGTGTATGTACCACTACCTATTGTATGAGAAGTTTTTCTTTCTTTTCTTTTCTTCCTTTCTTTCTTTCTTTCTTTTTTTTTTTGAGACAGAGTGTCTCTTTGTCGCCCCATGCTGGAGTGCAGTGACACTGCCTTGGCTCACTGCATCCTCCACTTCCAGGGTTCAAGTGATTCTCTTGCCTCAGCCTCCTGAGTACCTGTGAATACAGGCTCCCACCACCACACCTGGCTAATTTTTGTATTTTTAGTGGAGAAGGGGTTTCACCGTGTTGGCCAAGCTTGTCTCAAACTCCTAACCTCATGATTTGCCCTCCTCAGCCTCCCAAAGTGCTGGGATTGCAGGCTTGAGCCACTGCACCCAGCCAAAACTTTTTTTTTTTTTTTTTTTTTTTTTGAGATGGAGTTTCGCTCTTGTTGCCCAGGCTGGAGTGCAATGGTGTGCTCTCAGCTCACTGCAACCTTCACCTCCTGGGTTCAAGCAATTCTCTTGCCTCAGTCTCTCATGTAGCTGGGATTACAGGCCTGTGCCACCATGCCAAGCTAATTTTGTATTTTTAGTAGAGGTGGGGTTTCACCATACTGTTCAGGCTGGTCTTGAACTCCTGACCGCAGGTGATCTGCCCACCTTGGCCTCCCAAAGTGCTGGGATTACAGACATGAACTGCTATGCCTGGCCTCTTTTTTTTTTTTTTGAGATGGAGTCTTGCTCTTGTCATCCAGTCTGGAGTGCAGTAGTATGACCACGGCTAACTGCAACCTCCGCCTCCTGGGTTCAAGCAATTCTTCTGCCTCAGCCTCCTGAGTAACTGCGATTACAGGTACCCGCCATCGTGCCTGGCTAATTTTTTTTGTTTGTTTGTTTGTTTTTGTTTTTTTTGTTTTTTGAGACGGAGTTTCGCTCTTGTTACCCAGGCTGGAGTGCAATGGCGCGATCTTGGCTCACCGCAACCTCCACCTCCTGGGTTCAAGCAATTCTCCTGCCTCAGCCTCCTGAGTAGCTGGGATTACAGGCATGCGCAACCATGCCCAACTAATTTTTTGTATTTTTAGTAGAGACGGGGTTTCACCATGTTGACCAGGATGGTCTCGATCTCTTGACCTCGTGATTCACCCACCTTGGCCTCCCAAAGTGCTGGGATTACAGGCTTGAACCACCGCACCCAGCCAATTTTTGCATTTTTTATTAGAGACGGCTTTTCGCCATGTTGGCCAGGCTGGTCTTCAGCACCAGACCTTAGGTAATCTGTCCGCCTCAGCCTCCCAAAGCGCTGGGATTACAAGCATGAGCCACCGTGCCTGGCTTCTTTTAACTTTTTTGAGTGGAGATGGCTACCATCTGAACCTTTTATTTTCAGAGAATTTTAAAATTTTAAGTCTGAGAAGGCCATATCCTCGCTTTCTCAGTAGCCTCATCTATTTCTAACACAGCCATGGTAAAGGTGCTAGAGATGGCATTTGGTAGTGACTAGGTCTAGTGGTTTGACAGTGCAGACGACAGCATAAGGTTTGGGGCAGGAGCAGTTGTCTCCTCACCAGACTGGCTCTGTGGTGACTGTTAGCCCTGGTTCTGACTGCCAAGCTTTTCATTTTTCAAGCTTGATTTGAAGTCTTTCTAGCAATGTTCTGAGCTACCCATCTGTTCCTCTTCCAATTAAAATGCCAATATTCAGTTGCTGTTGCTTATAACTAGGAAAGCTGATACATGTACCATGTAATATACCAAATAATTTAGCTTTGAAATTTTTTAGGGCCTGTGGACTGTGGTCTGGAATTGTAGGAGGAAAATTGGACTATAGGATTTGGTAAGTATCTATAGAAGGTGAACCAGAAGCCAACTTCTTTATATTCCATTTTTTCTCTTTACCTAGCTTTGTTCTATTTTAATGCACATTCTCTTTGCCTTGTCAAACCTATGCAAATACATAAAAACAGTGAATACTGAACCTTTTCTTTACTCACCAAGAAAACTCAAATTTATCTAATTGAGTTGGAGAGCATAATTTATTTTCTATTTTATTTTACAGCCTTCCAATCTTACTAGCTTGAGTATTTATTCTTCTGAGGCTCCTATAACAGTAGTTGACACTTGTTGATCACTTACATTGTGCTGGGCACTGTGCTAAGTACTTCATATGGATTGACTCATTTAAATCCTCTTTACAACCTTATGAGGTGTAGATGCCATTATAACCCCCATTTTATAAAACAGGAAACAGGATGAGAGGTCACCCAGTTGCAAAATAGCAAAGTCCACTTTTAAACTCAGCGGTCTGGCTCCCAAGCACTCATTCTTAATAACAGTCTCTACTCTTTCCCCTAACTGATTTGACTGACTAGCAATTTTTTTTTCTTTTTTTTCTTACCTTTCCTCTTTCTTCTCTTCTCTCTACTTTTTTTCTTTCTTATTTGAGAATGTCATGAAGGCATCTGTGCAGACCCTGATTGAGCATCTATAATTGTGTAAGGTGAGTGGTTTGGTACCTGTCAGCTGCAGGTACCCTTGACAAGTGTGTATAGATTTCCTTTTCTAGCTCTAGGAATTCCTCCCTGCAACTTCTTTGGAACTTCTGCTCTTGTCTCCTTGTTCTGGTTTCTATCTTGCTGCCTCTATTTGAATTATTTATCATTGCTTTGTCTTTTATTAATTAAAATACTTAAGGGATGATATAAAGTTTTTATAGATAGAAGGTGCAATCTCTTTTCAAAGAGCTTACAAATCATTGTACAAGAAATAACCTATTACCTACTTTATATTGTAGTATATAGTTTAGTAATATTTTTATTTGAATTGAATTAGATGTTTAAACTTTTAGGATTTTATTATAAAAATTCTGTAGACACTTGAGGCTAAGAGTTTGAGACCAGCCTGGGCAACATAGCAAGACCCTGAGTCTACCCACAAAAATTCTATAAGAATAATTGGAGGTGACATTTCTTTCTACCCAATATATGTAACTTGAAAGTAAACCTTTAGTTCTGGTTGGGGCAGTGTAGTCAGTATGTGACACGGTTCAACTGCTAAGATTTTTTGATAACACTTGCCTGAAAAAACAAAGCATGTGGGAAATATTAACATACATTTCATGCCCCCAGTTTGTAGAAGCCAAGGGAATGGAAAGCTAAGGAGTAAAAATTATAGAAATTTGAGCTTTTCAAGTTTTTATGAGTTAGAAAGGATGAGAAAAGAGGATAAAATTGACAGAAATGACCCTGGGAAGATTGTGTTTAGGGAAACAGGGATCTGCTTTTGGGGAAATTCTGGAGTTTAAGGATATTACCAAGTCAGAGTTCTTACGGTTTCAAGGTGATTAGTTTTTCCAGACCCAGTGCTGGGATATGTGAGTGACTAGAGGAAATTCTGGTTTTAAAGAAAACAGAGTGAGGAACAACTATGAAAGCAAAGATAATTGACCTATAATTTTATTTAATGTGTCTGTGTCTATGCAATGATGTATATATGCATATGTATATCTCTCTTTAGGAGAAACATTTCCTCTTAATATCACACTGCTCACGTCGTTTACCTGTCTTCTTGAGCTTGATTCAAAGAGCCAAGCTCTTTCTTGCCTTAGGTCTTTGCATGCTAGAATGGACTCCTTCTCCCCATTTCTTTCTATGACCTTGAGGCCTTAGCTAAATGATGCTTCCTCAGGGAGGCCTTAGTGGACTGTTCCTCTCAGAATACATCCCTCTTTGTTATATTCTACCTCAGCATTCTCTGTTTCCTTTACATATTTAACACAGTTTGAAAATTTAGTTTTACATTTTATTAGTATAACTTTCTTTCTTTTTTTTTTTTTTTTTTTTTTTTTGGAGACAGAGTCTTGCTCTGTTGCCCAGGCTGGACTACAATGGCATGATCTTGACTCACTGCAACCTCTGCCTCCTGGGTTCAAGCAATTCTCCTGCCTCAGCCTCCTTAGTAACTGGGATTACAGGTGCCCACTACCACGTCTGGCTCATTATTTTTGTATTTTTTTAAGTAGAGATGAGGTTTCACCACGTTGATCAGGCTGGTCTCGAACTCCTGACCTCGTGATCCACCCGCCTCAGCCTCCCAAAGTGCTGTGATTAAAGGTATAAGCAACTGCACCCAGCCATTAGTATTGCTTTCTAGACCAAGAAGCTTGTCCTACCCATGGCCTATGGGCTGCATGCAGTACAGGACGGCTTTGAATGTGGCCCAACACAGATTTGTAGACTTTCTTGTTTTTTTTTTTTGTTTTTTTTTTTTTTTGAGACGGAGTTTCACCCTTGTTACCCAGGCTGGAGTGCAATGGCGCAATCTTGGCTCACCACAACCTCCACCTCCTGGGTTCAAGCAATTCTCCTGCCTCAGCCTCCTGAGTAGCTGGGATTACAGCCACACGCCACCATGCCAAGCTAATGTTTTGTATTTTTAGTAGAGACGGGGTTTCACCATGTTGACCAGAATGGTCTCGATCTCTTGACCTCGTGATCCACCCGCCTCGGCCTCCCAAAGTGCTGGGATTACAGGCTTGAGCCACCATGCCCGGCCATTTGTAGACTTTCTTAAAGGCTTTGAATGTGGCCCAACACAAATTTGTAGACTTTCTTAAAACGTTATGATATATATATATATATATATATATATATATATATATATATATATATTTTTTTTTTTTTTTTTTTTTTTTTTTTACAAAAAAAAGTTCTCCTAGAGTCTGCATGGAAGCCTTGGGGTACGGTGAGAGGACAGAGAGCAGATAAGAGAAAAGGTCTGGAGAGTCAATGAATGGACAGGTTAAGGCCAGTGGTAGAGGGTTAGAGAGGCTGGGGATGGCTGATGAAACGAGATATATATTTTTTGATATGTATTTTTAGCTCATCAGCTATTGTTATTGTTAGTGTATTTTGTGTGTGGCCCAAGACAATTCTTCCGGTGTGGCCCAGGGAAGGCAAAAGACTGGACACCCTTGTTCTAGACTATAAGCAACCTGTGTCCTGGGAGCTTTTCTGCTTATGCATCACTTTATGTTTATCCAGAAGACAGTTCTTATGACATAGTAAATGCTCAAAAAGATGTTGAATATATGTTTGTATTAACTAGGGTCCAGCTAAGCTGCTGTAACAAAGAAACCTAAATATAAAGTCGCTTAAATATGGCTGAAGTTTAATTCTCTTGCATGTAACATTTTAGAGGAATGTAAGTGTCCACACTGTTGGGGTGCCTCAGCACCATGAAGTCCTTCAGAATCTGTTTCTTTCACTGTGCTGCTCTGACATTTTCTTGTCTTGTCTGTATGGTTGAAGCTGTGTCACCTCCACATCCCTATTTCAGTTTTTAGGAAGAGTAGTAGAGGAAAAATGGAGAGCGAGCAATTTCCTGTGAAGTAAATGACTTGTAAGTTGTACGTATCACTTCCATTTACGTTCTATTCTTTTTCATGTTTCTAGAATCATAAAATTTATTTTTGATCCAAAACATATAGATAGATGAAATATTCAAGATAAAAAGCTAGGTCAACAAACATTTATTAACATGCTCAATACTGGATGGGTACTGTTGAAAATAAAATATATGTAAAGACAGGGTTTCTTATCACCAGAGATTTACAATATAATTGGAAAATTCACTGACATTCCATTGTGATAAACTTAGTGTGGCTGCACCTAGTATACCAGGAAATACTGTTTCTGGGTGGGTGGCCGTGAACCTAGCTAAAATGGAAGGAGAAAATGGGCATTGGGATAACTAACCCATTGCCTCACTGTTGGCTAAATGCTACTGAAAGAATGAATATATTTTTAAAAAGAATAAAGAATAGATATTCATTATTGCATGATCAGAGTTTGGAATAATGTAGGGGTTTGAGGGCTATTTTGTTTTTGGTTTTGATTTTGATTTTGTTTCTGTTTTTTTGTGACAGAGTTTTGCTCTTGTTGCCCAGGCTGGAATGCAGTGGTGTGATCTTGGCTCACTGCAACCTCTGCCTCCCAGGTTCAAGCAATTCTCCTGGCTCAGCCTCCTGAGTAGCTGGGATTATAGGAGCCCATCACGACTTCGAGTTAGTTTTTGTATTTTTATTAGAGACCAGGTTTCGCCATGTTGGCCAGGCTGGTCTTGAACTCCTGACCTCAGGTGATCTGCCCACCTCAGCTTCCCAAAGTGCTGGGATTATAGGCATGAGCCACCACGCCTAGCCTTGATGGCCATATTTTAGAACTCCAAGAAATATGGGTGTGATAGAAAAATATTAGACACTAACATCGAATATGCTTCGTGGCAACCTATTCATCTGCACATTTTGGGGCAAGGGAGTTAAAGAGCTAAGAAAGTTGCTTAGGCCAAGAAATTGTGCAAAAGAGGTCAGCACTGGGTATTGTAGAGATACACCTGGCTTTGCTTTGGGGAGGATGGAATAGGAGCTTCTTTGCCTTCAGCAAGCTTCTAGGAATAATCCTTTATCTGCTGTTAGCTAGGCAAGACCCCCTCTAATACCTCCCTGGCTAGAAGGAAGCTATGTTGAGGCAAGGACGTTGTTTGATTACAAAACTTTGTTATCCTAAATTCGATACCAGCAAAGGCTTTGAAATTTTTAGTTCAAAAGCAGGGCAAAACTTGTAACTATTTTAAAGGATTTGGATAAAATTAATGTTTCAATGATATATACTGATATAAACATAACTTTTTAAAGAGTGTAGGCTGAGCATGGAGTTACATGAAAATGCTTGCACCTGTCCTCCCCTAAAGTGGCTAAAGGCATCTTGGCAAAGTTTGTCATCAACTATCTTCTTCAAGTGACTACAGATAAGAAGAAGGGGCCCTGCTGCTGCCACAGCCCTTTTTCTTTGTGGCCACGGTAGACACTGGGCTTGACATTTGCTTCTCTGGCCTTAAATTCCCTCTGTACAAAGAAAGATAACTCATTCCCCTCCTCTCGTCTCCTTTCATATTTGGCTGAAAGTTTGGGAAGCCCATTTCAACCCGTTCTTTGCCTTTCAACATGTCACATTCCTTCAAGCTGAGCTCACAGGTCTGTCCTTATGAAACCTGCTCTGACTCTCCCCAGGGGGAGTGAATCCCATCTCTCCTGTTCTTTTTCGGTGTATTCTACTTGTCAGAGCACTTCTCACTTTTGGACGTTAAATATTTTTCATCTGTTTGTGACTCCTCTTTGAAACTACTTCAGGATAGAGATCATATCTTATTAATCATTGATTCTCTCTGCCTTGTACAATACCTAGCACACGGTAGACCCTTGGTAAATGTTTACTGAATGCATGAATGAGTGAGTAAATGAGCAAATGATCCTTTGGGTTCTTTCTGTAGCCTCTCAGCTATTCTAATGTGGTTCATGACTCCTCAAGGCTAGGAATATAAAGTGTGGTTGCAAGTTCTTCCTTGTTTCTAAAATATTTTCTCATTTGCTTACTGAAGTTAAATTGAAATCAGAATTCTTTAATGGAGAAGCAATTGGCTTTTCATTATACAATAAGGGATAAATGGCTTAAAATGTCAATATTGCATGAATTAACGTACTGCTAAAATGTACTGGAATTAAAGTGGGCCAGGTGTTGTGACTCACGCCTGTAATCCCAGCACTTTGGGAGATTGAGGGAGGATTACTTGAGCTCAGGAGTTCACAACCAGCCTGGGCAACAGAATGAAACCTCATCTCTACTAAAAATAAAAAATAAAAAAAATTAGTAGAGTGTGGAGGTACACACCCATAGGCCTAGCTACTTGGGAGGCTGAGGCAAGAGAACTGCTTGACCTGGGAAGTCAAGGCTGTAGTGAGCAGTGATTGAACTTCTGCACTCCAGCCTGGATGACAGAGTGAGACTCTGTCTCAAAAAAAAAAAAAAAAAAAAAAAAAAGGAAGTAAAGTGTAACCAGTCAATCAAAAAGTATAAATAACATACTAGAGTCTTTTCTGTTTTGGGGGTGGAGGTCAGAGAGAAGTTGGTGTTTGTGCTTTAGTGAAGATGGGAGGGAAAGGGAGGTCAAAAGGTCATTTAGATAGCTACAGAGAATAGAAAGAGAAACTAGGGACCACTTATTTAGCACTTCCTTAATGTTTCAATTTTCAAGAGATGGAAGTATGGCCTAACTGCTCTTATTCACAATTTTATGAGAATATTGTTGGGACCTGTACAGCACAATAACACCATCTTATAGAATTTGTTAAGGTCTGGAGTGTTTGTGAATGTATGCACTTAAAAAAGTTGATTTTGTTACAGAGAAACTAAATTTTCAGGGGAGTTAATTAAGGACTTAGATTGTACCCTAAAAAGTCTCTCCTAGTAGTAGATTAGTATGGGTACTTTGCATGACTAGGTGATATTGGAGATGGCCCCAGGCAGGAAGGGGTGGATGGTATGCCAAGATTGAGTTTTGAATTGGAGCTCCCTAAATGGAGGCTGTCATAATCTGCAGTTTTGGGTAAATTGCTGTTATCAAAGGATCACTGATAACTCATATATATAATTTTTTTTCTTAGAGACAGGATTTTACTCTCTCAGCCAGGCTGGAGTACAGTGGCGTCTTTGGAAGTGGAAAGCAAGTGTAGTCATATGTTGCTTAATGACAGGATTATGTTCTGAGAAATATGTCATTAGATTATTTCATCTTTGTGCAAACATCAAGGAGTGTATTTACACTAATCTAGATGGTATATAACCTACTACACATGTAGGCTATTTGGTATAGCTGTTCCTAGGCTACAAACTTGTACAAAATATTACTATACTGAATACTGTAGGCAGTTGTAATACAGCGGTATTTGTGTATCTAAATGTTGAAAAGATACAATAAAAATCCAGTATAAAAGATAAAAAGTTTATGCCTGTATAGGACACTTACTATGAATGGGGCTTGTAGGACTGGAAGTTGCTCTAGATGAGTTAGGAAGTGAATGGTGGGTGAATGAGAAGGCCCAGGACATTACTATCCACTGTTGTAAACTTAATAAACACTATACATTGGTTGGGCACAGTGGCTCACGCCTGAAATCCCAGTACTTTGGGTGGCCAAGGCAGGTGGATCACCTGAGGTCAGGAGTTTGAGACCAACCTGACCAACATAGTGAAAACTGTCTTTACTAAAAATACAAAAATTAGCCAGTCATGGTAGCAGGCAACTATAATTCCAGCTACTTGCAAGGCTGAGGGAGGAGAATCACTTGAACCCGGGTGGCAGAGGTTGCAGTGAGCCAAGATTGTGCCACTGCACTCTAGCCTGGGTAACAGAGCAAAAGTCTGTCTCAAAAAAACTAAAAAATAAAACAAAACAAAAAATCATTGTATACTTAGTGTACACTAAATTTATTTATTTGTTTTAAAATTCTTTCTTTATTTTTTGAAACAGAGTTTCACTCTTGTTGATCAAGCTGTAGTGCAACGACATAATCTCAGCGCACTGCAACCTGCATCTCCTGGATTCAAATGATTCTCCTGCCTCAGCCTCCTGAGTAGCTGGGATTATAGGTATGTGCCACCACACCTGGCTAATTTTTGTATTTTTAGTAGAGACCCGGTTTTGCCATGTTTTTGAGGTAGAGTCTCACTCTGTAGCCCACCCTGGAGTATAGTGGCCTGACCTTGGCTCAGTGCAGCCTCCACCTCCTAAGCTCAAGCGATTCTCGTGCCTCAGCCTCCTGAGTAGCTGGGACTACAGGCATGTACCACCATTCATGGCTAATTTTTTGTATTTTAGTAGAGATGGGGTTTCACCGTGTTGCCCAGGGTGGTCTTGAACTTCTGAACTCAGGCGATCTGCCCTCCTTGGCCTCCCAGAGTTCTGGGATTACAAGCCTGAGCCACCAGGCCTGGCCCACTACATTTATTTTTTTAAATTAATTTCATTATATCTTGACAGCTATGACATCACTAGGTGACAGTAATTTTTCAGCTCCATTATAATCTTGTAGGACCACCATTGTATGTATGGTCTATTGTTGACCAAAACATCTTATGTGGCGCATGGCTGTATGTGGAAACAGAGGCCCAGTACTACACAACTGGTTGAAAATTTGCTACTTCTATAGTGTCAAATGATGAGTTTGACTTTTAAAAAATCTCCCTTGAACTGGAATTGAACTAGAATCTGAGAGTCAGATGTCCTAGGTTTTCATTTGTGCCTCTATAACTGACTAGCTGTGTAGTATTTCATAGATAATTTCTCCTCTCTAGATCAAGGTGAGATTATGTGAATTTAAGCACCCATTCCAGACCTAGCACTTTCTGTATTTTTATTCAGTAGCAACAATTAAAGCATTTCACATAACAAACCTGTAGCAAAGTCTGGACTGGAATGCATGTCTTACAACCCATTTAACCTCTTTTTGTTTCTTTATCTTTCAAACTTTTAAAAATTAAGGTATAAGGCCGGGCGCGGTGGCTCAAGCTTGTAATCCCAGCACTTTGGGAGGCCGAGGCGGGTGGATCACAAGGTCGAGAGATCTAGACCATCCTGGTCAACATGGTGAAACCCCGTCTCTACTAAAAATACAAAAAATTAGCTGGGCATGGTGGCGGGTGCCTGTAATCCCAGCTACTCAGGAGGCTGAGGCAGGAGAATTGCCTGAACCCAGGAGGCGGAGGTTGCGGTGAGCCGAGATCGCGCCATTGCACTCCAGCCTGGGTAACAAGAGCAAAACTCTGTCTCAAAAAAAAAAAAAAAAAAAATTAAGGTATAATATACACATAGTATAAGAAATACATAAAGCATACTAATCTTAAGTGTATAGATTGTTGAATATTTTCAAAGTATGAAATGAATTATAATTGAGCTATGATAAGATTCATCCTTTTAAATGTAAGATAACTGTAGAGTCAGATAACCACAATCACGGTCAAGATATGGATCATTCTATCATCCGCAAAAGTTTGCTTGTAATCCTTAGTAGTTAGTTCCCTTCTTTTACACAAATTTTCTGGCAACCACTTATCTATTGTCTATCCTTACAATTTTGCCCTTTCCAAAATGAAATCATACTACATATAGGCTTTTGCGTCTTTTTTCTGTAATGCTTTTACGATTCATCACGTACCTGTATTTGGTGTGTATCTTGATTATACCTGATGTGATGTGTATCTTGATTACCTAGATCAAGATATAGAACTTTTCTAGCACCCCAGAGGATTCTTTTTTTTTTTTTTTTTTTTTTTTTTTTTTTTTTTTGAGACGGAGTTTCGCTCCCGTTACCCAGGCTGGAGTGCAATGGCGCGATCTCGGCTCACCGCAACCTCCACCTCCTGGGCTCAGGCAATTCTCCTGCCTCAGCCTCCTGCAGAGGATTCTTTTATGCCCTTTTCCAGTCAGTTCCCACCCCTCACCCCTCACCCCCACTATTCTGACTTTTACTGCTGGATTAGTTTTCCTATTTTTGTATTTCATATAAGTGGATTCATCTGTAGATACTGTGTGTCTTTTTTCTTAATGTAATATCTGTAAGATTTATTCATGTTATAGCTAGTAATAATAGTTTATGCTTTAAAAAAATCACTCTGTACTATTCCATTTTATGAACATGGTGTGTTTCATTTATCTCTTCTACTGTGATGACATTTTGTTGTTTCTAATTTTTGGCTATTTTTAGCAAATCTTTTCTTTTTCTCTTTAGAAATGGAGTTTCACTGTGTTTCCTAGATTGGCCTTGATCTCCTGGGCTCAAGTAATCATTCCACCTCAGCCTCCTAAGTAGCTGGGACTGCAGCAGCACATGCTATCACACTGACTTTGAGTAAGTCTTTTATGAACACACTTGTTAATATCATTTGGTGAGAATATATATCCATATATATCTCTTGGCTATATTCCTAAGGGTGGAATTGTTAGATCATAGGCTAGGTATATGTTTAGTTTTCATAGAGGCTACCAAACAGTTTTCTAAAGTGGTTGCACCAATTTATTAATTTTTTTATTTGAGATGGAGTCTTGCTTTGTCACCCAGGCTGGAGTGTAGTGGCAGGATCTTTGCTTACTGAACCTTTGCCTCCCAGGTTCAAGCAGTTCTCCTGTCTCAGCCTGCTGAGTAGCTGGGGCTATAGGTGCCTGCAACCATGCCTGGCTAATTTTTGCATTTTTTTTTTTTAAATAGAGACAGGGTTTTATCATATTGGTCAGGCTGGTCTTGAACTCCTGACCTCTGGTGATCCACCCACCTTGGCCTCCCAAAGTGCTGGGATTACAGGCGTGAACCACCACACCCAGTTGGTTGTACCAGTTTAATACTCTCACCATCAATGTATTAGAGTTTCAGTTATTCCACATCCTTGTCAACACTTGGTATTGCTAGTCTTATTAACTTTAGCTTTTTGGAGGGTAACCACTGATTCTGGAGTGAAACTGCATGTACACCACCAATAGTTTCATTCAGAGAAGAAGAGAATCAGGAGTGATCAGTCAGGTTCCTTATGTTTCTGGGTAGAGATTTAACAAGGTAACCAATAGGGATGAACAGTGGTAGAGCCATCTTATATTGCCAAGAAGACCTGGTCCTTATTTACCATTCCACCATAGTGATGGTACTGGGGAGCCTTCCCTCCCTAATTCTATAACCCCAGTCCTCTCATTTAGTATTTATTTAATAGCAGTTTTCTTAGAAGAAAATATATGGGTGATTGGTTGGTGAGGACTGCCCATGTTCAACCTTCTTAAACAAAATCAATGAGCCTATTCCTCCTTCATTTGAGATGACCTTTAGAAGCCTGTATTAAATCTCCATTGCAATCGGAGTAATCATCAAGACTGGCAAGGCAATTGTAGAGAATCCAGGACTGGAATGTGGATCCATGTGCATGTGTAGAGCAAAAATCTGGTTTTCATTTGCAAAGATAGTTGTCTCCAGGAAACACAGTGAGGATAAAAGGTCCATTTAAGATTGGGCTGTTATTCTTGATGTTGATAGTAGCAGTTGGGTTTGAGCTGGTGGGTTCTGGGTGTACCCTGCAGTGTGGTTGTTTGTCTAATAATAATATGCCTATGAAAATAAAGCCAAAACTGCCAGATGTTTTTTATTCTAAACCTGATATAAACTGTATAATGGAGTTTTTATGTGTACCTAAGAATCACTATGCATTTTTAGAGTACTTTTGGCCACTCTACAAATACGTGAATCAGATTAAAGAACAATCAGTCAGACTTGAATTAAATATGTATTCCCATAATGGTGATTATCTTTTTTCTTGTTTTGGCATTATTATAGCAAGCTAAAATAATAGAAGATAAGTAGCTATTATAAATGAACCATTAAAAGCAGCAGTAAGCCAAAGTTATCATTGATCTCTCCCTGTCTCTTACTTTATAAAAACTAATGTGAATTGCTATGGAGTTACCTACTTTAAAAATAAATCTGTTGTGTCAGGGTAGTGTGTTACAACAGATTTATTTTTAGGTTGTGTGACCTAATTTTTTTTTTTTACATATAATTTATAGTCTATTGATTTAATCCTCTGAATATATCATCCTATTGGCATAGCATACAAGCATTTCTTTTTCTTTTTCTTTTTCTTTTTTTTTGAGACTGAGTCTTGTTCTGTTGCCCAGGCTGGAGTACAGTGGCGTGATCTTGGCTTACTGCAACCTCCGCCTCCTAGGTTCAAGCAATTCTTTCTCCTGCCTCAGCCTCCCAAGTAGCTAGAACTACAGGTGCGTGCCACCATGCCTGGGGAATTGTTTTTGTATTTTTAGTAGAGACGGAGTTTCATCGTGTTAGCCAGGTTGGTTAACTTATGGTCTGCTCGCCTCGGCCTCCCAAAGTGCTGGGATTACAGGTGTGAGTCACTGCGCCCAGCCAAAACCTTTTCTTAATTGAAAGACAAAAGCAGCTTGGGATAGAATCACCTGGAAAATATTTTTATTGATGATATCCATTTGATCAATACTCAAATAAATATGAGCTTATTTTCAATGACAGTTTCAAGTTTAAAAGACCAAAAAGGAGGCCAGGCACGGTGGCTAACGCCTGTAATCCCAGTATTTTGGGAGGCCAAGGCAGGCAGATCATGCGGTCAGGAGATGGAGACTACCCTAGCTAACATGGTGAAATCCCATGTCTACTGAAAAAACAATACATTAGCCGGGCGTGGTGGCACGTGCCTTGTAGTCCCAGCTACTCGGGAGGCTGAGGCAGGAGAATCGCTTGAAACCAGGAGGAGGCAGAAGTTTCAGTGAGCTGAGATTGTGCCACTGCATTCCAGCCTGGGCGACAGAGCAAGATTCCATCTCAAAAAAAAAAAAAAAAAAAAAAAAAAAAAAGAAAGAAAGAAAAAGAAAAGTGAGTTATAAACTAGAATGTGGAAAATGAACTCAAGTAGCAGACAGTTTAATGTGACTACATAAAACAGTGTTGCTGTGCTGCTAAAACTCTTCCTTCCCTCAGCTTGTGGAAGAGAAATCAGTAGTTTATGCTATTCCAGCCAATACTTGGCATCTTGCCATTTGGGTACACATGCCAGAATGCCCATACCACACCACTACTTTGTCAGTTGAATAGAGCTGCTGGCTTCCTCTTACTGCCAGTTTCAAATTTCTGGCAATGATCAACTATTTACTATAGTCCTCTTATCCCTCCTGTTCATCTGCACATGTCTTAAGCTTAGTGTTCAGCTCCTGAGCTTTTATTACCTGTCTTAGGCAAAAGTATAATGAACACCTTTAAATATCACTGAGAAAAAAACTGAGAAATAGCACATGAAATTAACACAGAGTGATTTGGGCAAGTGCTTTTCTCTTTTTGTCCACTTGCCTACTTATTCATTTGTTGCTTTTCTTGATACCACAGATCTAACCCAGTTATTCTAAAAAAAATGACCAGGCATCGCTGTAATATCATAAACATAACTCAACTTGGAAGGAAGCAATTCGAGGATGGCTATCCTATTACTATGCTTTATTTTTTTCTTCATCTAATGCATGTAGCCATAAAGAATATAGAAGAAGATCTGAATACTCACCCTTTGAAGAAAAAGCAGTGATTTTTTTTTCTTTTCTCTTTTCTTTTTTTATTTGAGACAGAGTCTCACTTTGTCACTCAGGCTGGAGTATAGTGGCACAATCTTGGCTCACTGCAGCCTCTGCCTCCTGAGTTCAAGTTATTCTCCTGCCTCAGCCTCTCAAGTAGCTGTGATTACAGGCAAGTGTCACCATACCCAGCTAATTTTTGTAGTTATAAAGATGGGGTTTCACCATGTTGGCCAGGCTGGTCTTGAACTCCTGATCTCAGGTGATCTGCTCACCTTGGCCTCCCAAGTGCTGGGATTACAGGAGTAAGCCACTGTGCCTTGTCAGAAAGCAGTGATTTTTTTAGTGGTCCTTATTACTCATGCTATCAATTTTATCTGTAATAGGTTCCTGTCAAAATCAGAGTAATTAAATGGAATGACAATCCTGCTAAATGTGTTCATGCCATTGCATTGGCAATAAAGCATGCACAGATTTACAATTAAGGCTTGTCTTTTTCCTTTGCCATAGAGAATTTTGACGAACATTAAGTTGCACAGGCATGGGGATCCAAAAGGATATTCATCAAAATAAAAACACCAGGTGGATACTCTCAGGATTATAATGTCTTCTTATGCAATTACTTTTTTTCACTGCCTATTTTTTGGCTGAATAATAATCATCTTTGCACTAGGAAGAGGCAGAATCAGCTGGTTTCAACCTTTTATTTTAACTCCCCTTTTAAAAATTTGTAGCACAGCATAGAACCATAACTGTTTATTCAAATACATTTGTTCCAGTTCTTAGTTTTTAAAGGGTAGCTGACTTTCACATACAGCACACTGAGCTTTTAATACAGTTAACTTTGGTGCTATACAACAAAACATTAAGATGCATATTGATAATATGATTAATTTCTTAAGCTACCACAGAAATCATCAATGTAATAGAGATAAAGGAGACTTGAAACCTAGCCTAAGCAGTGAATTGACAGCCATCTTTAACCACTATGACCTAAGAATGACCCTGAGCTCTGCTGGGTGCAGGAGCAAGATCTGTTGCAGAGCACAGAAATCAGATATCTCACAGGCCTAGAAACTCCCACTGTGCAAGACTGCAGAATCACTTGCAAATCTGATATACACATAGGTGATAAACAGTGATAAACATGGCAAATGCCATGCTCTTTTATTATATATTTTGAAATAAATAGAGTTGTGAGTGGTTAATGTTTATTTTATTTGCTTTTTGCTTTGCAAAGTTAACATTTATAAAAGAACAATTAATAAGTTTTAAACTATTATTTAAAATTTTCTAACTTGACCTGTTTTCAAATAATTGGTACTACACACACACACACCACACACACACACACACACACACACACACATATATATATATATATACATTTTTTTTTTTTTTTTTGAGACAGAATCTCCCTCTGTCACCCAGACTGGAGTGCAGTGGTGTGATCTTGGCTCACTGCAATCTCCACCTCCTGGGTTCAAGTGATTCTTCTGCCTCAGTCTCCTGAGTAGCTGCAATAATTATAGGCAAGTGCCACAATACCTGGCTAATTTTTGTATTTTTAGTAGAGACAGGATTTCACTATCTTGGTCAGGCTGATCTTGAACTCCCAACCACATGATCCGCCTGCGTTGGCCTCCCAAAGTGTTGGTATTACAGGCATGAGTCACCGTGCCTGGCCACTATATGTAAATATATGTATGTTTTCTTTTTCTTTTTTCTTTGAGATGGAGTCTTGCTCTGTTGCCCAGGTTGGAGTACAGTGGCACAATCTCGGCTCACCACAACTTCCGCCTCCCAGGTTCAAACAGTTCTCCTGCCTCAGCTTCCCGAGTAGCTGAGATTGCAGGCAGGCACCATTTTTTTTTTTTAGACACATTCTCACTCTGCAATCTTGGCTCACTGTAACCTCCACCTACTAAGTTTAAGGGATTCTTGCACCTCAGCCTCCAGAGTAGCTGGATTACAGGTATGCACCACCATGCCCGTCTAATTTTCATGTTTTTAGTAGAGATGAGTTTTTACCATGTTGGTCGGGCTGGTCTTGATCTCCTGACCTCAAGTGATTCACCTGCCTTTGCCTCCCAGAGTGCTGGGATTATAGGTGTGAGCCACTGTGCTTGGCCTGTAAATACATTTTGTACACCTATACTCATGTCAATAATTAATTTTATGTCGGTGGAATAATATACTCTAAAGGGCTTAAATAATATACTCACATGTGGCATTTTATGATAAAATATACCCTTTGTTTTGTTTTGGTAGCTCTTTACCGATAAGGTGTGCTTCTATTTAAACTTTCTTACATCTTTCCAACAAGATCAATGATGATAGTTTGTGGGGGGGGGGACATACATACAGAGATGTAGAGTATGGATTTGAGCTTGATTGCCATGCTATCTTGTTGCAGAAATGCTATATGAGACAGTCATTTTAATAAAGCAGAGTTGTTAATAAGGGGATAGACATTTAGAGGAACTAAATAATAGGAATGCAGGCTACTTCGTTAGCTTTTATTCATTAAAGTGGAGAATTTCGGGGTTGTTTTGTCTTTGGTAACACTTTTTCCTCTAGCGTTCTCACAAATGAAAAGTAGATATACTCACTTAAAAAAAGTTATAAGCAATTTTTTGTACTATTAGCATATGAATAATACTAAAATGTTTACATGTCATTCAGTGAAAATGCAAATGGATGATTTCAGTACCGTCTTCTCCAAGTATAAAATGCATTTAATAATTATTCAACTGTGGGCAACATAGTGAGATCCCTTCTCTACAAAAAATTTACATATTAGCCAAACATGGTGGGTGGTATGCTCCTGTGCTCCCAGCTACTCAGGAGACTGAGGCTGGAGAATCACTTGAGCCCAGGAGGTCAAGGCTGCAGTGAGCTATGATTATGTCACTGCACTCCAGCCTGGATCACAGAGGAGACCTCTATCTTAAAAACAAAAAACAAAAAACTATTCACAAACAGTGAATAATCATAATAACCCTCTGCTCCTCACGTTTCTCTGACTTTCAGTTTTTCAAAGGCCACTGCAGCTTGCAGATAGATCCTGCATTGGGAATTTGCTGGAGTCATTTTGCGAGTTCCTTGGGCAGTTCCATGGGAGATGGACTCCCAGGTCTTTTGGGAGTATAAGATCCTAAGTTAGTGCTAAACACAGGATAGAGCTGGAGCTCCCAGTCTGACTCTTATTGGAGGAAGAAAAAGCCCTTGCCTCATAATTTTAGCACTGAAAAGTGATAGAGGTTTTTAATTAAATCCTAACAAATACCAATATTAGCTGAATCACCTTCCCTCCAGGGACATTAGAGAATGTTAAGTTCAACTTTCGTATTTACCTTCAAGCCCATCGTTTTCCAGGATAGCATTTTATGCTTTTTTATTCCTTGCTGTGCTTTTTATGAGAGAAACAGGTAATGATCCGCATATTCTGATTGGTAATGCTTTCTAATAATATTATCATAACAGTTCTATAACAGTTATCTGAAAACTGTGGAGAGATCTGTGGCTAAGGGAAGAGCTTTGCCTCCCTGGCCCTGTGACAAATGAGGATTTTAATCTGATTCATAACCTTTTACAAACAGCTCCATCTTGACCAGACCACTGTATTGGGCGACCTATTCAATTCATTAATGTTTCACATTGGGCCTAAGTACCTACAATGGGGAAATGAAAACAAGTGAGTACCAGTGACCTCATTAACTTGACTAACACTGCTAAACGAATGGCTTGGCATTATGGAATTTTACCCCATAGAATGTCTACCTGAGGACAGTAACACAGTCTTGCTATTGGCTGCTTCAGAGATTTATATGCTCTGTCACTTTGCTCACTTGCGTAGACCCCAATGCTTTTTCCAAGTAATATTTTTTTGTGTCCAACTGACACCTCCCTGTAAATGAGATGCATCTTTGGTTTGACTTGTTTATCATCACGTATCTAAAATGCTTTAGAAAGTCGAATGCTTCAGGGTTTAGTATCAGGAAGCAGAAATCATTCTAGATCTTTTACAAAGAAAGAGATTTAAATATAGGGAATTAGGTTCTCATAAAATCGGAGGAATGAGCTCAATATTGGGCTTGCAGGAGTGACTCCCAGAATAATACTGATAAACTGGCCTAACATTTTAGCTGCTGCTTGATCATGAAGATGAGGAATCAGGAGGCTGCAGTGGAACTGTAGAATAGAAGAACTCACCACAATAGCCTCACAGTGCTAGTGATAGGACTCTGGAACTCTGCTGCAGGAAAAGCCAGCATCTCTCTCCTCCCTAAACATACAGAGAGGGCAGCAGGGTGATTGCCATCATATCCCTTCCACCTTTCAGATCTCACATGATTTCATCTAATTGGTGGGTCCTGATTCTAGAACTCTTGCTGCAGGGGAATGTAGAAAAAATATGAATTTAGCGTTCTAGCTTCTACAGTACTGAATTGCATATTAGAAGGATGTTGGAATGGTGTTGTTAATTTGCTATTTCCATCTAAAGAAGCAGAAATATGTAACAGATGAGAAATCTGAGGCCGGGCATGGTAGCTCATGCCTATAATCCCATCACTTTGGAAGGCCGAGGAGGGTGAGTCACCTGAGGGCAGGAGTTCAAGACCAGTCTGAACAATATGAAGAAGCCCCATCTCTAAAAATATAAAATTAGCTGGGCGTGGTGGTGAATTCCTGTAATCCCAGCTACTCAGGAGTCTGAGGCAGGAGAATCACCTGAACCCGGGAGGTGGAGGTTGCACTCCAGTCTGGGCAACAAGAGTGAAACTTGGTCTCAAAAAATAAAAAGAAAAATCTGTGAGTTCTCTTCCTCTTCCTATTACCTTTGATTTTCATTTAGATGAATACATTTTTTCACTGAAGTAGTAAAAATTTTTAAATGGCTCTCCAATATCTTTCTACTATTTATCTGAAACAGCTTAGCACTTCCATAGCCCTTTCCCAAGTATTAATTGAAGATGTAATAATCAGGGTCTCAGAAGTTTTCCATCTCCTTCCATCTTCTGTTGCAGCCAGTTACTCCTGATTTCTCCACTGACTCCCATTTATTTTTCTCTTATGCTACGTGTAGTCCCCTCATATTGTTTGCTTTGGTGGGATTGTGTTGCTTGTTCTCAGCTTTCTTTCTGGAAGCTATCTTTGGGATCTTCATTGTTTCTAGACTTAGCAGACATGTAATTTCTGACTCAAATTCCTGCCCCCGTTCTTAAAAACCTAGGCTGAGTATGTCACTTGGACCCCCAAATATCTAGGAGGGAGTCTGATTAGTAACAGTTATGTTACTGAAATGCTCTTAAAATGTTTCATTACAAAAATTTCAAAAAGAACTAGATATGTCAATTGAGCAAATTAGAACATTTAGAGGCTGCATTTATTTTCCATTGCTCAGCTGCCCTTATCTTGCTAGAATCAGCACTTAGCACAGTCACAAAATAGTCATGCAATATTGGTTGAATTAATCACAGAATTTAATGACCATGAAGCCACAGTTCCAGAATTCTTTCATGTATTTTGATAAGTAAGAATTAAGCTTTAAGTTTTTATGCATCTTCTTTTGGCATGCAAACCTTAGAAAGTGCTATATTAATAAGCCATCTGACTCTATAGTGTGGCTTAATTATAAGAGGAAGCAATTAAGTTATGGATTAGTCAGCTCTCCTCAGGTAATTTATTGGCTCACATAACAGAAAGGATGGGGACCGTCTTCAAGGGCAGCTGGTCAGAGCTCACATGATGTTTTTAGAACCTATCTTTTTTCATATCCATTGGCTATGTTGCTACTTTCTGCTGTGTTTAATTCATTGTCAGGCTATACATGATGGCTTCAAGCCCTGCAAGAACACATTAACCCAATACCAAATCACATGAGAAAGAGAGTTCACTTCCTGGTAGCACAAACATAGGTTCAAGTCTAAGACCTGAACCTCCCTTCACCCTGATTGGCCTGACTTAGGTCAGGTGCCCATCTATGAAAAAGTCAGTGGCTGGAGGAATGGGATAATCTGGTTGACTTAGTCTTGATCCTAAAGTCCATCCCCAAATCCAAAGGTAGAATCAGCCTCATCATGGACTGAGAATGGGGCTAGGGTGGATCCCCAAATGGAAACTAGGGATTTTTTTTTTTTTATGAGAAACAGTGCAAATCCTAGACAGCAAAAACAACACATGTCCACCACAAATGGAAAGCAAGCTACCCCTACCACGAAGATACTGTGTTCCCAGAAACTTAGAGATGAGATATGAAGTCAAGAACCATCCTCAAATTTCTGGCTATGTTCCATTGCTCTGGACCACAGGACATCTCACTTTATTGAGTTGGACTTTCTGAAAAAACATTTTAAAAATGTATTATTATTATTTTTATTAGAGATAGAATCTTGCTCTGTCACACAGGCTACAGTGCAGTGGCACAATCATAGCTTATTGTAGCCTCTGTCCTGGGTCACCTTCCCTAATAGCTGGGACTGTAGGCACATGACATCATGCCTTGATAAAAAAACGCTTTTTTTTTCTTCCCCAAGATGGAGTCTTGCTCTGTCACCCAGGCTGGAGTTCAGTAGCATGATCTCAGCTCACTGTAACCTCCGCCTCCTAGGTTCAAGTGATTCTCCTGCTTCAGCCTCCTGATTAATTTGGGATTACAGAGGCATGCCACCACACTGGCTAAATTTTATATTTTTAATAGAGATGGAGTTTCACCATGTTGGGCATGCTGGTCTTGAACATCTGACCTCAGGTGATCCACTCATCTCAGCCTCCCAAAGTACTGGGATTATAGGAATGAACCACCGCACCCGGCCAACAATTTTTTTTTTTTTTTTTTTTTTTAAAGGAAACAACAAAGCCAAGAGCCAACATGCAAGCTTTAAGGGCATGAGTCTAGAGTTAAACTGAGATACACCAAGATGGAATACACCCTGCAGTTCTCAAGAGTGATTCAGGATTCTGGGTATTGTTTGTTCAGATTTTTGTTTTTAATTTAAAATTGTTACTATAATAAAGTAACATTCAAAAAGAAAAAATCCAAACATACACAAATGTTAGAGTAGTAAAATGAACTTCCATCTACTCATCACACAAATGCAATTCCTATCTAGATTGTCATTTTCTTCATCTATCATCTCCTTTTCCCCTTTTGCTGAAGTAGTTTAAAGAAAATCCCAGATACCATGCCATTTTACCCCTACATGCCACAGTATCAAATTTTTTTTTTAAAGAAAAAATGGCCTTGTTTTGTTAGTTATTTAATACATCTAGAAAGGATTCAGCTACAAATCCAAATATGCTGGGATATCAGAAGCTTAAACTAGTTTTTCTTAAAACCCTAGAAGCCAATACACCTTTGACCCAGTATCAGGCCTAGAGAGCATTCACAATATGGCAACATTACAGCATTCTACACAGTAAGAAAGGAATTAAAAGGATAAGATTGTTCTGTGTCTGAATGGAAAGAACTGTGGCTACCTTCCTGCTGAAGAAGTTTAGACATTTTGAAAACTATTGCAGCTACCAGTTTTGTGGATCTGATTGTCTTTAACAGTTGTCTTTTTTTTTTTTTTGGAATTAAGGGTTTCTCCCTTGGGATTTCAACATTATTGTTTCCTTTTCTGGAAACTGAATTCCTTAGAAAACTACTTATAAATTGCATGTGAGCTCAAAGTTTATTTTAATATTTTAAAATACTGTCTTGAGTTTGAACACAGGCAACCCAGTCTGGTTAGCTTGAGCCAGTTTCTTATGTATGGATTGATATGCTGGCCTAACCAGTTTCCAGAAGAAACTGGTGGTTGGAATTTTTACACTAAAAATTTCAATTAGGACTGTTGTCAGAAAGATTGTAAATCAAAATTTAGACCTGTGGCTTAACAGTATCTTTTAAGTAAAATATCTGGCATAGTTTCTACCAAGTTGCCACAAACCTTCCCCTCTCCCCCAGACTATAATTCAAAAGGTCCCATTGAGTCTTTGATCTTTAGCAGCATGACTATTGATATTGATCTAGGTAAAACAAGGGAGGGTAGAAAGAGCAGCTGGAAATAGCTATTGATTTATTCATTTGATAAATATTTTTGGAATTTTTGTTATATGCCAAGTGCTATGTTAAGTTCTGTGGGTAATTTAAAGAGGAAATGACAAGAACCCTGCTTACAAGTGCTTATCATCTACTGGAGATAAGCCCTTACACTAAGTAGAATATGAAGTGCTGTAAGAGGACAATGGGAATTCTGAGAAGGAGAAAATGTGTTACTCCCAGATTATGAGATCTGGGAGGCTGCAAAGAGTTGAAATAAGCTGAGGAATATATATTGGATTTGGATATGCAGAAATATGCAGGAAAGAACATAAAGGCCTTGCAATTATTATAAAGCATTGCATTGCTTTTTATTTTTATTTTTTAAATTGAGACAGAGTCTTGCTCTGTCACCCAGGCTGGAGGGCAGTGGCACAGTTTCAGGTCACTGAAACCTCTGCCTCCCAGGTTCAAGTGATTCTCATACTTCAGCCTCCTGAGTAGCTGGGACTACAGGCTTGTGCCACCATGCCCAGATTTTTGTGTCTTTAGTAGAGACAAGGTTTCACCATGTTGAGCAAGCTGGTCTTGAACTGATTTGCCTGCCTCAGACTCCCAACTGCTGGGCGTACAGGCATGAGCCACCGTACCTGGCCTGCATTGCATTTTTTAGGGAAGTTCCATAGGGAGGCTACTGCCTGAACAAGTGATTTTGCTGTTTGTCAGCTTATGTCTCTTTTTTTTTTTTTTTTTTTTTTTGAGACAGGGTCTCATTCTGTCACCCAGGCTGGAGAGTATAGTGGCATGATCATGGTTACTTCAGTCTCTGTCTCCCAGGGTCAAGTGATTTTCCCACCCCAGCCTCCTGAGTAGCTGGGACTATAAACGTGTGCTACTCCTGGCTAATATTTTTTGTATTTTTCTTTGTAGAGACAGGATTTTACCATATTGCCCAGGCTGATCTCAAACTCCTGGGCTCAAGCAATCCTCCTGCCTCAGCCTCCCAAAGTGCTGAGATTCCAGGGGTGAGCCACAGCACCTGGCCGTCAACTTATGTCTTATATAATACATATGTATCATGTGTAATTTAATCTCTCAGTTATGTCTTACTAGTCGTAAAAGGGACAAAAGAAATGACATGGCAATAGTTAGGCATGGTAGCACCTGCCTGCCTATAGTCATAGTCACTTGGGAGGCTGAGGTGGGAGGATCCCTTGAGTCTGAGGCTGCAGTGAGCTATGATCATGCCACTGTACTGTGAGTGACAGAGTGAGTGCCTGTCCCAGCAAACTGACACAAGAGCAGAAAATCAAACACCGCATATTCTCACTCATAGGCAGGTGTTGAACAATGAGAACACATGGACACAGGGAGGGGAGCACTACATACTGCGGTCCATTGGGGGGAAATGGGGGAGAGACGGGGGGGTGGGGAGGTGGGAAGATAGCATGGAGAGAAATGACAGATACAGGCAAGGGGATGGAAGGCAGAAAACCACACTGCCATGTGTGTACCTATACAACAATCTTGCATGTTCTTCACATGTCCCCCAAAACCTAAAATGCAATAAAAATAAAAAAAATAAAAAAATAACAAATAAAAAAAGGCTGGGCATGGTGGCTCACACCTGTAATCCCAGCACTTTGGTAGGTCAAGGTAGGTGGATCACTTGAGGTCAGGAGTTTGAGACCAGCCTGGCCAACATGGTGAAACCCTGTTTCCAGTAAAAATATAAAAATTAGCTGGTCGTGGTGGTGCATGCTTGTAATCCCAGCTACTCAGGAGGTGGAGGCAGAGGCAGAGGCAGGAGAACTACTTGAACCCAGGAGGTGGAGGCTGCAGTGAGTTGAAATCATGCTACTGCACTCCAGCCTGGGCAACAGAGTGAGACTCCTCAAACAAAACAAAACAAAAGAAACAAACAGAAAAGAAACAAAAAGATATAAAAAGTAAAGAAAATGAAATTACATGACTGATACTTGATTTATTTATTTAAATTGACATAATAATTGTACATATTTATGGGGTATATGCAGTGTTTTGATACATACAATCTATAGTGATCAGATCAGGGCAATTAGCATTGTGTCATCTCAAACATTTATTATTTTGTCTTGTTGGGACATTTCATATCTTCTCTTCCAGCTCTTTGAAAATGCATATAATTGCTAACTATAGTCATCCTAAGGTGCTATAGAACACTAGAATTTATTCCTTTTATCTAGCTGTAATTTTTTATCCTTTAAGGAGTCTCTCCTCATCCTCTTCTTCCCCATGCTCTTTCCAGTCTCTGGTAACCTCTGTTCTCAGTCTTATTTCTAGGAGATCTTTTTATTATTATTTTTTTAAGCTTTTCTACATATGAGAGAGAAAAATATGGTGCTTACCTTTCTGTTCCTGGCTGATTTCACTTAACATAATTGTCCTTCAGTTCTATTCATGTTGCTGTGAATCATAGGATTTGTTTTTTTTTTTTTTTTTTTGAGACAGAGTTTTGCTCTTGTTGCCCAGACTGGATTGCTGCGGCATGATCTCTGCTCACTTGAACCTCTGCCTCCCGTCTTCAAGTGATTCTCCTGCCTCAGCCTCCCAAGTAGCTCATGTGCCACCATCCCCAGCTATTTTTATTTTTTGTAGTTTTAGTAGAGACAGGGTTCATGGCTGGTCTCGAACTCCTGATCGCAGGTGGTCTGCCCATCTTGGCCTCCCAAAGTGCTGAAATTACAGGTGTGAGCCACTGCACTCGGTCTGGATTTCATTCTTTTTAATGGCCGATTTGTATTTCATTGTGTATTTATATCATATTTTCTTTATCCATTCATCTGTTGTTGGACACTTAGGTTGATTCTATATCTTGGCAATTTTGAATAGTGCTGCAATAAACATGGAGTGTAGATATCTTTTCCACACACTGATTTCCTTTCCTTTGGATAAATGCCCAGTAGTGGAATTGCTGGATCACCTGATAGTTCTACTGGTAATTTTTTGAGGAACCTCCATACTGTTTTCCATAGTAGCTGTACTAGTTTACATTCCCACCAACAATGTATAAGAGTTCCTTTTTCTTTACATTCTCACCTGCATTTGCTATTTTTTGTCTTTTTTAATACTAGCCATCCAAACTGGGGTGAGATAATATCTCATTGTAGTTTTGATTCCCATTTCATTGATGTTTAGTGTATTGGGCATTTTTTTCATATATGTATTGAACATTTGTGTATTTTTTTTGAGAAATGTCTATTCAGATGGTTTGCCCATTTTTAAATTGGATTTTTTGTTTTATTTTGTGTTTCTTTTGAGGTGTTTGATTTTCCTGTATATTCTGGCTATTAATCCCCCTGCAGGATGAATAGTTTGCAAGTATTTTCTCCCATTCTGTAGATTGTCTTTTCACTCTCTTGATTGTTTCCTTTGTTGTGCAGGAGCTTTTTAGTTTGATATAATCTCATCTGTTTATTTTTGCTTCTGTTGCCTGTGTTTTTAAAATCTTACTTATAAAATCTTTTCCCAGACCAGTGTTCTGAAGTGTGTCCCTTATGTTTTCTTCTAGCAATTTTATGCTTTGTGTCTTTAAGCCATTTTGTTTTATTTATTTATTTATTTATTTGAGACAGAGTTTCGCTCTTGTTACCCAGGCTGGAGTGCAATGGCACGATCTCGGCTCACCATAACCTCCGCCTCTTGGTTTCAGGAAATTCTCCTGCCTCAGCCTCCTGAGTAGCTGGGATTATAGGCACGCGCCAACATGCCCAGCTAATGTTTTGCATTTTTAGTAGAGACGGGGTTTCACCATGTCGACCAGGATGGTCTCGATCTTTTGACCTCGTGATCCACCTGTCTTGGCCTCCCAAAATGCTGGGATTACAGGCGTGAGCCACCGCGCCTGGCCTGTCTTTAAGTCATTTTGAATTGAGTTTGGTATAAGGTGAGATGTGAGAGTCTAGTTTCATTCTTTTGCATGTGAACATCCAGTTTTCCCAGCACCGTTTGTTGAAGACACTGTCCTTTTCTCAGTGATTGGTCTTGGGATACATGGTAAACAGTTTGATGCTACGTCTAATCAGTAAGTTCTGTGAATCTGTTGAAAGCTTTGCTTCCATAAATTCTCCAAGATTTTGAAACGAATAGAAACAAGATATTATTTCCACCAGTATTTAATGTGAAATAGCTTTAGTTTGTAAACTTTGAACCTCCTCTCTATATGTAAAAGTACAAAAAGTATAAGTAGAAGAGGTCAAGATATAATAAACAGCACTGATTAAGTTCTGTTTCACCACCTTAAGTCTTTCCAGAATCTGCTTGTTTATTCTTATGTTCATTGCCACTATTCAATTTTAGGTGGGTACCTAGCTCTCATTTATGACTCCCTGTCTTGAGCCCTGATATCTTTCACTGCATTCTCCATCCTGCAGAATGAAATTTCTGAAATACCAAATCTAATAGTCTCTCGTTGTTTTAGAATGCTTTAATGGGATTGCATTGCTCTTAAGATTTGAATTCTAGTACATGATTTACAAAGTTCTCTATGATCATTTTATCAGGGTTGATGTGTGTGATCAAAGAGTATCTAAATATAATGCAAGCCACTGAAAAAAGTCAGTTGAATGTTGTTATATGGGTAGTAGGCAGTAATAGATATCACGTGATAATACATTTACTCCGTCTTGTTTGACACTTTTCTTATCCTGTTTCTTATATGAGCCATTAGCTGAAGCTTACTTTATGGAATAGATGCATTCTTTAAATCTTCTCTATAAAGTGAATTTCTGTACTTTAAGTCTTTTCCACACTAAATTTTATTATAGAATTAGAAATTGATCCTTCTGTAGGGACTGTTGACCTTAAGATAAAAAAATTTAAACTTTCAAGTATATATTGAAAGGAACTGAAAATATGATATACTAATTTAACTCATTTTAATATATAATCATATATTCAATACATGAATTTAAATCAGGGTCATTTCTATTTTTAATCTAGTAAAATAAAGGTTAAACTAAAAATATGTCAGTGACTTTATTAAATATAATACAGCCAAATGAATAATCTTCATACTTTACCAACATCCAAGTCTCAATAATTTTTATCAGAATAGCATGTGATTTTCATATCCTGCTGAAAATTTCTGAGATTTGTTTTTTAGTACCTTTAGAAATTGCTGACTTTGGGAAACATAAGTTGATCTGGGTAGATGATGTAAAATCACATTAACTTTAACAAATGGCACAGAACATTTATTGGCACATATTCAAAGAGAAATAGAGTGATCAGAGAGTAATATCATATATATGTTACTAAAACATAGCCCAGGGTGTCCTTGAACTTTTCAGTAGTCTATCATTCATTCATTTAAATGCTTATTCACCATTAATTCAAAAATATTTACTGAGGCCCTGTGTGGTCATTCACATCTGCAATCCTAGCACTTTGAAAGGCCCAGGTGGGAGGATCACTTGAGCTCAGGAGTTTGAGAACAGCTTGGGCAACATGGCAAAAACTCATCTCTACCAAAAAAAAAAAAAAAAAAAAATTAGCCAGGTGTGGTGGTGCATGCCTGTGGTCCCAGCTACTTGGGAGGATGAGGCAGGAGAATTGCTGACATCAGTGCAAAAAATTTAAAAATTAACTGAACATGGTGACATGTGCCTATAGTCTTAGCTACCTGGGAGGCTGAGGTGAGAAGATTACTTGAGTCTTGGAGATCAAGCCTGCAGTAAGCCATGATTGCACCATGCTGTACTCCAGCCTGTGTGACAGAGCTAGACTCCATCTCGAAAAAAAAGAGCCAGAGAATAAAGGCCTGGGAGAATTGTATCTTGTAGAGGGGATAATAAATGCACAGGCCTAGAGGTGATTTAAAAAAAAAAAAAAAAAAGGTGATTTCACCTTTATCAATCGTTCTCAGTTCTGACTCTTAGAATTTATAATTTAGTGTAGAGGTGGGTGGGAACAGACAATAAATAAATAGACAATAAGTAAGAAAGTTAATATCTGGTAGAGGTAAGTTCCATGAAGGAAATAAGACAGTAGGAGGTGATAGAGACTATAAAGGGAGTGGTTATTTTTATATAGGGTGGTCAGGGAGGGACTTTCTAAGTACAGAGTAGAACTTCTCTGATGAAAATGAGCCAGAGAGGCTCGGAGTGGTGGTTCATGCTTGTCATCCCAGCACTTTGGGAGGCTGAGGTGGATGGATCACAAGGTCAGGAGTTCGAGACCAGCCTGGCCAACACAGTGAAACCCTTGTCTCTACTAAAAATACAAAAATTAGCTGGGCATAGTGGCGCATGCCTGTAATCCCAGCTGCTCTTGAGGCTAAGGCAGGAGAATTGCTCGAACCTGGGAGGTGGAGGTTGCAGTGAGCTGAGATTGTGCCACTGTACTCCAGCCTGAGTGACAGAGCTAGACTCCATCTCAAAAAAAAGAGCCAGAGAATAAAGGCCTGGGAGAAGTGTATCTTGTAGAGGGGATAATAAATGCACAGGCCTAGAGGTAGGAATAAATTTGGCATGTTTGCAAGACACCTGGGGGCAGTGGGGAGGTGTAAGGTGGGCAGGCTGGGTCATTAAGCCATGGTATGGAGTTTGGATTTTTATTTTATTTTATTTTAATTAATTAATTATTTTTTTGATATGGAGTTTCACTCTTGTTGCCCAGGCTGGAGTGCAGTGGCATGATCTCAGCTCACTGCAACCTCTGCCTCCTGGGTTCAAGCAATTCTCCTGTGTCAGCCTCCTAAGTAGCTGGGATTACAGGCTCTCCACCATGCCTGGGTAATGTTGATATTTTTAGTAGAGATGGAGTTTCATCATGTTGGTCAGACTGGTCTCAAACTCTTGTCCTCAGGTGATCCACCTGACTCAGCCTTCCAAAGTGCTGGTATTACAGGCGTGAGCCACCGTGCCTGGCTTTTATTATTTCTTATTTGTGAGACAGGGTTTTGCTCTGTCACCCAGGCTGGAATGCAGTGGTGTGATTACACCTCATTCCAGCCTCAACTTCCCAGGCTCAAGTAATCCTCCTGCCTTTGTCTCTCAAAGTGCTGGGATTACAGGTGTGACCCAACTTGCTTGGCCTGGATTTTTATTTTAAATGAAATTATTTGGTACCTATTATAGTTTACCAGAAATACAGAGGAATAATGTTAAGTCAATGTTATAAATTTGGAAATAACTGATTTCTACCTATTATTAGTGGTTCTCAGTTTTGGCTGCAAAGTAGAGAAAGTTAGGAACTATACATATCTGGGTGCCATCACCAAAATTTCTATTTTGGTGATTTTTATTGAGTCAGACTGGGGTCAGGCCTCCACATGTTTAAGAAGCTGCACAGGTGATTGCAATGCCATCAAGGTTGCTAACTGCTGAGGACAAAAGCTTGATTCCAGCAGGCAGATGGTAGTTTCCAGGCAGTTCACTCAAGGAACCACAAATGCAGCACCCTAAAAAGCTTATCTGAAGATCAAGGCTGGAACCAGATAGCACATGCAATGTTTATAAGTTAATGTTTATAAAATGTATTCAAAAGATAATCACAGAGCTGGGGCTGGGTGTGGTGGCTCCTGCCTGTAATCCCAAAACTTTGGGAGGCCCCAGGGTAGGAGGATAGTTTGATGCCAGGAGTTCAAGATCAGCAGCAAAGAGAGATCCTGTCTTTCAAAAAAAAAAAAGAAAAAAAAATTAGTCGAGCATGGTGGTGTGCACCTGTAGTCTCAGCTACTGTGAAGACTGTGCAAGAAGATCTCTTAAACCCAGGAGTTCCAGGCTGCAGTGAGCTATGATCATGCCACTGCATTCCAGCCTGGGTGACAGAGTGAGATACTGCCTCTAAAAATAAATTAATAAAATATTAAATAACAATATATATTAATGAAAATTTAGAGGCAATACTTCAAGGATGACTCTTTAGGTCAGGCGCAGTGGCTCAGGGCTGTAATCCCAGCACTTTGTGAGGTTGAGGTGGATGCTTGAGTCCAGGAGTTTGAGACCAGGCTGGCCAACATGACAAAACCCTGTCTCTACTAAAAATACAAAAATTAGCTGGGCATAGTGGCAGATGCCTGTAGTCCCAGCTGCTGAGGAGGCTGAGCCACAAGAATTGCTTGAACCTGAAAGTGGAGGTTGCAGTGTCAAGATGGCACCACTGCACTCCAGCCTGAGTGACAGAGACTGTCTCAAAAAAAAAAAAAAAAAAAAAAAAAAAAAAGAATGACTCCTTACCGTAGATTTTGACAATAGAACTTAACAGAATATACTTTATATATTGAGTTGATTCTGATATCTCAGTTCAATACAAACACACTAACCTTATTAGTTATACAATCTCTATGTTGTATAGGTATGTGTGTGTGTTTGGGAATAGCTTGGAGCATTTAAACTTATATCCTGCTCATTTTGTTTTTATTTTATATTTTCTGTATTAAATCACTATATGCAATAGTTTCTCCTACTTATTTTTGTTTTTTGCTTTTTCTGAGAGAGGGTCTTGTTCTGTCACCCAGGCTGGAGAGCAGTGGTTCGACCACTGGGCTCAATGGATCCTCCCACCTCAGCCTCTTGAGTAGCTGGGATTACAGGCTTGCACCACCACACCAGGCTAATTGTTTTTGTTTTTGCCATGTTGCTCGAGTTGATCTTGAACTCCTGAGCTCAATTGATCTGTTCACCTCAGCTTCCCAAGTGCTGGGATTACAGGCATGATCCACCAAGCCCAGCCAAGTTTCTCCATTTTACAGTGAAACTTTTTTTTTTTTTTTTTTTTTTTACATTTTACTAAATTACCTTTTCTAAAGTCAATTAAGACATCAACAAATAATGACCATCGAATCTATTACCAGTATACAACTCCAGTCTTACCATTCTGTACTCAGAGATCATTTCAATTGCATATGGAATTAAATGTATACTTTTCTCTCTTTGACCTTTAGGACAATAGTTTATAAACTTTTGGATTTCATGTACTTGTAAAATTTTTAAATACAGTTAGGAAACTCATATATGTTTGCAAAAATTTTATTTTCCTCAATAAGGCCTCTAAAGAAAACAATATCATCTAACGGAATCATCATTTCACTTAAAAAGTGTTAACTCAAAAAAGTAAGGACTCACTGCTTTAATATTTCTTAATTCTAAAATTCGATTTTAAATGCTGACTGTATAGAAGGGATAGTTGTCTCTCCACATTCCTCTATAATAATTGCCACCATATTTAGCGCAGTGCTAAATACATAGGTGGTACCCACAAAATATTTTGAAACTGATATTCTAGTTGTTTTAGACTCACATGATATGGATAGGTAGCAGTAGCTATTCAAAAAAGGTCTATAGAAATGATCAGTGAATAAATAAATGAATGTTTATTGTAAGTATATCCAGAGAGCCTGGACACTGATTCCCAGCCCTTTGAACAGGTAGATATCATCACCAAAGCATGAAGAATGGATTCTTCTATCTGTCACTGTGTTGCTGTAAATAAAACAGCCACATTCAATGGAATATGAACTCTGATTACAAATGGTTGTGTTTCTGCTATTAGCTCATTTTATATAGATAATTTTTAGTAAGTACAGAAAGATTTCTCGATTTAATTTTTATTCTTATACTTGAATGTGAACTGATCAGTAAATTTATAAGCAGTTTGGATATTTTTCATCTATTCCATTTTTTCCCCTAAGTACAATAATCTTTTCTTTATCCAACACTTTGCCATTAAAAAGTTGATTTAAAAAGGTAACTTCTTGGAGAAATGATCCATGTGTTTAAATATTTCCCAATTGTGTTTTGATTACAGGGTGCATGTTTCTGTTGATTGTTACATTGGACACAAGTCACTTAGCTCCTTATTCTTTTGTTGAAAGTTATAGCAATTAGAAGCAAGAAACTGCAAATGGACCTAGGTCTCAGTCCAATAAAAGAAAAAGTTGTGACAGTAGTACCAGCTTACTGAGAATATTTTTGTTTGTTTGTTTGTTTAGAGACAGGGTCTTGCTTTGTCACTCAGGCCAGAGTGCAGTGGCATATCATAGTTCACTGTGAGACAGCCAAGAATAAAGGGGTCCATGGAGAACATTTGACCAGTCTGTGCACTGGGAGAATGGGGTGGAGCCCCGGGGTGTTTGTGCCCTTTGCAGGGAGGGAATCCTGCAGCGGATCATAAGTCCTGAACCAAGGGTTTAACAAACTGACCATGCTTGTTTTCAAATATCACAAGCTTCTGGGTTCTCTATACCTATGTTTTGCATGCCTGTTGAGGAACACCATTAGCCCTACATGGGACTTTCAAAATACACAACATTTTATTGGGATATCTTCCACTTCATATACATACCATAGAGTGCCCATCAGCATGGACTTCCTCTGTTGATCAGAGTCTCTCATGATAATGATCATTCAAAGGCCTCAGGTCAATTATAGTCTTATTTTTTCCCACTCTGCCAGTTCTGCGCCAAGTGGTCTGTTCATACTTGACTCTATTCTGAAACGTCACTGAGAATTTTTGTATCGCTATTCTCCTTTCACAACTATAATGAATTAATTTCATGATTCTAGCAGGTTCTCTGTATGAAAACAAGAAAATTTAATAAAGTATCAGCGCTGCAAAATGGTCTCAGTATATGACAGATTATGAGAATGCCTAGATTTTATGAGTTTGTGAATTTTCAGTTGATATGGATCCTTAGAAAATTAGTTAAATCTCAATGCAAAATAAAATCATAAAACTCCATAGAAAAAATTGTATGTATATCATAATTGCAATTGTGTAAAGAAAAAATTATGCGTGTGAGCAAATTCTAAAAAACAATCCACAATCAGCAATGTATTTCATATACAAGTGAATAAGTTAGAGTAACATAATTTTGGAGTTATTTTCTTAAAAAAAATCCATTTTGCGGGATCTAATTAAAATAAAGAGCTTGTGCACAGTAAAAGAAACTATCAACAGAGTAAACAGACAACTTACAGAATGGGAGAAAATTTTTGCAAACAATGTATCTGACAAAGGTCTAATATCCAGAATCTATAAGGAACTTAAACAAATTTACAAGAAAAAAAACAACCCCATAAAAAAGTGAGCAAAGGACAAGAACAAATCCTTTTCAAAAGAAGACACATAGAGGAGCCTGGCCTCTCCTGTTCCTAGGTGGTAATCTGGGATTCAGTATGTGAGGTGGGAAGTCAGCTAGCAGGATTCTTTGCTTTTCTGAGAGTTCCTGTTTCCCTTTTCACCCAATAAACCTTGCCTTTTTCACCCTTCAAAGGATCTGAGAACTTAATCTTTCCTGGTTGTATGTCAAGAACCCTAAGGAGAAAGTCCTACAACAACTGCAGCCTTGAACTCAAGGGCTTAAGGGATCATTCCACCTCAGCCTCCTGAGTAGCTGGGATCATAGGCATCAGTCACTGTGCGCATACTTTAAAACAAAACTGTCTGGGCATCGTGGTAAAACCCTTCTCTACAAAAAATACAAAAAATTAGCCAGGCATGGTGGCAGGTGCCTGTAGCCCCAGCTACTCGAGAGGCTGAGGTGGGACAATCGATTAAGCCTGGGATGTGGCAGTTACAATGAGCCAAGATCGTGCCACTGCATTTCAGCCTGAGCAACAGAGTGAGACCTTGTCTCAAAAACCAAAACCAAAAACAAAAATAAGATCAATCTATCTTCATTATTAGGTATTTGCTTTTAAAAAAATTTGGTTATATCTGAATACCTTTCCTTTATGCCTTCCATTTTTTAAAAAGTAAAATTTATTTGCTTTCGGTTCTTAACCCATTTTCTATCATTATAGAAATACTACATTCTCATTATAAAATGTTTGGAAAGTATTGAAAAGTAAGTGTGAAGAACTAGAAAAAATTTACCCATAATCTCCTCAAACTAGAAGCTACTATTGTTGTTATTGTCATTTCTATTTTTCTATTTGGCCTTTTTTTTTTTAAATCCACTTTCCTCCCCTCCATTCCTGTTTAGATGGCAGAGCACATAAAATTTTGTTAAGTCAATGTGATAAATTTGGAAATAACTGATTTCTATCTTTTTAACTTCACATTTAATCATAAGCATTTTGGCTTGTTGTTGAAAAATATTTGTACAAGCCAGGCATGGTGACTGTGCCTATAATCCCAGTACTTTGGGAAGCTGGGACAGGAGGATTGCTTGAAGCCAGGAGTTCAAGACCAGCCTGGACAACATAGCAAGACCTTGTCTCTACAAAAAAATTAAAAACAAAAAAATTAGCCAGGCATGGTGGCATGTAGCTATAGTCCTCTACTTGGGGGGCTGAGGCAGAAGGATACTTTGAGCGCAGGAGGTAGAGGCTGCAGTGAGCTATGATCATGTCACTGCACTCCAGCATGAGTGACAGAGTGAGACCCTGTCTCTTAAAAAAATGGCATATATATATATATATATATATATATATATATATTTTTTTTTTTTTTTTGAGACAGAGTCTCGCTCTGTGGCCCAGGCAGGAGTTTCACCATGTTGGCCAGGCTGTTCTCGAACTCCTGATCTCAGGTGATCTGACCACTTTGGCTACCCAAAGTGCTGGGATTGCAGGTGTGAGTCGCTGAGCCTGGCCAATGCATGCGTAATTTTTTTTTTTTTTTTTTTTTTTTTTGAGATGAAGGTTTGCTCTCGTTGGCCAGGCTGGAGTGCAATGGCGTGATCTCAGCTTACTAGAACCTCTGCCTCCCACGTTCAAGCCGTTCTCCTGCCTCAGCCTCCCAAGTAGCTGGGATTACAGGCATGTGCTATCACGTCCAGCTAATTTTGTATTTTTATTAGAGATGGGGTTTCTCTGTGTTGGTAAGGCTGGTCTTGAACTCCCGGCCTCAGGTGATGTGCCTCCCTTGGTCTTCCAAAGTGCTGGGATTACAAGCATGAGGCACTGTGCCTAGCCGCATGCATAATTTTTAATAGCTGCAAAATACTGGATTCTTTCCATTACCATAATTTGCTTTAACATTCCTTTTCTTGGACTTTTAGATCATTTCTGGCATTTTGCTATTATAAACATCTTTGGCACATTTTGGGGATAGTCAGCATTTTGCATCCCTTCCCAAGGATCAACTCCTAGAAGTAGTAGTACTAGGTCAAAGGGTGAGATTATTCACAAGGCTCTTGACTCATTTTAACCATAGTGCTTTTGGCTGGTCATAGTGACTTACATCTGTAATCCCAGCACTTTGGGATGCCAAGGGAGGTGAGTTGCTCGAGCTCAGGAGTTTGAGACCTGCCTGGGCAACATAGCAAGACCTAATCTCTACTTAAAAAAAAAAAAAAAAGGCCAGGCGTGGTGGCTCATGCCTGTAATCCCAGCACTTTGGGAGGCTGAGGCGGGTGGATCATGAGGTCAAGAAATCGAGACCATCCTGGTCAACATGGTGAAACCCCGTCTCTACTAAAAACACAAAAAAAAATTAGCTGGGCATGGTGGCGCATCCTGTAATCCCAGCTACTCAGGAGGCTGAGGCAGGAGAATTGCCTGAAATCAGGAGGCAGAGGTTGCGGTGAGCTGAGATCACGCCATTGCACTCCAGTCTGGGTAACAAGAGTGAAACTCCGTCTCAAAAAAAAAAAAAAAAAAAAAAATGGCCAGGCTTGGTGACTCACACCTGTGGTCCTAGCACTTTGGGAGGCCAAGGCAGGTGGCTGAGACAGGTGGATCACCTCAGGACTGGAATTCGAGCTAATACGGTAAAACCCTGTCTCTACTAAAAATACAAAAAAATGAGCTGGATGTAGTGGCAGGCACCTGTAGTCCCAGCTGCTCAGGAGGCTGACCCATGAAAATGGCTTGAACCTGGGAGGCGGAACTTGGAATGAGCTGAGATTGCACCACTGCACTCCACCTTGGGTGACAAAGGGAGATTCTGTCTCAAAGAAAACAAAAAGAAAAATAATTCATGTGTTAGACTACAGAAGCACACTATCTGAACAGGGTCTTTATGAGTTTACATTCATTTCTCATTTTCACTGGAAGCTCTTACTATAAATATACTCTAGATATTTTTAAATTCAACAATTATTATTTCTTTTGAAAGAGAAACAGAGGTTAAGTGCCTTGCTAGGGCCATAGAGCTAAGAGGAAGTTACTAAAATTGCTAATTCAATCCTTAGTCATTAGACCAACTGTTAGTATATAATGATATATAACAATTGTTAACCTTTTGAGACCTTTGAAAAACACACATATGCATATGAAAGGGAGCATGTTCTAAAATAAATACAAAGCTAAACGAAGATTTGATCAAGGAAGAGCTTTTTAAAAAGGAAGCATTAATAACTACAGTATTTTTTATTGTTATCTCAGTGTGCTTGCCAAGTATTACCTTATGATATATACATATTATAATTTTCTTTTCCTTTTCAAAATGCAAAATGAATTTATTTTAAGTTCAGGGATACATGCACAGGTTTGTTACATAGGTAAACGTGTCATGTGGGTTTATTGCGCAGATTATTTCATCACCCAGGTGATTAAGCATATTACCCTAAGTTATTTTTCCTGATCTTCTCCCTCCTCCCACCCTCTGCCCTCTGATAGGCCTCAGTTTATGTTGTTCATCACTATGTTTCCATATGTTTTCCTCATTTAGCTCCAGCTTGTAAGTGAGAACATGCAGTATTTGGTTTTCTGTTCCTGTGTTAGTTTGCTAAGGATAATGACCTCCAGCTTCATCCATATCCCTGCAAAGGACATGATCTTGTTCTTTTTTATGGCTGCATAGTATTCCTTGGTATGTGTGTATATATGTGTGTGTGTGTGTGTGTGTATACACATATATATACACATATATATACACATACACACACACACACACACACACACACACACACACACACACATCTGTCTCACATTTTCTTTATCCAGTCTATCACTAGTGAGCATTTAGTTTGATTCCATGTCTTTGCTATTGTGATTAGTGTTGCAGTGAACATACATGCATATGTGTCTTTATAATAGAATGACTTGTATTCCTTTGGGTATATCCTTAGTAATGGATTGCTGGGTCAAATGGTATTTCCGTCTTTAAGTCTTTGAGGAATGCTGTTTTCCACAATAGTTGAACTAATTTACACTCCCACTAACAGTGTGTAAACATTTATTTTTTTCCACAACCTCACCAGCACCTGTTATTTTTGACTATTTATTTATTTATTTTGAGACGGAGTCTCCTTCTGTTGCCCAGGCTGGAGTGCAGTGGTGTGATCTCAGCTCACTGCAACCTCCTCCTCCTAGGTTTAAGTGATTCTCCTGCCTCAGTCTCCCAAGTAGCTAGGACTACAGGTACGTGTCACCATGCCCAGCTAGTTTATATATATATATTTTATTTATTTTTTTTATTTATTTATTTTAGTAGAGACGGGGTTTTACCATATTGGCCAGGCTGGTCTTGAACTCCTGACCTTGTGATCTGCCCGCCTCAGCCTCCCAAAGTGGTGGGATTACAGGCTTGAGCCACTGTGCCTGGCTATTTTTTGACTTTTTAATAATAGCCACTGACTGGTATGAGGGTATCTCATTGTGGTTTTGATTTGCATTTCTCTAATGATCAGTAATGTTGAGCTTTTTTCATATGATTGTTGGCCGCATGTATGTCTTCTTTTGAAAAGGATCTGTTCATGTCCTTTGCTCACTTTTTTATGAGTTGTTTTTTTTCTTATAAATTTGTTTAAGTTCCTTATAGATCTGGATATTAGACCTTTGTCAGATACATTGTTTGCAAAAATTTTCTCCCATTCTGTAAGTTGTCTGTTTACTCTGTTGATAGTTTCTTTTACTGTGCACAAGCTCTTTATTTTAATTAGATCCCGCAAAATGCATTTTTTTTAAGAAAAGAAAATAACTCCAAAATTATGTTACTCTAACTTATTCACTTGTATATGAAATATATTGCTGATTGTGGATTGTTTTTTAGAATTTGCTCACACGCATAATTTTTTCTTTACACAATTGCAATTATAATATACGTACAATTTTTTCTATGGAGTTTTATGATTTTATTTTGCATTGAGATTTAACTAATTTTCTAAGGATCCATATCAACTGAAAATTCACAAACTCATAAAGTCTAGGCATTCTCATAATCTGTCTTATACTGAGACCATTTTGCAGCGCTGATACTTTATTAAATTTTCTTGTTTTCATACAGAGAACCTGCTGGAATCATGAAATTAATTCATTATAGTTGTGAAAGGGGAATAGCAATACAAAAATTCTCAGTGACGTTTCAGAATAGAGTCAAGTATGAACGGGCCACTCGGCGCAGAACTGGCAGAGTGGGAAAAAATAAGACTATAATTGACCTGAGGCCTTTGAATGATCATTATCATGAGAGACTCTGATCAACAGAGGAAGTCCATGCTGATGGGCACTCTATGGTATGTATATGAAGTGGAAGATATCCCAATAAAATGCTGTGTATTTTGAAAGTCCCATGTAGGGCTAATGGTGTTCCTCAACAGGCATGCGAAACATAGGTATAGAGAACCCAGAAGCTTGTGATATTTGAAAACAAGCATGGTCAGTTTGTTAAACCCTTGGTTCAGGACTTATGATCTGCTGCAGTATTCTCTTCCCTGCGAGGTGCATGACAAGAGTATGGGAGGGTTCCAATTTCCAAGGACTAAAGTACCAATTTATGTTCAGGGAATGAGACCATCAAGGATTCACTTACTATAAGTGGAAATTTGGATGGACACTGATGACCTATGGAATAAGACTAAAGTGCTCTATATAGAACTGGGCTATTTGAGCCATGGATAAATTGAGCTTGGCTCCATAGTATTGAGTGAAAACTCATTAAATCACTATTATCTAAGGTCAGATTTGATGGTAGAGACAGGAGTCAGAGTTGAGCCCAAGAGTAGGGATGTAGGGGAAGAGAATGAGGACCAGTGTGGAATGCTGTCGAAATCAAATAGCTTGAACTATGTAGAGGGGTGAGAAAGAATGGGGAACCTGGCAGGAGTGGATTGTCTAGATGTGGCTGAAATATCCTGGATACTTTTAATATTCTTCACAACTCAAAATGGAAGTCAGAAAATTTCTTAGTTTCGGGGATATTTAGGGTAAAATATACTGAGATTTTTCAGTAAAGGACACGTATTCAGGCAAAATAATGTAATTACTGTACCAGTCGTGCAAAGCTTTCAGTTGCCATTTTTAGTGTCTTGTCTTAACAATCAAACCAGCTTTTTATTTTTCCTGGAATAATCTATTTTCTTCTAAGTAAGTACTTGAAGTCTTCTTCATTTAGTGATTATTAAAATGATAGGCATGATTTGATTTTCCCCTTTTTTGACTTTTACTTACTTGTGCTATTTGATTGACCCGAACTTAACTGTAGATATCAGCAGTACTCTGACCAGGCAGATAAATTTTTTAAGAATTGTAAGTATGGTAATTGTATAATTTCTTGTTCAAACTGGTACTCTTGCAAGAGTGAAAAGGGGTGCTATTAATAATTAAGCTGAGACAACCAGTATTGGTCAGGACTATCACAAGCAAACTAGGATGTATGATCATCCTAGAATTGGTACATAATTCTCCTTGGTTCTCTAACATTTATGCATGCCTCGTGAGCAGAGGCACTGCCAGCCTCTTATTCTGGAGTTTTTTCTTGTGAATGTTGGTATAGCAAACAGCCTTGGAAGAGAGAATGTCTTTCTCTGGAACAAAGGGGAAATATTGGGATTTTCTAAGCTCAGGGTTCATCTTCTGTGATACAACCCACTGTGTGTGCAGGTGTCTCCTAGCCCTTGTGTCACCCTGTGGGACCTGGGGCTTGGGCTACTGCCACAAGAAAATGAAGATGCTCTGGCTACTGCTATTGTTATTACTAATAAACTGTCACTTGTTTTTGATCCAAGAGCCTTATGTCTTCTGCCAGAACTCATGAAATTAGCAGACTAGTTTGCAGACTAGTAAGGTAAAGTCTCAAACCTTCACAGGTCTTGCTACCTGGTATTATTATAAATCACTGTGTAAGCGTAAGGTATAACTACTACTGTTATTGTTGTGCTTATTAATTCAGTAGAAATTTTATTCTGTGCATTTAAGAATTTCTCTTTCAAAAAGTATTTTAAGGCCGGGTGCAGTGGCGCATGCCTGTAATCCCAGCACTTTGGGAGGCTGAGGTGGGTGGATCACGAGGTCAGAAGTTTAAGACCAGCCTGGCCAACATGGTGAAACCCTGTCTCTAAAAAAAAAAGGTTTTTTTTTTTTTTTTTTTTTTGAGACGGAGTTTCGCTCTTGTTACCCAGGCTGGAGTGCAATGGCGCTATCTCGGCTCACCGCAACCTCCGCCTCCTGGGTTCAGGCAATTCTCCTGCCTCAGCCTCCTGAGTAGCTGGGATTACAGGCACACGCCACCATGCCCAGCTAATTTTTTGTATTTTTAGTAGAGACGGGGTTTCACCATGTTGACCAGGATGGTCTCGATCTCTCTACCTCGTGATCCACCCGCCTCGGCCTCCCAAAGTGCTGGGATTACAGGCTTGAGCCACCGCGCCCGGCAAAAAAAAGGTATTTTAAGACTTTAACTGCAGCAAAAAAAAAAAAAGCAAAGATAGGCATTATTGAATCTGGTTTCACTGATCTCAGATAGCTTCTTTCAACTAAGATGATTAAACATGTAAGTATTATGAGATACATTATAACTGTCTTAATGCATATTTTAATTGCTTAGTTCTATTGTAGACTGATTTCTTAAAACTGTGTAGCATATTTTGAATTCAAAATGTGTGTGACTAAATATTTTCTTCTAGCATAATGATCTATAATTTCAAGAAGCGTGTAATATGATGTAACAAAAAGCATGTAATAAAACGTGTCAGATTCTGAATTTTCCTTTCTTCTACTCTACCTTAGGCTACATGCTTTTTTTTTCTCCTCTTGAACTTTCTTTAACCTTTTGTAAATATTTCAAGAGAGAGGCACCCTTACAAGCCACAGCATTTTAAGGTGGCAGATAATTGCAAAGAGATATACAACATACACTAATGATAACATTTAGTACTTAGGAAGTGCTTTAAGTGAATTAACCAATTAATTCAGACAGCACCCCCTATGAAGCAGTAAGTAGCATTATCTCTACTTACATAATGTGAAAATGTGTAGACAGAAGCTGGCTTACCTTCCTGAGACACCAGAGCTAGTGAAATGTTGAAAACAAAAATTCTCCTGTGTTCAAACTAGTGAAATAGGCTCTGTTCATAATAGAAGTTTATTTGAGAGTCCTTGGAAAAAAGGCATATTTTTAAGACTATATGTCTTATATCCATTCAGTTTCTTTCTTTATTTTGCAAAGCATTTTATTGAAATTCCCTTGTTCAAAAAATAGAAGTCCTTTTATTAGCCAAATGTTTTGAATTAAATGACTTTTTGTAGCAATCACAAGAAGATAATTATCCTCATGAGAACCCCGTGACAAACTTTACAGTTACAATAAAATGATACAGGGGTTGTATATTAGTTTATATTACTTTAAGGATCAGCGGTTAACATTATTATTTTACTATTATAAGTAAATCTTACATACTGAAATAATTGGAATTTTTCATATCAAAAGGATGCACAGCTCATTTATTACCTGTTTAATTTCTAAATTATCTGTGTTAGAGTGGTGATGAATTGTGTTAAACTTTTTTTCTCTCTCTGCTTGTCTAATTCTCCTTGTAGTTATAGGAGGGATGGCTTGTTGGAACACGGCATGAAATTGTGACTAGAATAAGGCCAAAGGATCCTTTTGGGAATAGAGTCCTTGACCTCAGTTCCTTGCACTAATAAACCAAGCTAATTAGCCACAGTGCCTATTGTAGTACGGTACAACTTGGCAGTTGCTTTTCAATAAGTTAACTGTATTGTGGTATCACTGGTTTAACAAACACTTCTTAAGCACCTAAAATGTGCAAGCAGTTGGGCCAGATACACATTGTACAATGGTAAAAGAAATACATTTCTTGGCCCAGTGCCACGCCTGTAATCCCAGCACTTTGGGAAGCCAAGGTGGATGGATCACCTGAGGTTGGGAGTTTGAGACCAGCCTGACCAATATGGTGAAACCCTGTTTCTACTAAAAACAAAAAATTAGCTGGGCTTGGTGGCACATGCCTGTAATCCCAGCTACTCAGGAAGCTAAGGCAGGAGATCTATTGAACCCAGGAGTGGAGGTTGCAGCGAGCTGAGATTGCTCCATTGCATTCCAGCCTGGGCAACAAGAGCAAAACTGTCTCAATATAAAAAAGAAAAAAAAAGAAAAAAAACTTTCTCGTCCTTAAAAGGACTAACGAGTATCTGTAGGCAGCAAGTAAAATTCCCCATTTGTGGATCAAAATATATGCTTTCATGTATTAACTACATTTTAGTTTAGAAAGGTTTCAGTGAATATGTATAGACAAAATGGTCAAACCATTCTGTAGGCATGAACTGCCTTGTCAGCTCATCACTGTTTCTCTTATTGGTAAAACATAACATGTATGTGCCAAAGAAATGGTGCATTTTGGCATAACAGGAACTGGTTTATCTTCAGTGCATTTTGTTTCCTCTCAAAATAGCATCACTAGCAGCTCTTATCCTTGACCTGATTTCGGCACTTGATAAGGCATTTCGGTCAGTTAGATGTGAGTGAACAAATTCAGTAAAAAGACATATTCATAAAATTAACTTGGGAAAGAGCAAATAAAGCAGTTTTTTTATTCAAGTGCCCTAAAAGGAAGATTTGGGTTTGTAATACATTTGAAAGTTAGATTTTTTTTCTCTTTGGTAAAGACTATTTGCTATGTGAATTAAATCAATATAGTATTACTAAAAAGTGAATGGAAATTGTAACCTCTAGTAAGAGATATGCTTTTAAAAGTACATGAAAAGTACCAGAAATGAAAAGCAAGTATTTTGAATTTTATATTTAAGATAGTATAAAATCACTCACATTAGAAACATGACTTTATGAAATGAGATTTTCTGACAAATAGTAGACACTTTCTTTTCTACTTCTTCCTCTCCTTTTCTTTCTTTCTTTCTTTCTTTTTTTTTTTTTTTTTGAGACAGGATCTTACTCTGTTACCCAGGCTGAAGTGCAGTGGCACGATCTCAGCTCACTTCAGCCCCTGCCTTTTGGGCTCAAGTGGTCCTTCCACTTCAGCCTCTTTGGTAAGTTGGACTACAGGCATGAGCCACTATGCTTGGCTAATTTTTAAAATTTTTTTGTAGAGACAAATTCTCGCTGTATTGCCCAGCCTAATCTCAAACTCCTGGCCTCAAACGATCCACTGGCCTTGGCCTCCCAAAGTGCTGGGATTACAGGGGTGAGTTACCATACCCTGCCCCTCTTCTTTTTTTTTTTTTTTTTTTTTAAATCCCCCAGTATGGAAACATTAAGTGCCATTGAGTACATTTGAAAAACTTATGAACCTTGATATTTGATGATGATCTAGAAAAATGCTCAGGCTTGCTGAACACATGGGCAAATACGATTCTTTCAAACAGAGCAACTTTGCTTAAGAAGGATAATGTTCAGAAGTGAGTTAAAGTAAATGGTAGCTTCGGATTCTGAAATACTCTTAAAGATAACATAGCATTTATGACACACCTATACAGATAGAAGATAGGTTCTTAGAGTGAGTGAGAACACATTTGAGTAATAAAAAGGAGAGGAGTGACTTTTTTATTCACCGGTTAAAATTATTTTTAAATTCAGACAAAAGAAATCTGGTTTAAATTTTATTTTATATTTTTTAAATTTATTTTTGCGACAGAGTCTCACTCTATTGCACAGGCTGGAGTGCAGTGGCACCATTTCGGCTCACTGCAACCTCTGCCTCCTGAGTGCAAGTGATTCTTGTGCCTCAGCCTCCCAAGTAGCTGGGATTATAGACACTTGGGATTGACTTCATCAAGTCAATATGCAGTAATATTTGAATAATAAAAAGGAAAGGAGTGACTAAGCCATTCCACTTTGTTGGGTGTTTAAATTATTTCACACTCATTACTTAGCCATTCCCCTTTGTTAGAGTTTAAATTATTTCACACTCATTATTATTAGATATAATATCTGAACATTGTTGTGCTTAAAATTTTTCCATGTTTACATTTTTTCCTTAGGATTAATAAATGGGAGTATAATTAGTGAATAAGAAAAAATGAGGCCAGGTACAGTGGCTCATGCCTGTAATCCCAGCACTTGGGGAGACCAAGGTGGGAGGATCACTTGAGCGCAGGAGTTCAAGGCCAGCCTGGACAACATAGTGAGACCCCGTCTCCACAAAAAAATTAAAAAGTAGCCAGGTGTGATGGTGCATTCCTATAGGCCTAGCTACTCAGGAGGCTGAGGTGGGAGGATTGCTTGAACCCAGGAGTCTGAAGTTGCAGTGAGCTATGATCATACCACTGTACTCTAGGCTGGGTAAGAGTGAGACCTTGTCTTTTTTTTTTTTAAATGGAGTCTTGCTTGGTCGCCCAGCCAGGAGTGCAGTGGTGTGATTTCGGCTCACTGCAGTCTCTGCCTCCTGTGTTGAAGCAATTCTCCTGTCTCAGCCTCCTGAGTGCTGGGATTACAGGCATATACCACCATAGCCAACTGATTTTTGTATTTTTAGTAGAGACAGAGTTTCACCATGTTGGCCAGGCTGGTCTAGAACTCCTGACTTCAGGTGATGCGCCCGCCTCAGCCTCTCCACCATGTCCAGCTGACCTTGTCTCTTAAAAAAGAAAAGAAAAGATTTAAAGCTTTTGATAAATATTTTCAAATTGCTTGCCAAAGAATATGCTGTGGTCTGAATGATTTTGTTCTCTTGGCAAATTCATATCTTGAAACCTAATCTCCAATGCAATAATATTAAGCAGCGGGGTTTTGGGGACATGATTAGGTCATGAGGACTCTGCCCTCATGAATAGGATTGGTGCTCTTATAAAAGAGGCTTGAGGGAGGCTTTTTGCTCTTCCACTATATGACGACTCAGCAAGAAGGCACATTTGTGAAGCAACAAGCCATCAGCAGACACTGAATCGGTGGCTCTTTGATCTTGGGCTTCCCAAGCTTTTAGAACTATGAAAAATAAATTTCTTTGTATATTACCCCATGAAGGTATTTTAAAAAATAATAGCCTGAATGGACTAAGACAAATATGCAGTAGTTTTCAAAAACACTTTGACCTATGTTACCTGATTTGATGGCATAACAAACTGCAGGGCAGATATTTTTAGGCTCACTTCCTAGATGAGAAAACTGAGGTACATGAAGTATGAATGTATTAATCAGGCTTATTCACCTGATGCTTAACAGAATTTGAACTAGGCATTGTGTGAAATACAAAATGAATAAACTCAAAGTCAAGTTGATGAGATAGATATAGACACCATTAAGTATAAAACAAGGTGGCCTAAGAGAAGGTACAGAAGAGGTAAGAAAGGCAATGAATTAGTGCCGGATTTTTCTGGGTGCTGAGATCTCTTTCAGCCAGGGCCATGTGAAAATACTCTGGGGTGGCATATGAGGGTAAGGAGGCATGTGGGGGAGGGGATGCATCTGAGCTGGGCTGTACAAAGCTGAAAAGGATTTCCATAAGGCATGCGTGTTACAGAGATAAGGGATGAAGTGGAGGAGTATGGCAGGTTATTCCGGATAGTGCAAGCAAATGAATGTGGGGAGAATAAAAGAAGTTATATATATATATATATATATATATACACATACATATATATATAAAATATATTAACTATATGTATATATATGTGTATATATATATATGTGTGTGTGTGTATATATATATATATATTTTTTTTTTTTTTTTTTTTTTTTTTTTTTGAGACGGAGTCTTGCTCTGTCACCCAGGCTAGAGTGCAGTGGTATGATCTTGGCTTACTGAAGCCTCCACCTCCTGGGTTCAAGCAATTCTCCTGACTTAGCCTCTGGAGTACCTGGGATTACAGGTTCCTGCCACCACACCTGACTAATTTTTGTATTTTCTGTAGAGACAGGGTTTCATCATCTTGGCCAGGCTGGTCTTGAACTCCTGACCTTGTGATCCACTCACCTTGGCCTCCCAAAGTGCTGGGATTACAGGGGTGAGCTACTGTGCCTGGCCAAAGAGGTAATATTTTAAAAATAATTTTTAGTTAACCACTTTTGTGTTTTAGAAATTATTTTCTTGGACTCTGGTAGAAGGATTTTGCTAAAAATATTGTCTCATCTTATCCTGTTATTAGCTTTCATTAAATCACAGTGTTTACTTGTAATACTTTAAAAATAAACATCCCAGGATTGTTTTCATCCTTTTAGTTAATTAACTCCTAAGCATGGTGCTAAAATACTGGGCTGGTGTTTTTGTACTGCATGACCAAACTCCTATATTTTGAACCCACTTAAACACTTCTCTTGAGAGCCAGACGTCCCTAGTAGTATGTGCTCACAATAGCTAATGGCTTAGCAAGCACTGTCAGGCAGCCTCACATTTCAGCTGCTCGTTTTGCTGAAGGCAGATAATTTATGCTACATCCCACAGCACAGACCAAGTACATAAAACCAGAGAGGAATGTTAATGTAAAACATTACAGATTCTTAAAGTGACAGGGTTTTATAGTTAACTCTTTTAATTACTTTGCAGTGTTACCAGATCATGTGAAAGTTTGAATGAAATGTGGAAAATCATAAATGAAAGAACTTTTTAAGAGTCGACAAATACAGTGTATGTGATTTAAAAATAGGACAGTGTTTGGCACACAGTAGGCATTCAGAAATGTTTTTTCAATGAATAAATGAGTGGGTATATTTTTTCTGGTGTACTTAATATACATTTTATTTTGTTACTACTAAATTGTACTGAACTGGCAAACTCTTTAAATATGTGAAATGAATTGTAAGACTGATAAATCTTAAAGCAAATGTAGTTTAATTTTCGCTAGAATTTTTTAGACATTTGCCTTATTACTTTTATGGCTATGATTTAATTATAAATATGGTCAGAATATTAATCATAGCTCTCACACAATTCAGATTTTTCAGTTACCTATACATTTTCTGCTTAGTTTAGTTAGAGCACAATAGTAAGAGCCAGATTGTAGGGTGGGCCAATTTAAAAGTGTTATGATAACCCTGGGTATTAGTTCTTCCTAGGAAAGACTGATAGATTTTCTTCAAAGAGAAAAAGTTACTTCTGGTGACAGCAAGAACTAATTCTCAAAAAAACAGTGTATTTTCCTTTCTCTTTTCAAAAAGTTAGGCTTTAAATTTGATTAACAAATAGCCCTCTGATTTATTTTTGTAATAAAGGAAACAATACCTACTAATTATTAAGTACCTTTCATTGGTAGTGACTGTACTAAGGCCTGTACTGAGACAGGCATTATCTCATTTATTGTTATTCTTACTCCAACATTATGAGGTATATACTATTATTATCATCCTAATTTTACAAATATGGAACAGAGGCATAAAGCCAAGGGCACAGAGCTAGTAAGAGATGGAGCTGGAATCCAAACAGAGCTCTGATTCTAGTATTTAGTCATAGTCTTTCTACATGTATGTTTAGCTTATCTAAAATAGTTCATAAAGTTTCATTTGAAACTTATCTCACTTGCCAGTGAATGCTACTGGTTGAGGTTACAGAAACGTTTTCACTTTCTTCCACTGTATCTTCCTGTTCTCGCCTTAGAAACTAGGTAAGCTAATAAACTTGCCTTTTGAAACATTACTGTAATCGTCAACGTTTATTGGCTGTTCACGTTGTGCCAGGAACTTCCTAATTATTTTATAAACATTACCTTATTTATTACAACATTCTTCATTTATTTGCCCCTATTTTACAGATCAAAAAATGAAGCTTAGTCAAGTTAAGCAACTTTTCTACCAAAGTTAGGAAATGTTGCTACTAAAGTTAAGCAATTGAGCAAAATTAAGCAACCCCAAATCACATAGGTTAAGTAAGTCAACAGTGGAGTTGGGATTTGAACTTAGGTTGTTTGACTGACAGTTGGCTTACTTAACCACCGTGTTCTACTACCTGTTTTCGTTTTGAGACAGAGTCTCACTCTGTCGCCTGGGCTGGAGTGCAGTGGCACTCCAGTGGCTGGCTGCAACCTCCACCTCCTGGGTTCAAGCGATTCTCCTGCCTCAGCCTCCTGAGTAGCTGGTATTACAGGAGCCTGGCACCACACCTGGATAATTTTTTTTTGTATTTTTAGTCGAGACAGGGTTTCACTATGTTGGCTGGCTTTGAACTCCTGACTTCAGGTGATCTGCCTGCCTTGGCTTCCCAAAGTGCTTACAATTACAGGCATGAACCACGGCATCTGGCCTTCCACTGTCTTCTTTTTTTGTTGTTGTTGAGATGGAGTCTTGCTCTGTTGCCCAGAGTGGAGTACAGTGACACTATCTCGGCTCATAGCAACCTCTGCCTCTCGGGTTCAAGCAGTTCTCTGCCTCAGCCTCCTGAGTGTCTGGGATTACAGGTGCCTGCCACCATACCTGGCTAATTTTTGTATTATTATTATTATTATTATTATTATTATTATTTTTAGCAGAGACGGGGTTTCACCATCTTGGCTAGGCTGGTCTTGAACTCCTGACCTAGTGATCCATCCACTTTGGCCTCCCAAAGTGCTGGGATTACAGGTTTAAACCACCATGCCCAGCCTCTATTGGCTTCTTAAATGAAGTAGTGGGCCTGTCTCTGGGCAGGTTCAGACACCACTTCCCCTCCCTTGTAAAGTGTGCCTCTCACTGGCATTCCTAGTCAACCAAGTGAGAAGCCTGCAAGACTCAGATTCCCATAGAACATTGCTCTGAGATCTATCAGGCCTCCACATGTTGGAATGTTCTGTATAGATTTTTTTGTTTTCTCGTGGCTAGAACACTGACAGCCTTCAAGATTCCTCTGAGGGAGGACAAACTTTTTTCTGACCAGTGAGCCACTCTCTGATTACAGGCAGAGGGTGTGGATTGCATCTGTCTTGAGGCCGCTTCTCCCTCTCACTTACCAGCTGAAATGCCCCAAGCACTTGCCTGCTTATTTTTGTTCTTCCATTATTTCCCACAGGTTTTGTTTTTTGTGTGTTTGTTTTTTTCTTAAGGTGAAGCACAGATCTTTCTGTTTCATGCTGCATCAGCTGTCTGGTTTGCTCCCTCTGTACTTGTTACCACCAACTGGAGCAAATGGGAAAGAATACATTTGGTAGAATGGGGCTGACCCATGAGGCCTATGTCTGTTAGCTCTGTGGGTACCCTCCACAGGGGAAACAGTGTGAGTTTCTGTAATCTTATTGCTGCTCTCCCTCGGAGAGGTCTTTTAAGGGTTGAGTACCTAGAGATGTTTTTTTAATCAGTGCTTTTTTTTTTTTTTTTTTTCTTTCCCACCTAAGTTCCATCTTGCATTCCACAGTTAAATCATATTAACACCAAAAAAACTAATACCCGTGATGGAACTTTACAGTTTACAGCTGCTTTTTATATTCATTCTCTCATTTAACCCTTACAACCACTTGGTGGTAAGTATTATACGTACATTTAGGAATGAGAAAACTGGCCTAGCTAGTGGTTGAGGTGGCTCATTTTGGGAGGCTGAGGCAGAGGGATCACCTGAGCCCAGGAGTTTGAGAACAGCCTCGGTAACGTAGGAGATCTTACCTGTATAAAATAAAAAGAATTTGGCCAGGTCCGGTGGCTCACCAATCCCAGCACTTTGGGAGCCTGAGGTGAGTGGACCACTTGAGGTCAGGAGTTCAAGACCAATCTGGCCAACATGGTGAAACCCCATCTCTACTAAAAATACAAAAAAATTAGCTGGGCATAGTGGCAGACACCTGTAATCTCAGCTACTCAGGAGGCTGAGGCAGGAGAATTGCTTTAACCCGGGAGGTGGAGGTTGCAGTGAGCTGAAATTGCACCACTGTACTTCAGCCTGGGCAACAGAGCAAGACTCTATCTCAAAAAAAAAAAAAAAAAAAAAAAAAATAACAAAAAAGAAAAGAAAACTGTCATAGAATAATTAAGTCATTTGTCCAAGATCATGCAGCCTAGTATATTTTTCCTACAGATTCCCTGTGTTCCTTTCTACTATCTGATACTATAGTAGCTTATTTTTTTGAGACAGAGTCTTGCTCTGTCACCCAGGATCTCGGCTTATTGCAAAATCTCCACCTCCCGGGTTCAAACTATTCTTCTGCATCACCTCCTGGGTAGCTGGAATTATAGGCCTGTATCACCACGCCCGGCTAATTTTTGTATTTTTAGTAGAGATAGGGTTTCACCACATTGGTCTCAAACTCGAGGACCTTGTGATCTGCCTGCCTGGGCCTCCCAAAGTGCTGGGATTACAGGCGTGAGCCACCACGCCTGGCCTATAGTAGCTTTTAAGTAGCATGATTATCAAGTTGAGTGAAACTCTTGATAAGTGTTTTATACCACATAAACTCTGTAGCAGAGAGCATTTGGAATCTGGAGGTCAGCACAAGTGGCCAAGCTGTGGCAGGTGTTCAATAAATTGTTGTTGAAATGAGCTGGTCAGATATTGTCACTAACCTGAAATATGCAATTTAGCCTCTGGCAACCCTTTTAATCTAATTTGTCTTGTATTCTTCAACTGCCTGATGGTCTTAAAGGGTTTTTGCAAGGATCAAATGAGATAGCCTATAGCTTTAGAGAGATATAGAAATGTAAGGAATTATCTTTATGCCATAGTTTTAAATTCTGAATTTTTCTGGCAAACACCACTTTCTAGTTCCTTTATGAATATTTTTCTTTGAGATGATCTTGTCTCAAGAATTCTGTGGGAGCATTTTAGTGACTGATTGTGTCCCTCTTTAAAAAAGAAAGGTAGAAGAAAAGTGGAGAAAAAAAAGAACAAGGGTTAATAGGAAATGGGAATGGTAAGTTTTAGGCTTTGGAGGCTGTACTTTTAAAGAAAGACAAACAGCAAAACAGTTGAAGAGCAAGTAAAAGAGCAAGCATTTACAGAGGTATTACTGAGAGCAAGGTGCTGTTCTACATGTTTTGGTATATTAACTTGATTAATCCTCACAGTGACCTTATGAGGTAGATATTCTTCTTACCTCCCACTGTATAGGTGAAGAAACAAGGCACCATGTGGTTAAATAATGTGCACAGGCCATACAGCACCTAAGTGGTAGAACTTGAATTGAGGCTAGTCAGCATGGCTCCAGTGCTTCCCTCTTCACCATGCTGCCTTTGTAATCCAGGATATGAGATAAGCAGAACGTGGCATATCTTTTAGAAAACTGAAGAAAATGCTTAAGGAGAGAGCCTTTGGTCCTGCTGTAAGGTTATTTGTCTTCAAAATACTTTTTGCTCACTGCTAAAACATAGATGAATCAGCAAAGCCATAGGATTGGTAGATAGTAATTTGGTCTTTTAGCCTGTCCTTCAATCAGAACCAATAGTAGCTGCTTTTACCGGTGATTTTCTAAATTTTATTTTTCAGTTTCCTGATAATTTATTCTTTCCCTCAAACTATAGTGACAATAGCCTGAGTAAGAATGAGACTTTCTTACTTAGTATAGTTCTTCTTTCTTTTGGCTTCCTTGCACTGAATAAAGCTATTATTTCTTTCTTTTTAAATTGAAAATTTTGACTAGGCAATGTAGTTCAAAAATAAAAAGGATGAGAAGGCATATCATAAAAATTCTCCTTTCCACTCCTGTCTTTCATCATGCTTAGTTCCCAAACACTCCAACCCCAATAATCAGTTTTCTTAGTTTATAATCTGTTTTTTTCATAGTTTCTTTATGAATATAGAAGCAATTATGATTTTTTTTAACACAAAAGTTAATACTATTTTGATTCTTACTTTTTAAACTTATTGTATCTTGGAAATCTTTCCATATTATTACTTAGAGTGCATTTTCACTTTTTCCTTTCTTTCGTATTTTTTACAAGGTATAGTAATTCATTTTGTGGAGTATACATTTTTGGACCAGTCCTTTACTGATGGACATTGGAGTTTTTTAGTCTTTTAAAAGCTACCATTTAAAATGCTTCAGTGAAAGGGGCAGGAAAGGTAAAACTAAGACAAGCAGCATTATCTAGAAAATCTCCAGATATGAAGTTGTGATCTAGGAGGCAGGAATGAAAAAGTTCTGGCTCTGTCTTGTGATGGAGCACATCTGCAGTGCCAGAGGCTTGCATTTTGACTACACCTGTTCTAGTTGGAGAAAGAAGGAAAACAACTAGTATGGTGAAACCTCAACACATCTGAGCTTGTTTTACTGCAAAGTCTCGGGGCGAGGACAGATTGACAGCTGGTGTATGAGCTGCCCAAAGGTAAACTCTTGTAATAAAGAAATTGATGGCATGATAGATAGAAGTGAGATAAGGGTTATTATCCACAGGTAAAGTTCTTTCAACAGACTGCTACCAATTCTCATATATAACTTGCAGTAGAAAAAAATTAGTTCAACAGCTCTATCTATTCTTAAACCTTTAAGTAAGCTCTGTCACCTTATCAAAGAGCAAAAGAGAAGATTTGTCTTTGTACCTTGGACACATGTCAAATAAACCTCAGCCAAGGGTAAAGTGTTTAAAAAAAGAAATGAAATATCTTAAACATATGGCATTTAGTACTTTATTAAATGCTTATTTTTATGGCAGGATCAAGGAACAGTTTAATCTTAGGCTTTCTAAGGTTTATAATCACATATTTGGGATGTTATGTCATTTTTGATATGAATTCATGGCTTTACACTGTTGATAAATAAGAAATAGCTTGTAAGCTATTACAGATCATCACTGTACTTTAAAAAATGGAATATAGCTGAAAAATGCACATATATGATTTACATCAGTGTTACACAAATGTGACTTTAGGGATTGACAGTGAAATGTAAGTTTTTTTTGTTTTGTTTTATTTTTTGAGATGAGTAGAGTCTCAGTCTTTTGCCAAGGCTGGAATGCATTGGCATCATCATGGCTCATTATAGCCTGGATTTCCCTGGCTCAAGCGATCCTCCATCTCAGCCTGCCAAGTAGCTAGGACCATAGCTGCATGCCACCACACCTAGCTAATTTTTTATTTTTTGTAGAAATGGGGTCTCCCTATGTTGCCCAGGCTAGTCTTGAGCTCCTGGACTTAAGCGATCCTCCTGCCTTGGCCTCTCAAAGTGCTGGGATTACAGATGAGAGCCTCTGTTTTCAGCCCAGTGTTTAAAAATGTTAATGATGCAAAGGATTTTCTGATCTGCTGGTTAAGAAAGAAAACTTGGCCGGGCACGGTGGCTCAAGCCTGTAATCCCAGCACTTTGGGAGGCCGAGGCGGGTGGATCACGAGGTCGAGAGATCGAAACCATCCTGGTCAACATGATGAAACCCCGTCTCTACTAAAAGTGCAAAAAATTAGCTGGGCATGGTGGCACGTGCCTGTAATCCCAGCTACTCAGGAGGCTGAGGCAGGAGAATTGCCTGAGCCCAGGAGGCGGAGGTTGCGGTGAGCCGAGATCGCGCCATTGCACTCCAGCCTGGGTAACAAGGGTTGTTTTGGAGGGACTGATTCTTTATTTCAAAAAGATAGTTTTCAATATTCAGAGGCAAAACGGTTGCACTATTGATTTCTCTTTCTCCCAATCACCCCAAAGAGACCACATCAAAGGAGAATATGTTTTAAGCCAATAAGTTGCAGGATGTATACCTAACAGACCTCTTAGAAATCTTACCAGAAAATGGGAACTGGTTAGGGAAAGAAACTTTAAAAGATCAGCAAACTGCCAACCCACGGAATGCAGAGGCTTTCATAGCCAGATGGGGGTGGCCAGGGTGCCACAAACCCAAAGAAGCAAAGTTTCAAAATAATACAAAATTTAAAAAAAGTTTTATACATAAGGTATTCAAGATTTCTCCAGCACTGACTGATACAAAGCACAATGAGATGGCACTTTTAAAGACAGCAGCTTCAAACCCAGTAAAGGGTAATGAGATGAGTTTCATATGGCTAAATCAGTGGCAAAAACATAATCTTTCTTTCAGGGAGGTAGGAAAGCAATTAAGCAGTCACTTCAACATAAGGGGCATATGATCTGTTCTGTAAGCAGTTGGGAGGACAAAAATTTTGTCTCAGAGGTCTTACCATCTTAATTTGGTCACTTCTAATTAAAAAAATAGAAATAAATAAATATTTATTTATTTATTTATTTATTTATTGAGATGGAATCTCTCTCTGTTGCCTAGGTTGGAGTGTAGTGGCATGATCTCATCTCACTGCAACCTCTGCCTCCTGGGTTCAAATGATTCTCTTGCCTCAGTCTCCTGAGTAGCTGAGATTAGAGGCCTGCACCACCACACCCAGCTAATTTTTGCATTTTAGTAGAGAAGGTGTTTCACCATGTTGGTCTGGCTGGTGTGGACTGACCTCATGATCCACATACCTCAGCCTCCCAAAGTAATGGGATTACAGACCTCTGTGCCTGGCCATCCAAATATATCTTAAAGCTGAAAACATGAACAGCACATTTTGTTGTTGTTGTTGTTTGGCTAACTCCTCCTGGAATCACCTTTCTGGTTTGGCTGGTACTTTGTACAGTGTAGGTCAAGATGGCCAGGGGGAGACCTATGTTAATTCTAGCTAAATAATTATAAGTTTGCTTGGCTCATAGTACACTGAAGTTTAAACACCAAACTAAACTATATTATTGGTGCAGTTAATTAGAAATCAAGTGGCAACAGGAGGCCTAAGATAAAGACCATCCAGGAGCACAGTAATACCGGAAAACACCTCCGGGTGGTTGCAGAGCAGGGAATACTGCTCCGGTCCCATTAATGCCTTCTCAACATGGAGACTGCATGAGGGCCTCGTAAATAGGGCTTATGCCAAGATCTCTGAGAAGGGAGGTGACCTCTGCTCACAAGATCCGGGAGAGTCTTTGCAGATGGGAGCTGACAAGGAGGAGAAAAGCCTTGCAGGGCAGAAATCCTGGAACACCTCAGGTTCTACCTGGGTTCTCTTGGAATATGGAGTGATTTTAATTGCTCTATGCACTCAATGCTCGAGAGATAAAAGCCTCTTGATGCATGGGTGTGGCTCCTCATCGGCTATACTTCTGATGCAGCTGCACCCTGATATCAATTGGTGATAAACTCAGAGTACTAGTTTAGCATGAATTAGAAGGATCTCAAGTGCTGTTAAATGCTCAGAGCACTAGTTTAGCATGTCTTAGAAGGATCTCAAGTGCTCTCTGCACTCCTTTACCCTCTCGTTCCACATCCATAAGATCAATGAGATTATGCACATAATAAAACTGTTTGGAGCCCAGAGCTCATGGCCAGTGTGGTTCCCATGCTGGCATTGGTCCCCTTGACCCATGCTGTAAATTCTACTCTTTTGTCTTTGTCTTTATTTCCTTTTCTCAATCCCTCATCACCACCAGGACTAAGGGCACCTGCTTATGGGTTTGGGCTGGTTCCCAACATACAGAGCAATGAGATTTATCATAGTGGAGTCTTTTCCTGGGCTCTGTTTGGCTCTCAGTAAGGCAGGCCTATACCTTTTCTTCTCATTTATGAAGAGGGCAATATGCATAAAGCTGAAAAATTACCTTCTGAAAGTGAGAAGGGGCTTAGATTGCTGCTTCAGAACTGTGGAATTATTTGGAATGTTTTGCAAGTGGTTGCTACAAAACAACAAAAAAGGTAATTATAAAATGTGTACATCACAACGTGCTTTTAAAGACATTATGCATTGTGCTCACATTCCCTTAAATGTTGTTCCCAAAGGTGCTCAGCCTCTAGCCCAGCTGGAATCTCCAGGAAGAGGCAGAGACAGTTTGGCAAAAAAGAAACAGGGGAGGAGGGGGCCATGAAAGTAGAAAGCAGCCCTGCAGTTAAAGATCAGCCCTCAGTTAAATGTCACCTTTGGGAAGGCTGGCCTCAGGCGGAGTCAGGGACAAAGGGAGCAGCAGCAGTAGGATAGGACTAGGGTATTCTCCATTTCATTCAAGTCAAGCAGAGTCTGGTCCAGCATCCTTTGTGTACAGAGGTTCTCCTCTTTGGTGCATTTCAGTTTGTCTTCCAAGTCATCAATTGTCTTTTCCAGCATGGCTACCTATCTCTCAGCAAACTCAGCACAGGTCTCTGTTTCCTTGAGTTGATCATTAAGAATCTTGATCTCTTCCTCATATTTCTCTTCTCTTGGAAAGTACTTTTCTTCAGCAGCACTCAGACACTTCAGATTCTGGTCCGTCAGTCTGATCTGCTCATCTATTTTTTGGCAACGGGACTCTGCCAGCCCAGCTAGTTCCTCTGTGCATTCCAGGTCTCCTTCAGTGATCACCAACTCACGAACCACATCTTCATACTTCCTATCTGCCTCTTCTGCAGTGTGCTTAGCTTCTTTGAGTTGGATTTCCTGGAGTTCCATCTTTTCTTCATCTTTTAAGGTCTGGTTTCCAATAACCTTTATACCTCTTTCACTCTCATGAGCAGCTTTTTCTGCTTCTTCCAGCTTTTGCAGGTCAGTTGCCAGGCACTCCTGAGTGTGATTTAGCTCTTCAACCTGCTGGATCCTATAGTTCAAGGAGGCCACCTCAGCCTCAGCCTGTTCCAGGCCCACCTTTTTTCCTCAGCTTCTCGCTGGAGGTGCTTAGCTCTCTCTTCTGCATCATCTGCCTGCTGCTGCTGCAGAACCTGGATCATATACTTCACCACCTCAATGGTGGTGATCCCAGCCATGGTGCCCACCCAGCTGGCTACTACTCTGGTTCCTGCCTCTTCTGCTTGGTGTTGCAGCTGCAGCTGCTTCTCCTTTCTTTCCTCCTCCTTCTTCTTTTTTTTTTTTTTAAAGTTTTGTTCACTTTTGTTTTTAAAGTAACAGACAAAAGGAGATAAAAATGTCAAGGAAATATTGACTTGAACTTTATAAATATTGGTTTTGAGTGCGGATGATAAAGCAGATAAAAGAAAGGAGCTGAAGTATGACTGAAGCAATCAGATTTCTCCAAGCTTGATTTTCAAATGGTGCATTCTATGGATATAATTATAAATGGCAAGATTCTTTAGCATTTGGAGTTAATTAAATTGTGAAGAGCTTATCAGGGCATATTTTGTGTTCTTTCTTACTTTTGGAAACTTTTCTGAGGTTCATTAAGAAAAATATTTTTAAACTCTGTGGAATCCAGGTAACTGGAGGAAAAGCAAATTGAGCAGTTTGTTCTTTCCTCTTTGAGGTTTGATAAGGTGTAAAAATTTATTTAACAAAACAACTTATTTTTCCTTAAAAAATTTAGATCAATAACACTGAAAAAGTTTTTTTTTTTAAAAATTCGGTGTGATAACTTTATGCTTTCCATAAATACATATTTTTTGAATATTTAAAGTGACAGTTTCAGAAACATAACTGAATAGCTTGCTTGTTCTTGAACTAAGAGTTTGAATCTATGATGAACTAAATTAAGTTATGTCATCCCAGGTAGTCCACTTAGACACTGACTTGTTACCTCTTTCACAAGTCCAGTTTTTCTGAGACTGGACCACTTACATTAGGATCACTTTGTGTTTTTAGGTGTGATTATTGTATTGTGATAATGCAAAAAAAAAATTGCATTCTTTTTAGAGATACAAACTGAAATATTAATGGATAAAGTGTCAAGATATCTGGGATTATTTTAAAAATAAATTATGATGAAGGGTAAGTGAGTGGCAATGTAGATGAAATGAGACTGGCCATCTGTTTATTTATGGAAGGTGGGTGAGGAGTATGTGGGTAATGTTATACTATTCTCTCCAATTAAGTTTAAAATTTCTATTGCAGATAATTAAAAGAATCACTGTGGTCTTGTTAAAAAGTAGAGTCTCAAGAATGAGAGATAGAAAATGGCATTTTAAGTAGTCCACTTGTGCTCACTGAAGCTTGAGGATCACTGGTAAAAAGTTTCCTTGTTTACCTCACTCATCGTATTCATGTCATCCATGTATATATTTCTTGGTTTTCATCATTCACCCTATTTGCAGAATGCAATAGCAAATTAAAGCAATTATACTGAATTTGAATAATTCAAACTTAAAAATTTTGTTTCAAAGGATTCAAAAAGTGAAGCCAAATAAAATCTTTAAAAACCTCTATTTCTAACTGAAATATTCAGATAAATAACTTTGGCTTTTTTCTCACTTTCAGCTGGAAATGGATTACTTTTGTAAATGTCTTAAATTTCTTCTCTTACCAGGGCATCAGCATCCTATTCCAGACATCTACTTGCTTTCAACACTAGTTTCTTGTTCTTTCCCAGATGTATCATATTACTAGGCACCTCTGAGACTTTACCTGTGAGATTCCCTTAATTGAAACATTCATCAACCCCCTTTTTACCTGGTTAATTTCTGTACCTTCACCCCACCACTAACACCTCTCACTTATTTAGGGAGGCCATGTTGGATTGCCTTCTATTCTTTAGTGGTCCCATAATACTCTATAATACGATAGTGCTATAATGCTGAACATGTTGTATAGCACGTTATACTTTGTCACAAGACTCTATTTTTCTACCCTCTTCTCTCTCCTTAGCTAGATTATAAAGTCAGTTGGTTAAGGATTGTGTTTTTTATGACTGTATCTCCACTGCTGTGTACTGTGCCAGGAAATACTTACTGTATAAATGGCAAACAACTGATTGAGTTCACAAAGTATCTATCTAACATGTCCAAGAATCTTAGGAAGTGTTGCAGTCATTCTTTAAGACAAAAAGAAAGAAAGAAAAAGAAAGCTTCCTGGATATAAGACACACTTCTTGGTCATAAATATAGATCTTGGAAAAAAGTTCCTGAAAGGAGGACTAAACTGCAGCAATAATTTGTCTTGAGTATAATGATGTTGATAATCACTTTGCTTCCATGCTTAGCCTTTTTCATGTATCTATATTAATTTATCTTAATTAAATTATATCTCTTAACCCTATTTTTTTCCCAATATTTTATTGTGAAAAATTTCAAATGTCCATAAGAGTCAAAAGAATTGTGTAGACTGGGCTCGGAGGCTTGCATTTATAATCTCAGCACTTTGGGAGGCTGAGGCAGGCAGATCACTTGAGGCCAAGAGTTCGAAACCAGCCTGCCAAAATAGCTTTGTTAGTCCGTTTTAACACTACTGATAAAGACATACATGGGACTGGGCAATTTACAAAAGAAAGACTTACTGGACTCACAGTTCCATGTGGCTCACTGTGTCACCCAGGCTGGAATGCTGTGGCACAATCTTGGCTCACCACAACTTCCCTCTCCTGGGTTCAAGCAATTCTCCTGCCTCAGCCTTCCAAGTAACTGGGACTATAGGCGCCCACTGCTGCACCTAGCAATTTTTTTTGTATTTTTAGTAGAGACAGAGTTTTACCATGTTGGCCAGGCTGGTCTTGAACACCTGATCTCAAGTGATCTGCCTGCCTCAACCTCCCAAAATGCTGGGATTACAGGTGTGAGCCACTGTGCCCAGCCAGATTTAAGTCTTTTAATTCATTTTTATTTGATTTTTGTATATGGTGAGAGATAGGGGTCTAGCTTCATTCTTCTATATATAGATATACAGTTTACCCAATGCCGTTTATTGAAGAGACTGTCCTTTCCTCAGTGTATGTTCTTCGTACTTTTGTCAAGCATGACTTCACTCTAGGCGTGTGGATTGTTTCTGGGTTTCCTATTCTGTTCCATTGGTCTACTATCATTTTTTTTTTGTGCTGGTACCATGCTGTTTTGGTTACTATAGCTCTGTAGTATAATTCAAAGTCAGGTAATGTGATTTCTCCAGTTTTGTTTCTTTTAGGATAGCTTAGGATAGCTTTAGCTATTCTGGGACTTTTGTGGTTTCATATAAATTTTAGAATTTTTTTTATTCTGGGGAAGAATGTCATTAATATTTTAATAGGTATTATATTAAATCTGTAGATTGCTTTGGGTGATATGGACATTGTAACAACATTGATTGTTCCAATCCATGAACATTGAGTATTTTTCCATTTTTTTGTGTCCCCTTCAATTTATTTCAGTATTTTTAAAATTTATTTTATTTATTTTAAAATATATATTTTATTGCACTTTAAGTTCTGGGGTAAATGTGAAGAACATTCAGGATTGTTGCATAGGTACAAACATAGCAATGTGGTTTGCTGCCTCCATCCCCATCACCTGTATCTGGCATTTCTCCCCATGTTATCCCTCCACAACTCCCTACCCCCCACTGTCCCTCCTCTAGTCCCCCACAACAGACTTCAGTGTGTGATGCTCCCCTCCCTGTGTACATGTGTTCTGATTGTTCGACACCTGCCTGTGAGTGAGAATATGTGGTGTTTGATTTTCTGTTCTTGTGTCATTTTGCTGAGAGTGATGGTTTCCAGGTTCATCCACATCCCTGCAAAGGACACAGACTCATCATTTTTTAGGGCTGCATAGTATTCCGTGGCATATATGTGCCACATTTTCCCTGTCCAGTCTATCGTCAATGGGCATTTGGGTTGGCTCCAGGTCTTTGCTATTGTAAATGGTGCTGCAATGAACATACCTGTGCATGTGTCTTTATAATAGAGTGATTTATAATCCTTTGGATATATACCCGGTAATGGGATTGCTTGGTCAAATGGAATTTCTGTTTCTAGGTCCTTGAGGAATCGCCACACTGCCTTCCACATGGTTGAACTTATTTACACTCCCACCAACAGTGTAAAAGTGTTCCTATTTCTCCACATCCTTTCCAGCATCTGTTGTCTCCAGATTTTTTAATGATCACCATTCTAACTGGCATGAGATGGTATCTCAATGTGGTTTTGATTTGCATTTCTCTAATGACCAGTGATGATGAGCATTTTTTCATCTGTTTTTTGGCCTTATATATATCTTCTTTTGAAAAGTGTCTGTTCATATCCTTCCCCAATTTTTGAATGGGTTTGTTTGTTTTTCCTTGTAAATCTGTTTTAGTTCTTTGTAAATTCTGGATGTAAGTTCTTTGTCGGATGGGTAGATGGCAAAAATTTTTTCCCATTCTGTTGGTTGCCGGTTCACTCTAATGATTGTTTCCTTTGCTGTGCAGAAGCTCTGCAGTATAATTAGGTCCCATTTGTCTATTTTGGCTTTTGTTGCCAATGCTTTTGGTGTTTTAGTCATGAAGTCCTTGTCTGTGCCTATGTTCTGAATGGTTTTGCCTAGGTTTTCTTCTAAGGTTTTTATGGTATTAGGTCTTATGTTTAAGTCTTTAATGCATCTGGAGTTAATTTTAGTGTAAGGTGTCAGGAAGGGGTCCAGTTTCTGTTTCCTGCACATGGCTAGCCAGTTTTCCCAACACCATTTATTAAATAGGGAATCCTTTCCCCATTGCTGGTTTTTGTCAGGTTTGTCAAAGATCAGATGGTTGTAGATGTGTGGCATTGCGTCTGAGGCCTCTGTTCTCTTCCATTGGTTCATATCTCTGTTTTGGTACCAGTACCATGCTGTTTTGATTACTGTAGTCTTGTAGTATAGCTTGAAGTCAGGTAGTGTGATGCTTCCAGCTTTGTTTCTTTTGCTTAGAATTGACTTGGCTATGCAGGCTCTCTTCTGGTTCGATATTAAGTTGAAGGTAGTTTTTTCCAGTTCTGTGAAGAGGGTCATAGGTAGCTTGATGGGGTAGTGTTGAATCTATAAATTACTTTGGGCAGTATGGTCATTTTCACAATATTGATTCTTCCTAACCATCAGCATGGAATGTTTATCCATAGGTTTGTGTCCTCTCTTATTTCCTTGAGCAGTGATTTGTAGTTCTTCTTGAAGAGGTCCTTTATATCCTTTGTTAGTTGTATTCCTAGGTATTTTATTCTCTTCGTAGCAATTGCAAATGGCAGTTCATTCTTCATTTGGCTCTCTTTAAGTCTGTTATTGGTGTATAGGAATGCTTGTGATTTCTGCACATTGATTTTGTATCCTGAGACTTTGCTGAAGTTGCTTATCAGTTTCAAGAGATTTTGGGCAGAGACTATGGGGTCTTCTAAATATACAATCATGTCGTCTGCAAATAGAGACAATTTGATTTCCTCCTTTCCTAATTGAATAACCTTTATTTCTTTTTCTTGCCTGATTGCTCTAGCTAGAACATCCAATATTATATTGAATAGGAGTAGTGAGAGAGGGTATCCTTGTCTAGTGCCAGATTTCAAAGGGAATGCTTCCAGTTTTTGCCCATTCAGTATGATATTGGGTTTGTCATAAACAGCTTTTATTATTTTGAGATATGTTCTGTCGATACTTAGTTTATTGAGAGGTTTTAGCATAAAGGGCTGTTGAATTTTGTCTATGGCCTTCTCTGTATCTATTAAGATAATCATGTGGTTTTTGTCTTTGGTTCTGTTTCTGTGGTGAATTACATTTATGGATTTGTGTATGTTAAAGGAGCCTTGCATCCCCAGGATGAAGCCTACTTGATCATGATGGTTAAGCTTTTTGATGTGCTGTTGCAATCGGTTTGCCAGTATTTTATCGAAGATTTTTGCATCTATGTTCATCATGGATATTGGCCTGAAGTTTTCTTTTCTTGTTGAGTCTCTGTTGGGTTTGGTATCAGGATGATGTTGGTCTCATAAAATGATTTGGGAAGGATTCCCTCTTTTTGGATTGTTTGGAATAGTTTCAGAAGGAGTGGTACCAGCTCCTCTTTTTATGTCTGGTAGGATTCAGCTGTGCACCCATCTGCACCTGGGCTTTTTTTGGTTGGTAGGCTCTTTATTGCTGCCTCAACATCAGCCCTTGTTATAGATCTATTTGGGGTTTTGACTTCTTCCTGGTTTAGGCTTGGGAGGGTGTAAGTGTCCAAGGATTTATCCATTTCTTCCAGGTTTACTGGTTTATGTGCATAGAATTGTTTGTAGTAATCTCTGATGATGGTTTGTATTTCTGTGGAGTCTGTCGTGATATCCACTTTATCTTTTTTATTGCATCTATTTGATTATTCTCTCGTTTCTTTTTATTAATCTGGTTAGTGGTCTTTCTATTTTGTTGATCTTTTCAAAAAACCAGCTCCGGGATTTATTGATTTTTTGAAGGGTTTTTTTGTGTCTCTATCTCTTTCAGTTCTACTCTATTTTTAGTTATTTCTTGTCTTCTGCTAGCTTTTGAGTTTTTTAAATCTTGCTCCTCTAGCTCTTTCCATTTTAATAATAGGGTGTCGATTTTAGATCTTTCCTTGCTTCTTATGTGGGTGTTTATTGCTATAAATCTTCCTCTAGACACTGCTTTAAATGTGTCACAGAGATTCTTGTACATTGTATCTTTGTTCTTACTAGTTTGGAGGAACATCTTTATTTCTGCCTTCATTTCATTGTTTATCCAGTCAGCATTCAAGAGCCAGTTGTTCAGTTTCCATGAAGTTGTGTGGTTCTGAGTTAGTTTCTGAATTCTGAGTTCTAATTTGATTGCACTGTGGTCTGAGAGACTGTTTGTTATGATTTCCGTTTTTTGCATTTGCTGAGGAGTGATTTACTTCAAATTATGTTGTCAAGTTTAGAGTAGGTGTAATGTGGTGCTGAGAAGAATATATATTCTCGGGACTTGGGGTGGACACTTCTGTAAATGTCTATTAGGTTTGCTTGGTCCAGGTCTGAATTCAAATCCTGGATATCCTTGTTAATTTTCTGTCTTATTGATCTGTCTAATATTGACAGTGGAGTGTTAAAGTCTCCTACTATTATTATGTGGGAGTCTAAGTCTCTTTGTAGGTCATTAAGAACTTGCTTTATGTATCTGGGTGCTCCTGTATTGGGCATGCATATATTTAGGTTCATTAGCTCTTCTTGTTGTGTTGATCCCTTTACCATTATGTAATGGCCTTCTTTGTCTCTTTTGATCTTTGTTGGTGTAAAGCCTGTTTTATCACAGACTAGGATTACAACTCCTGCTTTTCCTTTTTTTTTGTCTCCATTTGCTTGGTAGGTCTTCCTCCATTCCTTTATTTTGAGCCTATGTATGTCCTTGCATGTGAGATGGGTTTCCTGGATACAGCACACCGATGTGTTTTGACTTTTTATCCAATTTGCCAGTCTGTGTCTTTTGATTGGGGCATTTAGCCCATTGATTTAAGGTTAATATTGTTATGTGTGAATTTGATCCTGCCATTTTGATGCTAGCTTGTAGTTTTTCTCATTAGTTGACACAGTTTCTTCATTGTGTCGATGCTCTTTACCATTTGGTATGTTTTTGGAGTGGCTGGTACTGATTTTTCCTTTCTGTGTTTAGTGCTTCTGAAAGAAGGAGCTCTTGTAAAGCAGGCCTGGTGGTGATGAAATCTCTGAGTCATTGCTTATTCGTAAAGGATTTTATTTCTCCTTCACCTACGAAGCTTGAGTTTGGCTGGATATGAACTTCTAGGTTGAAAGTTCTTTTCTTTGGCCGGGCGCGGTGGCTCAAGCCTGTAATCCCAGCACTTTGGGAGGCTGAGGTGGGTGGATCACGAGGTCAAGAGATGGAGACCATCCTGGTCAACATGGTGAAACCCCGTCTCTACTAAAAATACAAAAAATTAGCTGGGCATGGTGGCGCGTGCCTGTAATCCCAGCTCCTCAGGAGGCTGAGGCAGGACAATTGCCTGAACCCAGGAGGCGGAGGTTGTGGTGAGTCGAGATTGCGCCATTGCACTCCAGCCTGGGTAACAAGAGCGAAACTCTGTCTCAAAAAAAAGAAAAAAAAAGGAAAGAAAGTTCTTTTCTTCAAGGATGTTGAATAAATATTGGCCCCGACTCTCTTCTGGCTTGTAGGGTTTCTGCTGGAGAGATCCACTGCGAGCCTGAAGGGCTTCCCTTTGTGGGTATACCCACCTTTCTCTCTGGCTGCCCTTAAGATTTTTTCCTTCATTTCAACCCTGGTGAATCTGACGATTATGTGCCTTGGCGGTTGCTCTTCTTGAGGAATATCTTTGTGGTGTTCTCTGTATTTCCTGGACTTGAATGTTGGCCTGCCTTGCCAGGTTGGGGAAGTTCTCCTGGATAATATCCTGAATAGTGTTTTCCAGCTTGGATTCATTCTCTCTATTCTCTCCATCACGTTCAGGTGTATCTATCAAATGTAGATTAGGTGTTTTCACATAATCCCGTATTTCTTGGAGGCTTTGTTCATTTCTTTTTATTCTTTTTTCTCTAATCTTTCCTTCTCTTTTTATTTCATTGAGTTGATCTTAAATCTCTGATATCCTTTCTTCTGCTTGGTTGATTCAGCTATTGAAACTTGTGTATGCTTTGCAAAGTTCTTGTGTTGTGTTTTTCAGCTCCATCAATTTGTTTATATTCCTCTCTAAGCTGTTTATTCTCATTAGCATTTCATCAAACCTTTTTTCTGATTCTTAGTTTCTTTGCATTGGGTTGGAACATGATCTTTTACCTCAGAGAAGTTTGTTATTACCCACCTTCTGAAGCTTGTTTCTGTCAATTCCTCAGAGTCATTCTCCATCCAGCCTTGTTCCCTTGCTGGTGAGGAGTTGTGATTCCTTTGAGGAGGAGAGGCATTATGTTTTTGAGTATTTTCATCCTTTTTGCACTGGTTTCTTCCCATCTTTGTGCATTTATCTACCTGTGGTCTTTGTGGTTGGTGACTTCCAGATGGGATCTCTGAGTGGACGTCCTTTTTATTGCTGATGAAGTTATTTCTTTCTGTTTCTTAGTTTTCCTTTTAACAGTCAGGCTCCCCTGCTGTAGGACTGCTGGAGATCCACTCCAGACCCTGCTTGCCTGGGGATCATCTGCAGTGGCTGCAGAACAGTAAGAGTTGCTGACAGTTTCTTCTTCTGTTATCTTTGTCCCAGAAGGATACCTGCCAGATGTGAGCCTGAGCTTTCCTTATGAGGTGTCTCTTTGGTTATGCAGGGATCAGGGAGCTGCTTGAGGAGACAGTTTGTCCCTTGTAGTAGTTCAGGTGCTGAGCTGTGAGCTCTGTGGTTCCATTCAGAGCTGCTGCGCAGGTATATTTAAGTCTGCTGCAGCGAACTCAACAACCTTTTTTTCCCAGGCGCTCTATCCCAGGAAGGTGGGGCTTTATTTACAAGTTCCTGTCATTCTACTGCCTTTGTTCAGAGATTCCCTGCCCAGCAAGGAGGTAGCCTAGTCACAGTCTGCCAGCAGAGTTGTTGCTGAGCTGCCATAGGCTCTGCCCAGCTGCTGTATGAACTTCCTTGCAGTTTTGTTTATAGAGGTATAGTTAGAACTGCCTTGGTAACGGCGGTCTGCCTTAGTAATGGTGGACTATCTCTGTAATGGCGGACTGCCTCAGTAATGGTGGATTGCTTTGGTAATGGTGGATGGCCTCATTAATGATGGACTGCCTTAATAATGGCGGGCTGCCTTGATAGTGGTGGACTGCCTTGTAATGACAAACACCCTTCCCCCCACAGAGCTGGACTGACCCGGGTCCACCTGTGCTTGCTGTCAAACTCTTAATCCAGAGCATTTCAGATTGCTGCTCTTTGTGGAGGTGGGACTGGCTGAGCCAGATCACCTGGCTCCCTGTTTCAGCCCCCTTTTTTTCAGTTGAACAGGAGACTCTGTCTCCCAGGCATTTCAGTCTCCGGTTGAACTGGCGCCTGGATTTGTGTGAGTTTTTGTGTGGAGACCCACTGTGCCAGCTGGAAACAGCCACGCTGGATACTTGTGTTGCTTTTTTCCCTGGGAATGTCCTGGTCTGTGGGCAGTAATAATTCGTTTGGAAATGTGGTGATCACTCACCCTCTGGGTTTTCGCTGGAAACTGCAATCCAGAGCTGTTTCTATTTGACCATCTTGGATCTTGCCTGTCCTTCTTTACCTCTGTTGTGGAGTAGTAGACTGATTTTATCTCTTTTTTTGTTTTTTTTTGTTTTTTTTTGAGATGAAGTCTCGCTGTGTCATGCAGGCTGCAGTGCAGTGGTGTGATCTCGGCTCACTGCAACTTCTGCCTCCTGGGATTCAAGCAGTTCTGTCTCAGCCTCCTGAGTACATGGGATTATAGACATGCACCACCACACCTGGCTAAGTTTTTGGTATTTTTAGTAGAGACAGAGTTTCACCATATTGGACACGCTGGTCTCAATCTCCTGACCCTGTGATCCGCCCACCTTGGCCTCCAACAGTGCTGGTATTACAAGCATGAGCCACTGCACCTGGCCCTGATTTCATCTTGATAGTCTGGGTCAGTCACTGCCAGCCAACACTGTAATTCCCTGAGCCTGTTGACTTAAAGGTAGGAGGAACCCAAAGTGTCCAGGTGACAATCGTAACTTTCCAGTTTAATAGAATTGTGTCTCCTGGTAGCGATGTTTCTCCCTCTGGAACTAAGACATCTAGGGCAGCAGGGTGTAATGTTGTGGGAACAAAAAGCAAAAATTTTGCTGTTGGTTTACTAGAGGTGACGGTGAGTGGTGCCATTTCCACTTACACCCCTTGATTCCTGGACCTGTGAATCCTGGCTGTCAGAGGAACAGTACCATATATTGGATGCTGATTCAGAGCATACACAGCCTTCTGGAGAACTTTACCCCAGCCCTGCAAAGTATTGTTGCCTAGTTGGCATTGTAATTGTGACTTCAAAAGTCCATTTCATCATTCTGTCAATCCAGCTGCTTCAGAATGATGGGGAACATAGTAAGACCAGTGAATTCCATGAGCATGAGTCCACTGCCACACTTCATTAGCTGTAAAGTGAGTGTCTTGGTCAGTGGCATTGGTGTATGGAATACCATGATGGTGGATAAGGCATTCCATGAGTCCACTGATGGTAGTCTTGGCAGAAGCATTGTGTGCAGGGTAGCAAACCCATATCCAGAGTAAGCGTCTATTCCACTGAGGATGAACTTCTGCCATTTCCATGATGGAAGAGGTCCAATATAATCAACCTGCCATCAGGTAGCTGGCTGATCACCCTGAGGAATGGTGCCATTCTTGAGGGCTGTTGGCAAATTGGGCACTCAGAGGTGGCCATAGTCAGGTCAGCCTTGGTGAGTGGAAGTCCATGTTGCTGAGCCTATTCTTAACCTCCATCCCTGCCATATGGCCACTTTGTTCGTGGGCCCATTAGATGATGACAGGGGTGGCTGAGGAAAGCAGCCGAGTCGCATTCACAGGAGTCATCCTATCCACGTAATTATCCAAATCCTTTTCTGATGAGGTTACCCAGTGGTAAACTCTCACATGGGTTACAAATATCTTCACAATTTTTGACCACTCAGAGAGGTCCATACACATACCTCTTCCTCAAATTTATTTGTTACCAATTTTCCAATCATGCTTCTTCCAAGTCCCTGATGATCCAGCCACATCATTGGCTACAGCCTATAAATCACCATATAATCACACATCTGGCCTTTTTTTTTTTCCATGCAGAGTGCACAGTTAGGTACAGTGCTCGAAGTTCTGCCCACTGGAAAGATTTCCCTTCACTGCTGTCCTTCAGGGATGTTCTAGAAAGAGGCTGTAGTGCTGCAGCCGTCCCCTTTCGGATGGTGCCTGCATATCATGTAGAACGTTCTGTGAAGCAGGCCCTAGTCTTCTCTTCCTCTGTCAAATGATCTAGGGAACTCCCCATGAGGCAATTGGTGCAGGCTGCTGGAGGGAAGGCAGGTTTGCAGTGAGGGACTGTGCTAATTTCTCTTCCCTGGTCCACAAGGGGTGTGGTTTCAAAGGCAAGAACTTCCCAGCAACATGCCTCACCTGCCTTCATTCATGTCCCCATCTGGGAACTAGATTTTTTTGTCTAACTTTCATGCACATGGGCTAGGTAGACTGCCCAGGTGAGCTTCCTTTGTTTAGAAAGCCCGCCAAAAGCCTTGGACGGAGGGGCTCTATTGCAAGCCAGGCAGGCAATCCGATATCAAAGTCAAAGATCAGTCACTCCAGTGGAAGTCTGAGGAAACTCCTCTCATGGGACAAGAACTTGAATGGGGCGGGAGTAACTCCCAGATTAAAAGTCCTGCTATCCCTTACCTATGTGGACTCCATCTCTGGATCCTCTCCCATGACGGCATGGGAGCTCTCTCTCTCTTTCTGTCCCTACTTCTTTCTCTCTCTCCCTACTTCTCTCTCTCTCTCTGCCTAATAAATCACTTTCTGCAAAACTCTTTGGGTCCGGTATTTACTTGAACAATATCACCATGCCACCAGGGTCTCCTATCCATTCTTGGGTGAGTTAGAGCCCAAGGACCTGAAAAAAACACATCTGATCAGGGAACAGTGAATGCCCGCCCCCCTGTTACAGCAGGAGTGGAGACCATGGGCATTTGAACCACCTCCTCAGAGTGGCAGGAGTAGAGACTATGGGAATTTGAACCACTTTCTCATGTAACTTACTTGTGGCTTCAGGACTTGCTTAAGCCTGATTGCATATATACCACTTCTATTTGATGATGGAATGCTGCTGTGCGTGACCTACTTATGGCTAGATAGGCCAGAAAGCACCCAGTTCATGATAGGCAGTTCAGGTGTCATGGTGACTTGATCACACATAGTCAAACGTTTAGTTTTCACCAAAGCCCAGTAAGAGGCCAAGAGCTATGTCTCAAAAAGACAGTAGTTATCTGCAGGAGACAGCAGGACCTTGCTCCAAAATCCTAGAGGACTCCACTGTGATTCACCTGTGGGGGGCCTGCCAAAGGCTCCAAACAGCATCCCTGTTTGCCACTGACACCTCAAGCACCATTGGATCTGCTGGGTCATATGGCCCAAGTGGCAGATCAGCCTTCACAGCAGCCTAGACCTGTTGCAGAGCCTTCTCCTTTTCTGGACCCCATTCAAAACTGGCAGCCTTTTGGGTCACTTGATAAATGGATTGGAGTAACACACTCAAAAGAGGAATGTGTTGCTTCCAAAATACAAAGAGGCCTGCTAGGCATTGTGCCTCTTTCTTGATTGCAAGAGGGACCAAATGCAGCAATTTATCCTTCACCTTAGAAGGAATATCTCAGCAGGCACCATACCACTGGACCCTTAGAAATTTTGCTGAGGCAGAAGATTCTGAATTTTAGTTGAATTTATTTCCCATCCTCTGGGCACACAGTTGTCTCACTAGTAAGTCCAGTGTGTTTGCTACTTCTTGCTCTCTGCTTCCAGTCAGCATAATGTCATCAATGTAATGGACAAGTGTGATGTCTTGTGGAAGCAAAAAGCAATTAAGATCTCTCTGAATAAGATTATGGCACAAAGCTGGAGGGTTGATATACACCTGAGGTAAGACAGTAAAGGTACATTGCTGGCCTTGCCAGCTGTAGGCAGATAGCTTCTGATGGGCCTTGTGGACAGGAATGGAGAAAAAGGCATTTGCCAAGTCAATGGCTGCATACAAGGCACCAGGAGATGTGTTAATTTGCTCAAGCAATGAAGCCACATCTGGTACAGCAGCTGTGATTGGAGTCATCACTTGACAGAATAATCCGCTGTCATTCTCCAGGATCCATCTGTCTTCTGCACAGGCCAAATGGGAGAGTTGAATGGGGATGTGGTGAGAATTACCACCCCTGCATCTTTCAAGTCCTTTATGGTGACACTAATCACAATTCCTCCAGGGATGTGACGTTGTTTTTGATTAACTATTTTTCTAGGTACAGGTAGCTCTAATGGCTTCCATATGGACTTTCCCACCATAATAGTCCTCACTCTGCCAGTCAGGGAGCACATGTTGGGGTTCTGCCAGCTGCTAAGTATGTCTATGCCAATTATGCATTCTGGCACTGGGGAAATGACCACAGGATGAGTCCGGGACCCACTGGACCACAGTAAGTCAGACCTGAGCTAAAACTCCACTAATTGCCTGACCTCCATAATCCCCCACTTTAACTGGAGGACTACAATGATGTTTTGAGTCCCCTGGAATCAACATCAGCTCAGAGCTAGTGTCCAGTAGTCCCCAGAATGCCTGATTATTTTCCTTTTACAGTTATTCCAGTAAAAGGGTGGAGGTCTCCATGGGGAAGGATGGGAGAAAGATTAATAGCGTAAATTGTCGGTAGTATAGTGGTGTCCTTCCTCAAAGGGACCTGGCCTCCCCTTCATTCAAGGGGTTCTGCATCTGTAAACTGGCCCAAGTCTGGAAATTGATTGAGGGGCTGTGATTCTCTGTTTTTATATTTCAAATTAGTATTTGGTCCATTCGACCTAGAAGTTTTCTGCTTATATAAAGTAAGTAGGAATGCAGTAGGCTTCCTATTAATTTTACTTCTAGGAACACTGTGATTAATTAGCCAATGCCAGAACTTTACACAGTCAGACTGTTCTGATTGCTGCTTTGCCTCTGCTGTCCATTATGATAGCTTGCCTTTGATGCTTGAGTGCTGCCACTTGGCCCCTGCCACCTCGGGATCCAATTACTCTCATTGTATTTAAATGTTGTAGTTGAGTGACTGCGGTTCCTACTGTTAGATCTGACATACAGGGAAGAGCAATTACGGGGCTCTTCAAAGTTGCAGGTGCTGCCCTCAAAAATCTGTTTCACAAAGCATAGGTCAAGGGTATATCTTCTGGACCCTTCCAGCTGGGATGAGTAGGTCTAAAATGACTAATCTACTCCACCATCTCAGCCTCCCTAAGCCTTTGGATCCCTTCCTCTACATTAAACCAAAGGAGATCAGGCATTTCCAGCTCACTAACAGTGGGCCATCATTTAATCCATATTTCAGGTAGCCAAACAAATAAACTATTTTAGCCTTTTTTAAAAACTCCCCAAGCTGCAACATTAAATGCAGAATCCCTACTTAGTGGGCCTAAATCAATAAATTCAGCCTGATCCAACTCTATGTTCCTTCGACTATTATCCCACACCCTTTATATCCATTCCCATGCCTGTTCTCCAGATTTCTGTGTATAGAAAACTCAAGCAGTTCTTTTTGAGTATAGTACAGCTCCTCATGGGCCGCACTCTGAGCTTCACCTCTAGGGCTTTCTATAGGTCTAGAAACAAACAGGGGTGTTGGGGGTGGCTTCTGAAGAGAATAAACATTATCTCATTATCTTTCCTGGCAGCTGCCTTGAGGGAGGCCGTCACTGTTGCCTCAGGGAATTCGGAGTTTATCTCCTCAGACAAAGGTGGAAAGGCTGATGGCAGCATCTGTTGGGGAGGGGATGTTGCCACTACTAATGATAATGAAGCTGTTTCTTCCAGCAAAAATGTTCATCAGAGTTTGCAAGCTCAGTGTCCTTAGCTTCATCAGGATCCTCCCATACATCACTATTCCAAGGTCCCATTCTTTTCCAGTCAATGCCCTCACTTTAACAGTAGATACCTGGTGAGGCTATGCCTGCACCTTTCACTGCAAACAGCCACTTGCTTGATAAGAACTTGTGTCTATTTTTCCACAGTTGTAGCTCTTTCTCTACAGGACATAAAACTCTCACTCAGGGCAATCTTAGCAGATTTGAGGCTCAATATCTGCTTCTGAAGCTAGGAGATAGAATTCCTGAGTTCATCATTTTCTTTCATCACTGTCCAGTGAACTGGGGAGCAACCAACTGACTTCATTTTGTTCATTAGTTCTCCACATATTGTTAAATGTATTACATATAGAGTTAAACTCCTGGCCTCTCTCGAATGGCAAATCAGGAGTATCAAATGCATTTATTTTGTATAACTCTCTAAACAGTTCACACCAAAGACTATGAGTGTTTTCCATACTGTTAGTAGAGTCCTTAGCATTTTTGGGTCTAGTCATATTAAGCAACCAACTGCAGAAACCCCAAAACCAACAAAATGACTCCATCCTTAATATTCTGTTCCTCTAGAACCACTCCTGGTGCTAAAATCTGTATTATTTAGGGTTCTCCAGAGGGACAAAACTAATAGGATATATGGGAATTTATTAGATAGTATGAACTCACACAGTCACAAGGTCCCACAATAGGCTGTCTGCAAGCTGAGAAGCAAGGAAGCCAGTTTGAGTCCCAAAGCTGAAGAACCTGGAGTTCAATGTTGGAGGGCAGGAAGCATCCAGCAGAGGAGAAAGAAGTAGGCTGGGGGGTAGGCCAGTCTAGTCTTTTCACGTTATTTTGTCTGCTTTATATTCTGGCTCTGCTGGCAGCTGATTAGATGGTGCCCACTCAGATTCAGGGTGGGTCTGTTTTTCCCAGCCCACTGACTCAAATGTTGATCACCTTTGGCAGTACCCTCACAGACACACCCAGGAGCAATACTTTGCATCCTTCAATCCAATCAAGTTGACACTCAGTATTAATAATCACATTGTCTCAAAACAAAACAAAACAACAACAACAAAAAACCTCAGCCATCTTGGCCTTAAGATTTGAATATTGCCCTTTTTGTGGAGAAGGGAGTGAAGAAAAGGAATTGAGTGAGAATTATTTGAAAAAGGGGTGGGAGAGGGCATGTTTTCCTTCCTGTGGAAATCCATAGATAATAAATTCATATTGTGCAAAGTTTATTTTTAAAAGTACTTCAAAATTAGCTTCTAATACATATCTGTAAACTCAAATGTATTCTCCTTGTTTTTATGTGTTTCCGAATTGATTTGCCACCTGCCTTGGGCCCAAGATACATTACTGTTTGAGTCATCATTTGTCCTACAGGCTGCATTTTGAATTAGTGATTCAAGCCATTTTCTTGCCTCCCAGAGAAACATTTGAAATTGCATTCACATCTTTCTTGTTACCAAAACACAAATTTGAACTCAAAATCCTTTTCAGTGGTAAGGTTCTGTCAAATAAAAATTATGACTATCATAACATTGTATATATGCAAGCACACACACAATATATATACCTACACACATATATAATTTTTTAAGACTCACTATTTAAAACAAAATCTGATATAATATGTCCCTCTAGGTCTCTTTTGGAATCGCTAATTATAGATCGCTTTCAATTATGGGCTACAGTACCTGAATGTGCTGAATCCTCTTAGGAGAGCATGGTGGTAAACTCCTCTGAGTGTCACTGTTCCTGTTATTGATGTTGATGGCAGAGCCTTCTAATTCTAACCCCTGCTGAGGCTTTAGAAACCTGGTAGATTGTTAACGTGATTAGCAGGAGTTCATGAACTCTGCTCTGTATAAATGCAAAATCCTAGAACTTTGATATGGGATTGTCATTAAAAGGTTTCTCCTCATATGTAAAATATTTTAATAGTTTAAAAAGGACAAACTTATAGAAGCTTGTTGGGTTTTAATATTATAGTTTCTATTGTATAAGTATTTCATTTTCAAACATAATATGTAAGAGAATTGTTACAGAACTTTATTTGGCAATATGCTTATAATTGTCCCATCACCATTTACAAATAAATAACAAATGTTTTTCTATACACTAATGGAAGCAATTTAGAAATATTTATTTATTTATATAAAGAAAATGTAGGGTAGCAGAGCAGTAGGTATCAGTCATTTGGAAATGATTAGAACCAATAGTCCTTAAAGTGTGTATTTATCATTCATTAAATTAATGAAATGTCCAAAGGAACAATGGCTACATTAGTTTTACAGTTAAGATACTCAGTTGCATATGTTGTGATTGTAAATCAAGTGTATTTTTAAGGGGTTATTTAGATATAGGGGCTAGAAAAAATTTCCTGGGGCCACATTAATTTTTCTGTGCTTGTTGGACATGAAGAGAGGGAGACAAAGGCTCTCAGAAAGAGAAAGACAGGCTGGTGAAGGACAAACTAATGTGAGTGAGATACTGCTTTCTTTATTTCTAGTGCAAAATTCCCACTAACTGGAGAGCATTCACCTGTATACTTAAAGAGCACTTGAATAAATAAATAAATAAATTCAAGTTCTCTTTAAGTATCCTCTAAATACACAGCACTGTGGGAAGGTTCTATTTATTTTCCAATTTTGTGATCAAAGAACTAAGTTCCTTTTTCTATGGGGGAAAAGTCCACTGAATTATCAAAGGAGTGGTCATCTGTCTCTTCCTCCTTCCTTCTCTGTGTTTCTCTCTCTCTCCCCTGTCTCCATCAGTCTCTCTTTTAAGCTGAAGAAACATATTTTGCCCTTATTCTAGCTATGTGCTAAGTCACAGGACAAGATTACATGGGCCTAAAGAGTTCTCTCTGGGAAAGGACGGCACTTTCTGTTGGATCCTGGGGTTCTTTGTATGGAAAGCTGAATTCTCTTGACATCATTAACATTTATTGAGTGTTTTGTGAACAGCTGGGGACATCAAAAGGAATAAGAGCCAGTGCCTATTTTTTAGCTTACAATGTCAGTCTCATTTGTTCAGGGAGAGAAATACATAAACCAGTACTGGCAATGTATCTTTTAAAGTGCCCCAATAGAGGTAAGGACCAAGAGTCCCATAGGTAGATATAAGTAATCTATTGGGCAGTGAGGGAAAGCTTTACAGAGGAGTGACATTTGAGCTTAATCTTAGAGAATGAAGGAGCTCACCAGGCAGGGAACAACATTTCATATAGAGGGAACAGAACATACAAAGAATTATGAAGGAACATGCTCTACTTGGGGAGTGACACAAAGCCTGTTGTGGCCGAACTGCAGGGTTTGAAATGTTTGTGAATACAGACAGGGAAATTGCAAGAGATAAGGATGTTAAGGAACACTTTGGCAGTGTTATAAAGAACCTTGTTTGGATTTGGATTTTTATTTTGAGAACCAGAGGGAACCCATCAAAAGTGATTAAAGTTAGTAAAAGAGAAAGTATTAGATTTATGTTTTAGAAAGTTCACTTTGATAAAAGATTGGCCAGAAAAAAGATCAGAAATGAAAGCTAGAAATCCAGGGAGGAGATGATGAGAGCTTTGTATAAAACAGTGGCAGTAGGCCAGGCACAGTGGCTCATGCCTGTAATGCCAGCACTTTGGGAGGCCAAGGTGGGAAGATTGTTTAACCCAGGAGTTTGAGACCAGCGGGACTCCATTTCTACCAAAAAAAAAAATCCCCCCCCCTTTTTTTTTTTAGATAGAGTCTTGCTCTTTTGCCTGTGCTGGAGTGCAGTAGTGTAATCTCAGCTCACTGCAACCTCTGCCTCCCAGGTTCAAGTGATTCTCCTGCTTCAGCCTCCCGAGTAGCTGGGATTACAGGCATGCGCCACCATGCCCAGCTAATTTTTGTATTTTTAGTAGATACAGTGTATTACCATGTTGGTCAGGCTGGTCTCAAACTGCTGACCTTATGGTCCACCCGCCTCAGCCTCCCAAAGTGCTGAGATTACAGGTGTGAGCCACCTTGCCTGGCCAAAAGTTTTTTAAAAAGTAGCTGGGCATTTTAGCTTACACCTGAAGTCCCAGCTACTTTCATCTGAGGTGAGAGGATCCCTTGAGCCCAGGAGTTCAAGGTGACAGTGAGCTGTGATTGCCACTGTATTATGGCCTGGGTGACAAAGTGAGACCTAGTCTCAAAAAAAAAATCCCCCCATAAAACGAATGACAGTAGGATTGGAAGATAGGTACAGATCAGAGAGTCTAGAAGTAGATTTAATGGCCACTTGGTGATAGATTGGATTTGGTAGTTGAATTAGAGGAAATAATGAAGAATGACTTCAGAACTGCTTTGGCTTTGGGAACTGGTAGATAGAGTATGGACGGTGGGAAGAAGTTTTGGAGGAATGGAGATAACTTTGATTTTAGACATGATCACCAGTCAGTTAGTGATGGCCAGTTAGGCTTGTGGATTTTAGAAGAGAGAGTGGTTTAAAACATTTGGTAATTGCCATCATTTAAGGGGTAGAAGATGCCATAGAAATAAACAAACTTGCTCAGCTAGAGGTTCTGGAATGAGAAGAGAAAACTCTAAGGAGTGAGCCCTGAGAAATAATCAGGGAGGGCACAGGAGAAGGAGGACTAGATTAGGTATATGGCCAAAGGGCCAAGGAGTTCCAAGGAGGGAACAGTCAGCAACGTTGCTTGCTGTAGGAAACTGCCCCTGAAGTGCTTTTTCCCAAGTTGCCCACCCAGAAGGGGGTGCTCTCTTTGAGGCTAGGAAGAGAGCGCTTCCACTTGAGTAAATGTTTCAGTCTTTCTCTGTCTTCCTCTTACTCTTTTCCTCCTAGCCTTTTATGCTTTTTATTTTTTTAATCATGATTTCTTTCTGCAATGAATTTAGGGTTCTTTGCATACCCTTAAAAAAACACAGTACTTGCAATTGCTAGTTAAAAAGTAACATATGCTGAAACTTGAGCTATAATTCATTTTGCTTTCAACACAGAATTAATTTTTCTCTACAGATCCAGTTCAGACTCACTTCTCTGCTTTTGAAGCTTGTTTTTCCTAAGAAAATCTTCCAGAGCCCAAATCTCATTGTGAGGAGAGGATATATGACCTATACAAGGGCACAGGCTGCATTGAAGTCTGTTCAGCCACTTGAAGAGTATCTACCTAAATTCTCTATCATTGTTTCAGAGGTAATCCAAGCATAGCAATCATTGATTAAGAAGAGCCAGGTGGGCCGGGCGCGGTGGCTCAAGCCTGTAATCCCAGCACTTTGGGAGGCCGAGGTAGGTGGATCACGAGGTCAAGAGATCGAGACCATCCTGGTCAACATGGTGAAACCCCATCTCTACTAAAAATACAAAAAATTAGCTGGGCATGGTGGCACGTGCCTATAATCCCAGCTACTCAGGAGGCTGAGGCAGGATAATTGCCTGAACTCAGGAGGCGGAGGTTGCCGTGAGCCGAGAACGTGCCATTGCACTCGAGCCTGGGTAACAAGAGTGAAACTCCATCTCAAAAAAAAAGAAGAGCCAGGTGGCTGGGTGTGGAGGCTCATGCCTGTAATCCCTGCACTTTGGGAGGCCGAGGCAGATAGATCACCAGAGGTCAGGAGTTTGAGACCAGCCTGGCCAAAATGATGAAATCCCCATCACTACTAAAAATACAAAAAAATTAGCTGGGTGTGATGCACATGCCTATAATCCCAGCTACTCAGGAGGCTGAGGCAGGAGAATTGCTTGAACTCAAGAGGCAGAGGTTGCAGTGAGCTGAGGTGGTGCCACTGTACTCCAGCCTGGGCAACAAGAACAAAACTCCATCTCACAACCACAACAAAAACCAAAGCAAAACAAAACAAAAAAACCTAAAGATAACAAAAAAGAAGAGCCAGGCATTCTTCTTTTCTAATTCTCAGGTTCCTTGGAACTTCCTGTTACAAAAATAGTTCTTCATCAGATCAATAGGAAACTCAGTCTTTTGGGACTCAGACAGATATGAAGCCATCAGCCCTTGTGGCTGAACATCCCACTTACACCAAGTATTGAGAAAATTTCCTATCCAATATCATTGGCCCATGAAAAATAAGTAATAAAGAAAAGGATCCAAACTTCTTGGTTTGTTTGTGTTGTTGCCCAGGCTAGAGTACAGTGGCATGATCATAGCTTACTGCAGCCTCAACCTCCTAGGCTCAAGCAGTCCTCCTACCCCAGCCTCCCAAGAACCTAGGACTAGAGGCACATGCTACCATACGCAGCTAATTTTTAAAAACTTTTTGTAGAGATGGGGTCTTGCTATGTTGCCTGGGATGGTCTTAAACTCCTGGCCTCAAGCAATCCTATAATGGTGGACTCCTAAAGGGATGGGATTATAGGCATGAGACACCATACCCAGCTTCAGGATCCAAAGTTCTATCAGATGTAAAAAAAAAGTTTAAAATAAGAAATCAAGACTAAAATAATAAAAGAAGGAGAAGAAAAGTGCTAACATATTTTTCAAGCACCTACCATGAACCAGGCACCTGCTATTTATTTTGGGTTATTTTATTCAATCCTTAAACTCCATGAGATATCATTCCACCCATTTTGCAGATAAGGAAGCCGAAGTTCAGAGATATTAGATAAATTCCCAAATCAAACAATGAATGTGTAATGGACTGAAATTCAAACCCTGATAATGACTCCAAGGCCTATGTTCTTACAATCAAAAAAAGAAGGTGGCAGAGGAGAAAAAGATAAAAATGGACAGGAGGAAAAGCAATATTTCTTGCTTCTCAGTTTCTTTCTTGCCAGCTGTCAGAAACTTTTCTTTCTGTTGCCCAAGAATCCCAGCCAATTTGCTTTATATCTTCTCTTATGGATTCAGGCTGAAATTTACCCTGGCCCGCAATCTCCTCATCCTTCTTTGAGCCTGCTGACTCAGAAGATTGTGCATATGTCTGAAAAAGAATACCTCCAGGAAGAGCCAGGGCATGCATGAATCTTAGCACAGGAACACACATTCCTCCTGTTTGCACAGCTGTATTTGTTGCTCTTAATGGTAGAAAAGGGAGGCACAAAGGACACTTAGTTTAAAAAACTTTTCATGGTCTAGCTAGAAGAAATTAAACTAAGGGCCAGAGGTTTCCCACTGCTTTTTCTAGAGGCCAAGATTCTTTTATTTTTGAGTTCTCTCTCTTGTCAGTGAGGAAGCATTATAGCAACTGCTATATAAATGCTATCACTTATTTTTGAAATTTGACTGAGGGGCGTTTCTCCCTAAAGAAACTATTTTTCACTCTCCCTAGAAAACATTTAAGGTCTCTTTCTAAATGGAGTATTTGTGACTTTTCTTTGACCAAAACTGGGTCATTGTATTCAGTGACCACATCGCTCCCCAATGCTAAACCATTCTCTTCTGCCTCCTCTAACAACTATGGATCTGTTTTTACAGTTTAAAGCAACTATTCATGGAAATACTGCTATGAAGAAAAATATTGTGAGTCAGTAAACTTTGGGCCAAGTCCAGTTCTCAGATAATGAAGTCAGTAGTACTTGAACAAGAAGGAATTTGCCTTGTGATAGTAGTAAGTCTATTATTTGTATTTTATAGACATAAATGGCTAAATGTATTTCAAGGTCTTGCTTGAAATTAGTTAAATGGATTTCCCTCTGCATCTGTAACTAATTTATTGGCTATTCATAAAACTATTTTTGCTTACATCATAATTACTAGTGAGTAGGATTTATTTAATAACTGAAATAGAGGAGAATATTTATTTGTAGTAAATATAGGGCCTCATCAGTATTGCTTTGTGTTGCTTGAGCATTTATACCTTTTGGGCAAAAGTGGTGATGCCTTATCTTAGATAACTTAAGGGATAAACTGAATGATTAATAGTGAAAATATTGGACCACAAAATAAAGGCTCATTAATATTGCAATGACTAGAAAATTGTTAATATCCTCATGAAATATTACTGAAAAGGTAGGTACCTGTTTTACTATGACTGTCTCTAAACTAAATGGATCCCAAATCAGATTCTGTGAAGTATAAACCATATTAAAAATTATATTTGGGCCAAAAGTCCCTTCTCCTTTCCAAAGCAATTACAATTTTGATCAAATCAGTACTGAACAATATTACTTTTTCTTCCTAGCTGTGGTGTGTCTAGAAATGGTTTGTGACAGAAAAGTCTTTTTATAGCTTTGCTTTCAACATGCGTTTACGTTTTAATGATACATTCTCTGCCAGTAAAAATGTAATTGTAGTACACAGAAAATCAACATGTTTTAAGCTTTCTGAGTGTATTTAAAATGTCAACAGTGAGCTCTCTGACATACATTACTCTGCTTCCGCCTTTAATGGCTAGGTTGTTTTCTAAAGACAGTCTAATGACACAAGACTCCTAAAAGCTGTCAGACCATGTGAACTAAGAATGACCTGAGTGAATAGAGATGCTTTGGCCATCTGTCATTGATAGCCATATTGATCTGGAGATGGTGGCTGAGGGCACTGTGTACTGATGGTATGGCAGTTTGCTGAGGTGATGATAGCCATCACTGATACCTTTGTTATGTACTTTATTTCTCATTTTATCATCCCCAGCTATGGAACCCTTGAGCAGTAAGTAACCTGGTTTAAAAAGTACACTTCTAGGTCAAAAGGGTACATCAGTCCTCATATATTATTCTCCTAGGTCACCATTTAGCATGCCTTAGGAAAGTTTCCCTCCCCACCCACAGAAAAAGGGCTTTTAAAAAAGTATTTATTTTGAAAAATTTCAAGCATACAGGAAGTGATATATACTACCTGGATTTATGAATTGTTACTATTTTGCTTTTGTCTGTGTATCTGTGAACCATTTCAGATAAAGTTGCAGATATGACTGACAGTTCGCCCTTAAATACTTCAGCAAATACTTTCTAAAAATAAAGCTATTTATCTATCTACCCACAACGCCATTTTACAACTGAGAAAATTAACGTAATTCCTAAATATCATCCAATAACCTATCCATATTCAAATTTCTCTGTTTGTTCCCCAGATGTTTATAATATTTTTTTTTCCAAACTGGGACCCATTCATGGTTGTTTTACAACTGATTGTTAGCTCTTAAGTCCAAAGAGCTATTTTAATCTTAGAAAGGCATGGCAAAATGAAGAGAAAAACATTGACCTCAGGCTCTATTATGGGTAGAAATAGGTAAATAAAGTGTTTCAAGCATTTTTTGTAGAATCAGGGTCTTGCTGTATTGACCAGGCTGGTCTCAAACTCCTGGGCTCAAGGGATTCTCCTGCCTCAGCCTCCCAAAGTGCATGTAAAGTCTAAAGCAATTTAGATGCTAGCTGGTGAAATCCTCGCCAAGTTTAAATGTTGGATTAAGGCCCTTGTGTCTACTCTTTTAGGAGAGAATGATTTTTCTTTTTGGAATATCCCTCTTTTTCAATCCTTGCATGGTAATAAGAAGTGAAACTCTTTAAAGACTGCCTTAGATAAATATTTACATATTAGTGAGTAGTCAAGAAAAATTGAATGGTGACATTGGAACAATGAATACATTATTAGTATTATGAGAAGTCATAGTTGTGAATGACAGATCATCTCAAAAGTAGTATTTAGTTCTGAAAGTTGTTACACAGTGGGTTTAATTAGTCCCTGTGGTTTGATGTTGCATATAGTGGCAGCAGCTCATTTGGATTAATACAGTAAGCAAGTGATAACAAATATAGGAGAATTAGAACATATGGTAATAAGCACAAATGTAATGAAATGCATATTCTGTATATGAGAATGACCTTTGTTTTTTATATCTCTCTGGTCTCATAAAAATAGTTCTCATTGGCTAGTACTTCATGCTATTGTCTTATGTATTAAGGAGTCCAGCAGAGTGCAATGTGTTTACATAGTGGGGACTTCGTAAATGTTAATCATTGATGATATACAAGCCACCTTTCACCCTTTGATGTGATCTTAAGATCACAAAATAAAGCAATAGGGTTGAAAAATTATATAATCTATAAGGGAAACAAACACTAAAGGGATATGGGAATGTAATATAATTTCTCAGTGGTTATAGTAATCATCACTGATATAAAAATGTTTCTACTTATTAGCTTTATTTCTTTATTATTTGTTTATTGTTTCTATTTATATATTTTAATTCAACATATACTTGTTACGAATTTTCTATGTTCCAGGCCACTGGTGTAGAGTCATTTTATTTATTCATTTATTGGAGACAGCATCTTATTTTGTTACCCAGGCTGGAGTGCAGTGGCAGTACAATCATAGCTCACTGCAGCCTCAAATTCTCAGGCTCAAGCAGTCGTCTAGGCTTAGCCTCCCAAGAAGCTAGGGTTACAGGTGTTAGCTACTGCACCCAGCTCAAGGCATTTTTTTTTTTTTTGAGGTGGAGTCTCACTCTGTTGCCAGGCTGGAGTGCAGTGGCATGATCTCAGCTCATGGCAACCTCCAACTCCTGATTCAAGCTATTCTCCTGCTTCAGCCTCTTGAGTAGCTGGGATTACAGGCATGTGCAACCATGCCCAACTAATTTTTGTATTTTTAGTAGAGACAGAATTTCACCGTGTTGGCCAGGATGGTCTCGATCTCCTGATCTCGTGATCCACCCACCTTGGCCTCCCAAAGTTCTGGGATTACAGGTGTGAGCCATTGTGCCCGGCCAAGGCGTTATATATTTTTTAAAATCTTTTTTTATTATGGAAAAATGAAACATAAACAAAAATAGAATAGTGTAATGGATTCCTTTGTATCCATCATTCAGCTTTGATAACTTACTATATATATATATATATATATATATATATATATATATATATATATTTTTTTTTTTTTTTTTTTTTTTTTTTTTTTTTGAGACGGAGTTTCGCACTTGTTTCCCAGGCTGGAGTACAATGGCGTGATCTCGGCTCACCGCAACCTCCGCCTCCTGGGTTCAGGCAATTCTCCTGCCTCAGCCTCCTGAGTAGCTGGGATTACAGGCATGTGCCACCATGCCCAGCTAATTTTTGTATTTTTAGTAGCGACGAGGTTTCACCATGTTGACCAGGATGGTCTTGATCTCTTGACCTTGTGATCCACCCTCCTCGGCCTCCCAAAGTGCTGGGATTACAGGCTTGAGCCACCACGCCCGGCCGATAACTTACAATATTTTGCAGCTCTTGTTTAATCTATCCTACCCACTATTCAGGAGAGGTGCTGGACGAGTATTTTTTTTTTTACTATTTAGCAAATTATTAGTTTTTTTTTTTTTATTGTACTTTAAGTTCTAGGGTATGTGTGCAGAATGTGCAGGTTTGTTACATAGGTACACACATATCATGATGGTTTGCTGCATCCATCAACCTTTCATCTACATTAGGTATTTCTCCTAATTCTATCCTTTCCTTAGCCCTCCATCCCCAACAGGCCTCAGTGTGTAATGTTCCCCTCCTGTGTCCATGCGTTCTCATTGTTCAATTCCCACTTACGAGTGAGAACATGCAGTGTTTGGTTTTCTGTTCTTGTGTTAGTTCGCTGAGAATGATGGTTTCTAGTTTCATCCATGTCCCTGCAAAGGACATGAACTCGTCCTTTTTTATGGCTGCATAGTATTCCATGGTGTGTATGTGCCACATTTTCCTTATCCAGTCTATCACTGATAGGCATTTAGGCTGGTTCCAAGTTTTTGCTATTGTGAACAGTGCTGCAGTAAACATACGTGTGCATAGGTCTTAGTAGAATGATTTATAATCCTTTGGGTATATATGCAGTAATGGGATTGCTGGGTCAAATGGTATTTCTGGTTCTAGATCCTTGAGGAATTGCTACACTGTCTTCCACAATGGTTGAACTAATTTACACTCCCACCAACAGTGTAAAAGCATTCATACTTCTACACATCCTTTCTAGCATCTGTTGTTTCCTGACTTTTTAATGATTGCCATAATAACAGGCATGAAATGGTATCTCAGTGTGGTTTTGATTTGCATTTCTCTGATGACCAGTGAAGATGAGCTTTTTTTCATGTTTGTTGGCTACATAAATGTCTCCTTTTGAGAATTGTCTGTTCATATACTTTGCCCACTTTTTGATGGATTGTTTGTTTTTTTTCTTGTAAATTTGTTTAAGTTCCTTTGTAGATTCTGGATATTAGCCCTTTGTCAGATAGATAGATTGCAAAAATTTTCTCCCATTCTGTAGATTGCCTGTTCACTCTGATGATAATTTCTTTTGCTGTGCAGAAGCTCTTTAGCTTAATTAGATTCCCATTTGTCTATTTTGGCTTTTGTTGCCATTGCTTTTGGTGTTTTAGTCATGAAATCTTTGCCTATGCCTATGTCCTGTACTGAATGGTATTGCTTATGTTTTCTTCCAGGGTTTTTATGGTTTTAGGTCTTACATTTAAGTCTTTAATTCATCTTGAGTTAATTTTTGTGTCAAGTGTAAGGAAGTGATCCAGTTTCAGCTTTCTGCATAAGCCTGGCCATTTTTCCTAACACCATTTATTTAATAGGGAATCCTTTCCCCATTGCTTTTGTCAGGTTTGTCAAAGAACAGATGGTTGTAGATGTGTGGTGTTATTTCTGAGGCCTCTGTTCTGTTCCATTGGTCTGTAAGTCTGTTTTGGTAGCAGTACTATGCTGTTTTGGTTACCATAGTCTTTTAGTATAGTTTGAAGTCAGGTAGTGTAATGCCTCCAGCTTTGTTCTTTTTGCTTAGTAGTATCTTGGCTGTGGGCTCTTTTTTGGTTCCATATGACATTTAAAGTAGTTTTTTCCAATTCTGTGAAGAAAGTCAATGGTAGCTTGATGGGGATTGCATTGAATTATAAATTACTTTAGGCAGTATGGCCATTTTCACAATACTAAATTTGATTCTTCCTAACCATTAACATGGAATGTTTTTCCATTTGTGTCCTCTCTTATTTCCTTGAGCAGTGGTTTGTAGATCTCCTTGAAGAGGTCCTTCACATCCCTTGTAAGTTGTATTCCTAGGCATTTTATTCTCTTTATGGCAATTGTGAATAGGAGATTACTCGTGATTTGGCTCTCTGTTTGTCTGTTATTGCTGTATAGGAATGCTTATGATTCTCGCCCATTGACTTTGTATCCTGAGACTTTGCTGAAGTTGCTTATCAGCTTAAGGAGATTTTGAGCTGAGACGATGGGGTTTTCTAAATATACAATCATGTCATCTGCAAACAGAGACAATTTGACTTCCTCTTTTCCTAATTGAATGCACTTTATTTCTTTTTCTTGCCTGATTGCCATGGCCAGAACTTCCAATACTATGTTGAATAGGGAGTGGTGAGAGAGGGCATCCTTGTCTTGTGCCAGTTTTCAAAGGGAATGCTTCCAGTTTTTGCCCATTCAGTATGATATTGGCTGTGGGTTTGTTGTAAATAGCTCTTATTATTTTGAGATACGCTCCATCAATACCTAGTTTATTGAGAGTTTTGAGCATGAAATGCTGTTGAATTTTGTCAAAGGCCTTTTCTACATCTTTTGAGATAATCATGTGATTTTTGTCATTGGTTTTGTTTATGTGATGGATTACGTTTATTGATTTGCATGTGTTGAACCAGGCTTGCATCCCAGGGATGCAAGTTGACTTGATTGTGGTGGGTAAGTATTTTGATGTGCTGCTGGATTCAGTTTTCCAGTATTTGATTGAGGACTTTTACATCAATGTTCATCAGGGATATTGGCCTGAAATTTTCTTTTTTTGTTATGTCTCTGCCAGGTTTTGGTATCAGGATGATGCTAGCTTCATAAAATGAGTTAGGGAGGAGTCTTTCATTTTCTACTGTTTGGAATAGTTTCGGAAGGAATGGTACCAGCTCATCTTTGTACCTCTGGTAGAATTTGGCTGTGAATTTGTCTGGTCCTGGATTTTTTTTGGTTGGTAGGCTGTTAATTGCTGCCTCAATTTCAGAACTTGTTATTGGTCTGTTCAGGTATTCACCTTCTTCCTGGTTCAGTCTTGGGGGGAGTATATGTGTCCAGGAATTTATTCATTTCTTTTAGATTTTCTAGTTTATTTGCATAGAGGTGTTTATAGCATTCTCTGATGGTCATTTGTATTTCTGTGAAATTGGTGGTTATCATAAAGAGATAAATACTCTATCATCTTTTATTGCATCTAATTTATTCTTCTCTCTTTTTTTCTTTACTAGTCTGGCTAGCCGTCTGTTTTGCTGATCTTTTTAAAAAACCAGCTCCTGGATTCACTGATTTTTTTGAAGTGTCTCTGTCTCTTTCAGTTCTGCTCTGATCTTAGTTATTTCTTGTCTTCTGCTAGCTTTTGAATTTGTTTGCTCTTGCTTCTCTAGTGCTTTTAATTGTGATGTTAGGGTGTTGATTTTAGCTCTTTCCCACTTTCTATTGTGGGCATTTTGTGCTGTAAATTTCCCTCTAAACAGTGCTTTAAATGTCTGGGAGATTCTGTTACATTGTATCTTTGTTCTCATTAGTTTCAAAGAACATCTTTATTTCTGTCTTAATTTTGTTATTTACCCAGTAGTCATTCAGAAGCAGGTTGTTCAGTTTCCATGTAGTTGTGCAGTTTTGAGTGAGTTTCTGAATTGAGTTCTAATTTGATTGCACTATGGTCTGAGAGACCATGTGTTATGATTTCCATTCCTTTGCATTTGCTGAGGAGTGTGTTACTTCCAATTATGTGGTCAATTTTAGAATAAGTGTGATGTGGTGCTGAGAAGAATGTATATTCTGTTGATTTGGGATGCAGAGTTATGTAGATGTCTGTTAGGGCTGCTTGGTCCAGAGCTGAGTTCAAGTCCTGGATATCCCTGTTAATTTTCTGTGTTATTGATCTGTCTAATGTTGACAGGCAGCTGTTAAAGTCTGCCACTATTATTATGTGGGAGTCTGAGTCTCTTTGCAGGGCTCTAAGATCTTGCTTTATGAATCTGGGTGCTCCTGTATTGGGTGCATATATATTTAGTATAGTTAGCTCTTCTTGTTGCATCCATCCCTTTACCATTATGTAATGCCCTTCTTTGTCTCTTTTGTTCTTTGTTGGTTTCCATCAGAGACTAGGATTGCAACGTCTGCTTTCTTTTTTCTTTTTTTTTTTTTTGCTTTCTATTTGTTTGGTAAATATTCCTCCATCTTTATGAAGCTTAGTTTGACTGGATATGAAATTCTGGGTTGAAAATTCTTTTCTTTAAGAATGTTGAATATTGGCCCCCACTCTCTTCTGGCTTGTAGGGTTTCTGCAGAGAGATCCACTGTTAGTTTCATGGGCTTCCCTTTGTGGGTAACCCAACCTTTTTCTCTGGCTGCCCTTAACATTTTTCCCTTCATTTCAACCTTGGTGAATCTGACAATTATATGTCTTGAGGAGTATCTTTGTGGTGTTCTTTGTACTTCCTGAATTTGCATGTTGGCCTGCCTTGCTAGGTTGGGGTAGTTCTCCTGGATAATATCCTAAAGAGTGTTTTCCAACTTGGTTCCATTCTCCCTGTCACTTTCAGGTACACCAATCAAACATAGATTTGGTCTTTTCACATAGTCCCATATTTCTTGGAGGCTTTGTTCATTTCTTTTCACTCTTTTTTCTTTAATCTTCTATTCTTACTTTATTGAGTTGATCTTAAAGCTCTGATATCCTTTCTTCATCTTGATTGATTCTGGTATTGATACTTGTGTATGCTTCACGAAGTTCTTGTGCTGTTCTTCAGCTCCATCAGATCATTTGTGTACTTTTATTCTAGTTAGCAATTCTTGTAACCTTTTGCCAGGTTCTTAGCTTCCTTGCATTGAGTTAGAACATGCTCCTTTAGCTCAGAGGAGTTTGTTATTACCCATTTTCTTAAGCCTACTTCTGTCAATTCATCAAACTCATTATCCTTCTAGGTTTGTTCCCTTGCTGATGAGTTGTGATCCTTTGGAGGAGAAGAGGCGTTCTGGTTTTTGGAATTTTCAGCCTTTTTGTGCTGGTTTCTCCCCATCTTCGTGGATTTTTCTACCTTTGGTCTTTGATGCTGGTGAGCTTTGGATGGGGTCTTTGAGTAGACATCTTTTTTGTTGATGTGGATATTATTCCTTTCTGTTTGTTAGTTTTCTTTCTAACAGTCAGGCCCCTCTGCTGCAGGTTTGCTAGAGTTTGCTGGAGGTCCACTCCAGACCTTGTTTGCTTGGGTACCACCAGGGGAGGCTGCAGAACTGCGAAGACTGCTGCCTGTTGCTTTGTCTGGAAAGTTCATCTCAGAGGGGAACTCACAAGATGCCAGCCAGAGCTCTCCTATATGAGGTATTTGTCGGCCCCTGCTGGGAGGTGTCTCTGAGTCAGGATACACAGGGTCTGGGACCCATTGGAGGAGGCAGTCTGCCCCTTATCAGAGCTCAAATGCTATTCTGGGAGATCCGCGGCTCCTTTCAGAGCTGTCAGGCGGGAATGTTTAATTCTGCTGAAGCTCTGCCCATAGCCACCCTTTCCCCCAGGTGCTCTCTCCTAGGGAGATGGGGGTTTTATCTCTAAGTCCCTAACTGAGGCTGCTGCCTTTTTTTCAGAGATGCCTTGCCCAGAGAGGAGGAATCTAGACAGTCTGGCTACAGAGGCCTTGCTGAGCTGTAGTGGGCTTCACCCAGTTTGAACTTCTTGTTGGCTTTGTTTACACTGTGAGAGGAAAACTACCTACTGAAGCCTCAGCAATGGAAGCCCCACCAAGCTCGGTTGTCCCAGGTCAGCCTCAGACTGCTATGCTGATAGTGAGAATTTCAAGCTGGTGGATCTTAGTTTGCTGTCCTCCATCAGGGTGGGACCCACCGAGGCAGACCTCTTGGCTCCCTGGCTTTGGTCCCCCAGTGAAGGGTTCTGTCTCTTTGGAGTTCCAGGTGCCACTGGGGTATGGGAAAAAAAAAACACTCCTGCCACTAGCTCAGTGTCTGCCCAAATGGTTGCCCAGTTTTGTGCTTGAAACTCAGGGCCCTGGTGGCATAGGCACCAGAGGGAATCTTCTGGTCTACCAGTTGCAAAGACCATGGGAAAAGTGCACTATTGGGGCCGGAATACACCATTCTTCCCAGTATAGTCTCTCACAGCCTCCTTTGGCTAGGGGAGAGAAATCCCCCAGCCCCTTGTGCTTCCTGGGTGGGGCATTGCTTCACCCTGCTTTGGCTTGCCCTCCGTGGGCTACATCCACTGTCCATCCAGTCCCAATGAGATGAACCAGGTACCTCAGTTGGAAATGCAGAAACCACCAACCTTCTGCGTCGATCTTGCTGGGAGATGCAGATTGGAGCTGTTCCTATTTGGCCATCTTGCCAGCAGCTCTGGAGGAGCATTTTAAAGCAAATCCCAGATATTATGACATTCACATAAAAATACTTTGTTATGAATAGAGGCATATTTGCAAAAGTTTGGATTTCTAAAACATGTTTTACTAGAGATTGATTAGTAACCTTAAAAGATTTAAATTCTATAGTTAATATTTTATTACCGATGAATATTCATTTACTAAAGATATTTGTTCCACAGCAAAACTGAATAGTTTGGAAAAGCATTGTATACTTATCTGAGGTATAAAATGATGAAATGTTAATAAGTATTTTCATAGAACTTGAATTACAAAATCCTAATCAATATTGATTTGAATAATGTAGGATATGGTTTTTACGAGGGTATTTGTGTGAGTATTTGCATGTGTGTATAAAGAGAACGTCATTAAATTATATATATACCCACACGTATTATATGCAGTGGGGTAACAGTCTGTTTGTCTTTCAATCACACACTGCTTTCTGCAAAGGCTAGGAGCAATAATAATGCAGAATTCTTATGAAATTTATCACTTTATGATGGATTTGTAATCCAGAAGAAAAATTAAGAATGGTTTAATTGGAGGCAATGAAGAAAAGATGGAGAAGCAGAGGTGCAAGTAAGTTTTAACCTTTAAGGGTGAAGGTAGAAGAGGATTTTATGAGGAGGTCTCTGTTTGTGCTTCTGTTGTGTTCTGGGACAGGCTCATGAACTGTTTTCTTGGGTTCCTGTGCTGTCATACTTTCATGCAAAGCCTATGTCTGATTTTGCATTGCTTCTTGAATTCTAGTCCCTTATTTTATGGAATAATCATATATTAATACTATAGTATCAAGCAGAAAAGGACACAGGAAAACACCTGGCCCAATCAACTCTCTTATTTTAGAGAAAGAAAGCTGAAACCCAAGTTTCAGTGACTTACAAGCCTCTTAAGACTGTTTCCTGATTGTTAACCTGGTGGTCTTCCTATTTCACTCTGTAGCCTCTCCAAATTGTTTCATATTTAGAGGTAGTTCAAGCTTCAGGTACATGAAGTGACTCTCTGGGTCCTCAAACGTGTAAAGGTTTCCTACTGCAAAGTGAGTAGAATAAACATTCTTCCTGGCCCAGCTTTAGGGACAGAACATGCTATCATTTCAAATAACGATGTAGTTCACTTGCAGTAATGATATCTTTATTAATGTGCATACGTTTCCAAACAAATTTTTTTTGTCTCCCAGGTTCAAGCGATTCTCCCGCCTCAGCCTCCCAAGTAGCTGGGATTACAGGCATGCACCACCACACCCAGCTCATTTTTTTATTTTTAGTAGAGACAGAGTTTCACCATGTTGGTCAGGCTGGTCTTGACCTGTGGACCTCATGATCTGCCCACCTCGGCCTCCCAAAGTACTGGGATTATAGGCGCGACTCACTGTGCCCAGCCACATTTCCAAATTTTTTAGAGAGACAGTTTGACTTTAAGAATGCTTTGAACAACCTGAAGTCTTGTGCAACACTGACTGCTGCATGGATGAAGCAATTCATAAGTGATTTCAGCTAATCAGAATGGTGAGGGAACACATACACCTATACTCCAAATTCTATCGTAGTGGTGTTAACAACTAGTAATTCTTTTTGCTTCAGAGAGTCAGAGAAGGCAGTGGCAGTGTTGTAATCCTGATATTTGAGCTTTTTTTTTTAGTTTTAGACAGGGTGCTGATGTCATGACCAGGCTGGAGTACAGCAGTACAGTGGCAAGATCATGGCTTACCTCAGCCTCAACCTCCTAGATTCCAGTGATCCTCCTGCTCAGCCTCCTGAGTAGCTGGGACTGACACAACTGCCTAATTTAAAATTTTTTTTGTAGAGACAAAGTTTCACTTTGTTGCCCAGACTGGTCTTGAACCCTTGGCCTCTAGCAATCCTCCCACTTTGGCCTCACAAAGTGCTAGGATTACAGGTGTTAACCAGCATGCCTGGCCAATTTGAGCTTTTTGAGAGAAGTATCTTACTAGCGATATGTGGGGAAGAATGTTCCAGGGAGTGGCAACAGCATGTGCAGAGGCATGGAGACATGTTTTGTTCATAAAAGAGGGAATCCTTTGACCCCCGAGAACCTCAGTTTGTTTGGGTCACTTCTGGAGTTTGGGTCTGTTCTAGATGGAGTAGAGTGTGGCTATCATGAAAACTACTTATCCTGATCACATTTGCCTGCCCAGCTTTCTTTCCTCCACTAACTCAGTTCTCTGAAGGAGCAGAGTGATCTTGGCAACTGTTACTAACTTAGTCTCTTACATCCTTTCAGTTCACTGTTGGATTCAATTCAGATCCATCTTCACTGTATAGTACCTTTGTACTCAATCTGCAACAGTGGCTTTCATATATTATGAGTGGGACATAGAAGTTATAATGGTTAAGAAATAGAATTTTCTTAACCACTTTTAAAATGATTAATTCTCAAAAAAATGCTTAATAACGTTATTACAGTTTTCAGTGGTATTTACAAGTTACCATATGGTGTAGTAGTTAAGAGCATTGGAATCACATATATTTCAGTTTAAAACTGTCTGTGCTACTTAGTACATTTGTGACTTCAATTGGGAAACTTATTTAAACTCTGAGTCTCTGTTTCTTAAAGAATTTAGTTTAGTGACTAGCATATTGTGAATTCTCTCTCTCTCTCTCTCTCTCTCTCTCTCTCTCTCTCTCTCGGGAAAAGTGGCTTTCTTTATGATTTTGTTGGGGTCCAAGTGAGGCATGAAGAAAAAGAAAAGCTACATGACATGGTATTTATTTGCACTTGGGCTGTTCTGTAAGCGTTCTCTGAAGCATTCTCGTGTGCCTTTTCTGCTTTTCAGTGGTGTGTGAGCAGGTCAAGGTTAGGGACTATGTTTTCTTCTGTTTGTTTCCTTCTCTCCCTGTGGCAAATAGGACTGACTGTACAAATAGATAAGGCAAATAAATAAGTTTGCATTCAATCTTAGCCAAAAACTTGAGAAGTGATCACATAAATATGTTTAACTAGCTAATGTCCTGGACTTCCTAGGGCATCCTGGATGTGATTTTGACCTTTACTGTCTACCTGGAACAGTCCTGATCTAGACCTAATCCCATGGTAGCAGCTGCCTTAGAATTCAACTGTGTTCAAGTTCTGGGGCATTGAGAATGACAGTTGGATAGGTTTTTCTGTTTATACATCTGTATGCATATATGTACATACACATATATACACATACATAAATATATATATATATATATATATACATACACACACATACATATATATATGTCTGTACATATACACACACACTTAGAATTTCCTACATATGTAAGATGAGTTTAGCTTTGATGTTGGATTAGGGAGAAAATGCTGAAATGTTTGTCTTTTGTCTAAGCTGTGGAGGCAGGTTTTTTTTGTTTTTTTGTTTTTTGTTTTTGAGGCAGAGTTTTGCTCTTATTACCAAGGCTGGAGTGCAATGGTACAATCTTGGCTCACCGCAACTTCCGCCTCCTGGGTTCAAGCAATGGTCCTACTTCAGCCTCCCAAGTAGCTGGGACTATATAGGCTGCGCCATCATGCCCAGCTAATTTTTGTATTTTTAGTAGAGACAGGGTTTCACCATGTTGACCAGGATGGTCTCGAACTCTTGACCTGGTGATCCACTCACCTCAGCCTCCCAAAGTGCTGGGATTATAGGTGTGAGCCACCTTGTCCAGCCCCGGAGGCAGGGTTTTGTACCAATTAAAGGGATAGTCCTTTCTGTTTAGTAAGATATCCCAAAGGTTCAACATTTACGTTTCTTACTCCAATATTAAATATTCCAAATCAAGTATTTTCTCAAATTAAATAATTCCTTTAGTTCTATAGGGCTTTAAAGTTTATAAATATGTATAAATACACATTAACTAGTGCATATTTAATATGCATAGAACCTAATAGGCACTAAAGACATACTAATGAATCAATGAATGAGTTCTATCTACTCCTCAAAGCAGACCTATAAAACAGGCAGAGCAAGGTTGAGTGCAGTTGCTCATGCCTGTAATCCTAGCCCTTTGAGAGGCTGAGGAGGAAGGGTCACTTGAGTCGAGGAGTTTGCACCACCCTGTGTAACATTACAAGATCCCATCTCTACAAAAAAAAAAAAAAAAGGCCAGGTGTGGTGATGCATGCATGTAGTCCTAGCTACTTAGGAGGCTGAGATGAGAGGATCTTTTGAGCCTAGGAGTTGGAGGTTACAGTGAGCTATGATCATACCACTGCACTTCAGCATGGATGACAGAGTGAGACATTGTCTCTTAAAAAAAAAAAGGTAGGCAGAACAAATATTAATATTGAATATCATTACTACCATTTCACAGATGTTAAAACAGAGGTACTGAGTTAAAACATCTTACTCAGACTCATGCAAGTGATAAATGACACAAGCAGGTTTCAACTTAAGTTTTCTGATTCCCAAACCAGTGCATTTGCTACTACTATCAGTCATTACAGGAAAGACAATTTTTAAAACTCCAGTACTTAGTGAGAGAAGATTTATTATGCAATTAATTCTCCTACCCTTATACCAGATAAGGACTTGATGATGCTTCCAATTATAGTTCAATTGTGTATTTTCTCTGTATGATAAACTTTAGACTAAATCAGGTCTTAACTGTGAAATACTTCATACCCCAAGAAATATAGTAAGAATGGAACATAGCTGTTGATCAAATCCAATGACTACAAAACAATATATCCAGTATGTATTAAATCTGTTATCCAGATTAGTATACATGCTATCTTCTTAATTAACATCTGTTTCTCATACTTCACTGAAATTACCAGTGAGACTACAACTAATAAAATTGGTTTAGAACCAAAATCCAATAAGAGCAAAGTCAATTACATGTTTGTAAGAGAATAAGCATACAGTTAGATCAATATGCAGATTGTGACCTTCAGTGGTCTTTTCTGTCTTCTTTTAAGCCCTTAGTCTTGCAAAGATTAATTTACTACCTAGAACTTCATTTTGTGAAGCCACTAAGACTTAAGATTATTAGATTTTGTATTGTTTACATATCAATGATATATATATGTGTGTGTGTGTGTGTGTGTATATATATGTTTATATATACATTTTATAGTCTCTGTATCTTTGTGGGGGAGGCCCTGTTCTAACATCAAAAATAATGGATTAGACAAATAAATATTTTCAGCTTCATGTTAACAAAAGAGCAGACCAAATTAAAAAATTAAGTTCACATCAACATTGTCTACGCATATGATTTTGACACCGTGTTTGATGCTGTGAGAAATATAAAGTTAAATATGTTTTCTGGCCCTTAAAAATTTACAGCCTAGTGGAAGAAATAGTCATGTTAACAAATAAATAAAATACAACATAGTGTTTATTTATTTTTAAACAGAGTCACAAACAAAAAGCAATTTGATGGAAAATAGATGGAGAAATGTATTCCATACTTGAGAAGGCTTTATTGAAGAGATGGCATTTGATCTGATCTTGAAAAACATGTAGGATTTTTGTTAAGAGGAAGTGGGAATCCAAAGCTAGGTAGAAAAAATAACAAAAGCAGGCTGAGCGTGGTGGCTCATACTTGTAACCTCAGCACTTTGGGAGGCCAAGGCAGGAGGATCGCCTGAAGCCTGGAGTTTGAGACAGCCTAGACAACAAAGCGAGACCCTATCTCTACAAAAAATTGAAAAAATAGCGGCCACGCATTGTGGCTCACGCCTGTAATCTCAGCACTTTGGAAGGCTGAGGCAGGCAGATCAGGAGTTTGGGGTCAGGAGTTTCAGGCCTACCTGGCCAACATGGTAAAACTCCATCTCCAGCAAAAATACAAAAATTAGCCTGGTGTGATGGCAGGCACTTGTAATCACAGCTATTCAGGAGGCTGAGGCAGGAAAATTGAATCCAGGAGGTGGAGGTTGCAGTGAGCCGAGATTGTGCCACTACACCCCAGCCTGGGTGACGGAGCAAAACACCATCTCAAAAAAAAAAAAAAAAAAAAAATTAGTTGGGCATGGTGGTGTATGCCTGTAGTCCCAGATAATTGGGAGGCTGAGGTGGGAGGCTTGCTTGAGCCAGGAGTTCAGGACTGTAGTGACCTATGATTAAGCCACTGCATTCCAGCCTGAGCAAGAGTGAGACCCTGTCTTTAAAAATAAAAAAGAAAGAAAGAAAGAACAGAAGCAGAGGCCTAGAGGATGTAGTGCAAGCATAATTGAGGAACAGTGAGAATTATTTTCCATCATACTATCCAAACATATGGTGAAACAAGCTCTTGCCAGCACCTTCATATTATGGCATTGGCTTAGTTAGCACAGTGGGTGGTAGATATATCCCTGAAAGTCATTCTAAGGTCAGGAACAGCTGGTAGTAACTTACTTATATGTGGAAGTAACTGCAAACCACATGTACACCATACTGAAAAAAAAAAAAAAAACACTAAATGTACCACACCAACTTAGCTTCCCGAATCTCATAATGTTGTAGCCACTTCAGCACATGAGAGAAAGCGTGATAGAAAGTCAGAGTGGAAGGAGACAATGGCCTTACTTGATTGAAGTTAAGTAGCTTACTTTTGCAAATTTTACAAAATTGTATGACCATGTAAACACCTTGATAGAAACTTCAGCTTCATTCGTTTTATGGTAAATCAGTTTGCTAATGATCCTTATGCTAACTTATTTTCTGTAAATTCATGAAGTGCTTTTTCTAGAGGTGCTCCTTAGCATCTGTTAATAGATTAGAGCAGAATTCACACATCTTTCTGAATATCTTAGAGCATACTTGTAGTAAACAACAGCATCTGAGCTATAGGTGGTAGGGAGTGTCAAAATCAAATAAAATGTAGAGAAGTATCTCAAAACAAAATGTTTTATCTGGGAAAACAGATTTGCAATTCACAGCATACGCACAGACCAGGGCTGTGTCCAAAGAACAAAGAAAATGTTGGGGGTTTTATTAGAAAGATAAATTATTACATATTGTTTTGAAAGAAAGCTCATTGGTCCTATGGAAGTTGTCAGCAGTGGGCAAGCTGATTGGTGAGTGACGGTGGTAGGTAAAACTAGTCTTAACATTATGACATTGCATTTCAGCAGCTACTAGTTTGTAGCAGGTTTTTTAGTAACTGGCTTGTGAGGTAATTTCTGGGCAAGTGCTTATACCCACCAAATGCTTTTCTTTTCCTCCCCTTGATCTCTCAACTTTAGTTGGGTATGACAGGATAACTCCAATTTATACAATCAATTTTCACAGCAGGAATAAAGCAGGCAGCCAACTTTTAGCTCTCTGTTTTTGTTTGTTTTTTGAGAAGGTATCTCTCTCTGTCACCTAGGCTGGATTACAGCAGTATGATCATAGCTAACTGCAACCTTGAACTCCTAGGCTCAAGCTATCCTCAGCCTCCTGAGTATCTGGGACTATAGGCACGTGCTACCATGCCTGGTTTATTTATTTATATTCTTAGTAAGAGTGGATCGCATAAGAGAAAAAAGGGGTTGTTTTTATTAATTCTATTGCATTTTGTTCTTAGGGAATCTGAAAAGTTGAAATCACTTGTTCAATTACTAGATAACTTGGGCTTCTTTTTCTTGGCTCCTTTCCTTACTTTAGTTTTCTCCATTATTTCCTTTTATTTATTTTTATTTTTAAAATTGTATTTTAAATAAATAAAAATATTTATTTATTTAGAGCTACCCAGGCTAGAGTGCAGTGACGCTATCTGGGCTCACAGCAACTTCTGCCTCCTGGGTTCAAGCAATTCTCTTGCCTCAGCCTCCTAAGTAGCTGGGATTAGAGGCATACCCCACCATACGTGGCTAATTTTTTGTATTTCTAGTAGAGATGGGGTTTTGCCATATTGCCCAGGTTGGTCTCGAACTCCTGAGCTCAGATGATCTGCCCACCTTAGCTTCCCAAAATGCTGGGATTACATACATGAGTCATGATGCCCAGTCTATTTTCTTTTTAAACAAAAGAAAACTTACATTTTTAAGATTAATATTCTAAGGTCATTTTTCTTTCCATGCCAATTATATAATTTGGAATAAAGAACTTCCATTTTAAAGGCTATCAGCTGAGACCCTTTGTGTTATGAAGAAATGTTGCATTTTGAAAGAAACAGTTATTTTTGTGAACTTCCTGTTCACTGGTGGAGACAGACTTCCCAATAGAGTCTATTTAGGCCTGTTTGGCCTGCTGGGTCATTTTGCACCCTCTGTCTGTAGCCATCAATTTGGCTTATGCTTCCTCTGCAGACAGGAGTGATCTGGGATAGTTATATGGCATCCTGTTTTGGATGACAAGAGGGAACCATGAAGAGAAATCCATTAATTCCATATATATTTAGTGAGCCCTTGTTTGAGGTAAGTGCTATAATTAGTTTCTGGAAATGTGAATGCGAAGGAAACACAGTCCCTGCCATCAAGAAACTCAGGATCTAATAAACAGGTAAACACAGTAAACTCAGATAAATAAACAAACTCAGGTAAATTCTATTGAGAAAAGTACAAAACGTGGTTACTGACTTTGTTTGGTGGAGACAGGGAAAGCTTTACTGTAGTGTTAGCATTAAAGGTGGGACTTAAGGTATCCATGGGACTTTGTCAAAAAACAATAGAGAAGGCATTCTAGGCAGAAAAAAATAACATGTTCCAAGATCTCTCTTTTGGAGAAAGTGCCCAGAAAGTGGAAAATATGACATGGAGGAGCATGTGGTATATTCGGGGGATTGCCTGGAGACATAATGAGGCAGTTTGATCAATGCCAGATTATAGGTAAGAAGGTTTGATTTTATTCCATATGAACTAACACAATATGAAAGGCAGAGAAAAAATAAACTTGAGGATTATTTTTAAAGATTTATTTGTAGATGATCCATTTATAACAACTAAAATTTGATCCATAAACATAGTAATCTGCATGATCCTTTTGGATTATACATAAATTATGTTTTCAGATTATCTATGATTATTACAGCATGAAATTAATTGACTGTAGATTTTATAGACCTTACATACAAAATACCACATTCTCTTGTCTTCCTTTAGGTTAGATGAATAATTATAAATATGGATTGTTATAGTAACAAGAAACAAATTGGGTTGTTTTGAAAAAGCAATAAGATCTTTTTAAAGCAAAAAAACCTCACCCTATGACTTAATTCAAGTTCTATATTAGATTAAGTACTACTTGCTGTTGGATACAGTGAAAGTGTACCTTAACTTAGACAAAGTAAAGGGTATGTTTTCTTTTAAACCAAAGGCAAAGATGAAGCAGGATCAAATTACCAATCCAAGAATTTTTAAAAACTATCCGTCTTTTCTCCCGGGCCATATAGTGAATATGCAACACAGAAAATAAGTAAAAGACATTAAAAAGTGTTAATACTAAGTACCGTAAAAGGTTACTAATTGTCAGCACCAGCATCCTTTCCCTAGTCATGAAAACTCCAAAGGTCATAAAATGAAAATGTCATTGTGGAGGTGGGGCCAAGATGGCCGACTAGAAGCAGCTACAGTGTGTGGCTCTCATGGAGAGGTTGAGTAAATACAGCACCTTCGATTGAAGCATTGAAAAGGGCCAGTTAATATAGCACCTTCAATTGAAGCATCCGGGTATGCGCATTGGGCCTAATCAAGGAAACAACCTATAGAGAATGAAGAAAAGCATAAGATGATGGCCCAACCAAGAGCAACACAGAGCCAGGGGAACAACCCCTACCTAGGAAAGCAATGAGTGAAGGTGCAATCCCAGGAAACCATGTTTCTCCCATGGATCCTTGGAACCCTTGGGTCAGGAGATCCCCTTGTGAACACACTCCATCAGGGCCTTCAGTCTGATACACTGGGCTGCGTGGAGTTTTGACAGAGCAGCTGTTCAGGCATGCATGGAAGCCCAGGAGCTTTACATACTCTGGTTCTAGGCTTCCTGGCAAGGAAGGAGGTTAGACCTTTATATAAACTCCTAGGAAGGGGGCTGAATTCAGGGAGCTGAGCAGCAATGGTCTGTGGGCCCCATTTCTGGATCTCATAGGATATGACACACTGGCTTGGAATTCCAGCCAACCACCAAAAATGGTGTCACACCTACCTGGGATAAAATGGGCCACCATCTTTGCTCTTTGGGCAATTTGGGCAATTCAGATATTTCAGGGAGAGCCCAAGCTGACAGGCAGAAGTGATACCCTACCCCAGTATGGCACAGCTGCTTCTACAACAGTGTCACCATCTGAAAGCAGGTCTCTGATCCCATTCCTCCTGACTGGGTGAGACCTCCCAACAGGGATCTCCAGCCACTTGCTACAGGTGTGTTTGGGCTGGCTACAGGTGCATTTGGGCTGGCAACAGGTCCACACCTCCCTGGGAGGGAGCTTCCAGTGGAAGGGCAGGCTGCCATCTTTGCTGTTTTGCAGGCTTCACTGGTGATACTTCCAGGTACTGGAAAATCTGAGGCAACTAGGGACTGGAGCAGATCCCTAGAAAACTGCAGCAGCCCTACAGAAATGTGGCCAGACAGTTAAAAGAAGAAACAAATACCCCATACAAAGATCAGCAGCCTCAAAGACTGAAGATAGATAAGTCCACAAAGATGAGAAAAAAATCAGCACAAGAATACTGAAAACTCAAAAAGCCAGAGCACCATTTTTCCTCCAAATGACTACATCACCTCTCCAGCAAGGGTTTGGAACTGAACTGAGGCTGAAATGGCAGAAGTGGATTTTAGAATATGGATAAAAGTAAATTTCACTGAGCTGAAAAAGCATGTTGTAATCCCAGGGCTGGGTGCAGTGGCTCATGCCTGTAATTCTAGCACTTTGGGAGGCAGAGGCGGGCTGATCACCTGAGGTCGGAAGTTCAAAACCAGCCTGACCAACAGGGAGAAGCCCCATCTCTACTAAAAATACAAAAATTAGCTGGGCATGGTGATGTATGCCTGTAATCCCAGCTACTTGGGAGGCTGAGGCAGGAGAATCACTTGAACCCGGGAGGTGGAGGTTGTAGCAAGCTGAGATTGCACCATTGCACTGTAGCCTGGGCGACAAGAGCAAAACTCGATCTGAAAAAAAGAAAAAGGAGCTCGTTGTAACCCAATGCATGGAAGCTAAAGGTCATGGTAAAACATTGCAGGGGTTGACAGACAAATTAGCCAGTATAGAGAAGAACATAACCAAACTGATAGAGCTTAAACATAGAAGAATTTCATAATGCTATCACAAGTATTCATAGAGGAATAGACTAAGTGGAGGAAAGACTCTCAGAGTTTGAAAAGTGTGTTTCTATAATAAGACAGGCAGACTAGAAAAGAGAAAAAAGAAAGAAAAGGAATGAATGAAACCTTCAAGAAATAGGGATTATGTAAAAAAAAACCAAATCTACTACTGATTGATGTACCTGAAAGATATAGGGGAAACGGAACCAACTTGGAAAACATATTCTAGGATATCATCCATGAGAACTTCCCTAACCTTGCCAACATTCAAATTCAGACAATGCAGAGAACCCCAGTAAGATACTCCGTGAGAATATCATCTCCAAGACACGTAATCATCAGATTCTCCAAGGTCAAAATGAAAGAAAAAGTGTCAAGGACAGCTAGAGAGAAAGGCCAGGTCACCTACAGAGGGAAGCCCTTCAGACTTGCAGTGGAAAACCAAACAGCAGATCTCTCAGTGGAAACCCTACAAGCCAGAAGGGATTGGGGCCCAATATTTGATATTCTTAAAGAAAAGAAATTCCAACCCAGAATTTCATATCTGGCTAAACTAACCTTCATAAGCAAAGGAGAAATAAGATCCTTTTCAGACAAGCAAATGCTGAGGGAATTCATTACCACTAGACCTGCCTTACAAGAGCTACTGAAGGAAGCACTAAATATGGGAAGGAAAGATTGTTATCAGCTACTACAAAAACACACTGAAGTACACAGACCAGTGATGCTATGAAGTAACCACATAAAAATTCTGCCAAACAAGCAGCTAACATAATGATGACAGGATCAAATCCAAACATATCAATATTAACTTTAAATGTAAATGTGTAAATTGGCTAAATGTCCCAATTAAAAGGCACAGAATGGCAAGCTGGATAAAGAACCAAGACCCATTGGTGTGCTGTCTTCAAGAGACTCATCTCACATGCAGTGACACACATAGGCTTAAAACAAAGGGATGGAGAAAAATCTACCAAGCACATGGAAAACAGAAAAAAGCAGAGGTTGCAATCCTAATTTTATTTATTTATTTATTTATTTATTTATTTATTGCATTTTATGTTTTGGGGTACGTGTGAAGAACATGCAAGATTGTTGCATAGGTACACACATGGCAGTGTGATTTGCTGCCTTCCTCCCCTTCACCTATATCTGACATTTCTCCCCATGCTATCTCTCCCCACCTACCCACTGCCCTGTCCCTCCCCGATTTCCCCCCAACAGACCCCAGTGTGTAGTGCTCCCCTCCCTGTGTCCATGTGTTCTCATTGTTCAACACCTGCCTATGAGTGAGAATATGCGGTGTTTGATTTTCTGCTCTTGTGTCAGTTTGCTGAGAATGATGGTTTTTAGGTTCATCCATGTCCCTACAAAGGACACGAACTCATCGTTTTTGATGGCTGCATAGTATTCCATGGTGTATATGTACCACATTTTCCCTGTCCAGTCTATCATTGATGGGCAATTGGGTTGGTTCCAGGTCTTTGCTATTGTAAACAGTGCTGCTATGAACATTTGTGTGCATGTGTCCTTATAGTAGAATGATTTATAATCCTTTGGATATATACCCAGTAATGTGATTGCTGAGTCAAATGGAATTTCTGTTTCTAGGTCCTTAAGGAATCGCCACACTGTCTTCCACAATGGTTGAGCTAATTTACACTCCCACTAACAGTGTAAAAGTGTTCCTATTTCTCCACATCCTCTCCAGCATCTGTTGTCTCCAGATTTTTTAATGACCGCCATTCGAACTGGCTTGAGATGGTATCTCAATGTAGTTTTGATTTGCATTTCTCTAATGACCAGTGATGATGAGCATTTTTTTCATAAGTTTGTTGGCCTCCTGTATGTCTTCTTTTGTAAAGTGTCTGTTCATATCCTTTGCCCACTTTTGAATGGGCTTGTTTTTTTCTTGTAGATCTGTTTTAGTTCTTTGTAAATTCTGGATATCGGCCATCAGATGGGTAGACTGCAAAAGTTTTTTCCCATTCTGTTGGTTGCCGATTCACTCTAATGACTGTTTCTTTTGCCGTGCAGAAGCTGTGGAGTTTGATTAGGTTCCATATGTCTATTTTGGCTTTTGTTGCCAATGCTTTTGGTGTTTTGGTCATGAAGTCCTTGCCTATGCCTATGTCCTGAATGGTTTTGCCTAGATTTTCTTCTAGAGTTTTTATGGTGTTAGGTCTTATGTTTAGGTCTTTAATCCATCTGGAGTTAATTTTAGTGTAAGGTGTCAGGAAAGGGTCCAGTTTCTTCTTTCTGCACATGGCTGGCCAGTTTTCCCAACACCATTTATTGAACAGGGAATCCTTTCCCCATTGCTTGTTTTTGTCAGGTTTGTCAAAGATCAGATGGTTGTAGATATGTTGTGTTTCCTCCGAGGCCTCTGTTCTGTTCCATTGGTCTGTATCTCTGTTTTGGTACCAGTACCATGCTGTTTTGATTACTGTAGCCTTGTAGTATAGTTTGAAGTCCGGTAGTGTGATGCCTCCTGCTTTGTTCTTTTTGCTTAGAATTGACTTGGCTATGCGGGCTCTCTTTTGGTTCCATATGAAGTTTAAGGTGTTTTTTTCCAGTTCTGTGAAGAAGGTCATTTGTAGCTTGATGGGAATAATGTTGAATCTGTAAATTACTTTGTGCAGTATGGCCATTTTCATGATATTGATTCTTCCTAACCATGAACATGGAATGTTTCTCCATCTGTTTGTGTCCTCTCTTATTTTGTTGAACAGTGGCTTGTAGTTCTCCTTGAAGAGGTCCTTTACGTTCCTTGTTAGTTGTATTCCTAGGTATTTTATTCTCTTTGTAGCAATTGTGAATGGCAGTTCATTCTTGATTTGGTTCTCTTTAAGTCTGTTACTGGTGTATAGGAATGCTTGTGATTTCTGCACATTGATTTTGTATCCTGAGACTTTGCTGAGCAATACTAATTTTTGACAAAGAGACCCTAAACCAACAAAGATTTTAAAAAGACAAAGGCATAATATCATAGTAAAGAATTCAATTCAACAAGAAGGCTAACTATCCCAAATATATATGCATTAAACACGGGAGCAACCAGATTCTCTCTTTCTCTCCCTCCCTCCCTCCCTCCCTTCTTTCCTTCCTTCCTGCCTTCCTTCCTCCCTCCCTCCCTCCTCCCTCCCTGTCTCTCTTTCTTTCTGTCTGTCTTTGTCTCTCACCCTCTCTTTTCTTCTTTTTTTCCTTCTTTCTTTCTTTTCTTCCTTCCTTCCTTTCTTTTCTTTCTTTCTTTCTCTTTCTTTCTTTCCTTCCTTCTTTCCTTCCTTCCTTCCTTCCTTCCTTCCTTCCTTCCTTCCTTCCTTCTTTCTTTCTTTCCTTTCTTTCCTTTCTTTCTTTCTTTCGTGTGTGGCCCTGGCTGGAATGCAGTGGCATGATCTTGGCTAGCTACAGCCTCTGCCTCCTGTCTTCAAGCAATTCTCCTGCCTCAGCCTCCCAAGTAGCTGGGATTACAGGCACTCACCACCATGCCCAGCTAATTTTTGTGTTTTTAGTAGAGACTGGGTTTCACCATGTTGGCCAGGCTGGGCTCGAACACCTGACCTCAGATGACTCACCTGCCTCAGCCTTCCGAAGTGCTGGGATTACAGGCATGAGCCACTGCAATACCAAGCCTGAGCACCCAGATTCTTAAAGTTCTTAGAGACCTTCAGAGACACCTAGAGTCCCACACAATAATAGTGGGAGACTTTAACACCCCACTGATGATATTAGACAGATCAGCAAGACAGAAAATTAACAAAGATATTTATGACCTGAACTCAGCCCTAGATCAAATGGACCTGATATATATACACAGATATCTCCACGCAAAAACAACAGAATACACGTTCTTCTGATAGCCACATGGCACTTACTCTAAAATCGATCACAAAATCAGAAGTAAAACACTCCTCAGGAAATGCTTAAGAACTGAAATCATAACAAACAGTCTCTTGGACCACAGTGCAATCAAATTAGAATTTAAGACTAAGAAATTCACTCAAAAGTGTACAATTACATGAAAATTGAATAGCCTTCTCCTGAATGACTTTGGGGTAAATAATGAAATTAAGGTAGAAATCAAGAAGTTATTTGAAACTAGTGAGAACAGAGATACAAAGTACCAGAATCTCTGGGACACAGATAAAGCAGTATTGAGGGAAATTTATTGCACTAAATGCCCACATTAGAAATTAGAAAGATCTCAAGTTATAATAACAACCTAACATCACAAATAAAAGAATGAGAGAACTAAGAGCAAACAAATCCCAAAACTAGCAGAAGACAAGAAATAACCAAAAGTAGAGCTAAACTAAAGGTGATAGAGACACAAAAAACCAAGAGACCAATGAATCCAGGAGGTGGTTTTTTGAAAAAATTATAAAACAGACAACTAGATAGACTAATAAAGAAGAAAAGAGAGAAGATTCAGATAAACACAATCAGAAATGATAAAGTGGATATTACCACTGACCCCACAGAAATACAAACAACTACCAGAGAATATTATAAACACCTCTATGCACATAAACTAGAAAATCTAGAAGAAATGGATAAATTCCAGGACACATACATCCTTCCAAGACTGAACCAGGAAGAAATTGAATCCCTGAACAGACCAATAAAAGTTTTAACATTGAGGGAGTAATAAATAGTCTACCAACCAAAAAAAAAAAAAAAATCCCAGGACCAGATGGATTCATAGCTGAATTCTACTAGATGTACAAAGAAGAGCTAGTACCATTCCTAATGAAACTATTCCACAAAATTGAGAAGGAGGAACTCCTCCATAACTCATTCTATGAGACGAACATCATCCTGTTACCAAAACCTGGCAGAGACATAACAAAAAGAAAGAAAGAAAGAAAGAAAACTTCAGGCCAATATCGTTGATGAAACTCAATGCAAAATTCCTCAGCGAAATCCTGGCAAACTGAGTCTAGCGGCATATCAAAAAGCTTATCCACCACAGTCAAGTAGGTTTCATCCCCAGGATGCAAGATTGGTTCAACATACACAAATCAATAAATGTGATTCATTACATAAACAGAACTAAAGACAAAAACCACATAATTGTCTCAATAGATGGAGAAAAGGCTTTCCATTGAATTCAACATCACTCCATGTTAAAAGCTCTCAATAAACAAGGTATTGAAGAAATATACTACAAAATAGTAAGAGCCATATATGACAAGCCCACAGCCAGTGTCACACTGAATGGGCAAAAACTGGAAACATTCCTCTAGAAAACTGGTGCAAGGCAAGGATGCCCTCTCTGACCACTGCTATTCAACTTACTACTGGAACTTCTGGCCAGGGCAATAAGGCAAGAGAGAGAAATAAAGGGCATACAAACAAGAATAGAAGAAGTCAGACTATCCCTGTTAGGAGATGACATGAACCTATATCTAGAAAACCACATTGTCTCAGCCCAAAAGCTTCTTCAGCTGATAAGCAACTCCATTCCTATACACCAACAACAGGCAAACTGAGAGCCAAATCACAAACAAACTGCCATTCACAATTGCCACAAAAAGAATAAAATACCTGGAAATACAGCTAACTAGGGAGGTGAAAGATCTCTAGGAGGAGAACTATAAATAACTGCTTAAAGAAATCAGAGATGACACAAACAAAAAAATACTTCATCCTCATACATAGAAAGAAACAATATTGTTAAAATGACCATACTTCCCAGAGCAATTTATAGATTCAATGCTATTGCCATTAAACTATTATGGACATTCTTCTCAGAACTATAAAAAAAACTATTTTAAAATCTGTATGGAAACAAAAAGAGCCCAAATAGCCAAGGCAATCCTAAGTAAAAAGAATAAATCTACAGGCATCATGCTACCTGACTTCAAACTATACTACAAGGCTATAATAACCAAAACATTGTGGTACTGGTACAAAAACATAGACCAGTGGAACAGAATAGAGAACCCAGAAATAAAGACCACACACCAACAACTATCTGATCTTCAACAAACCTGACAAAAACAAGCAACGGGGAAAGGATTCTCTATTCAGAAAATGGTGCTGGGATAACTGGCTAGTCATATATAGAAGACTGAAACTGGACCCCCTCTTTTATACAAAAATTAACTAAAGATGGATTAAAGACTTAAATGTAAAACTCCAAACTATAAAAACTCTGAAAGACAACCCAGGCAATATCATTCAGGACATAGGCATGGGCAAATATTTAATGATGGAGATGCCAAAAGCAATTGCAACAAAAGCAAAAATTGACAAATGCAGTCTAATTAAAGAGTTTCTGCACAGCAAAAGAAACTGTCAACAGAGTAAACAGACAACCTATAGAATGGGAGAAAATGTTTGCAAACTATGCACCTGACAGAGATCTCATATCCAGCACCTATAAGGAACTTAAATTTACAAGAAAAAAAAATAGTCCCATGAAAAAGTGAACAAAAGACATAAACAGACACTTCTTCTTAAAAGAAGACATACATGCAGTCAACAATCATATGAAAAACCCTCAGCATCACTGATCATTAGAAAAATGCAAATCAAAACTACAATGAGATACTACCTCACACCAGTCATAATGACTATTATTAAAAAGTCAAAAAATAACAGATGCTGGTGAGGTTGTGGAGTAAAAGGAATGCTTATATACTGTTGGTGGGACTGTAAATTAGTTCAACCATTGTGGAAGGCAATGTGGCAATTCCTCAAAGACCTAAAGACAGAAATACCATTTGACCCAGGAATCCCATTACTGGGTATATACTCAAAGAAATATATTTCTTTGTTTTTCTTTATAATAGAACAATAAAGGCACATGCTTGTGTATGTTCATTGTAGCACTATTCACAATACCAAAGACACGGAATCAACCTAAAGGCTCATCAATGGTAGACTGGATAAAGAAAATGTGTTACATATACACCATGAAATACTGTGAAACCCTAAAAAAAGAACAAGATCATATCCTTGCAGGGCCATGGTTGGAGTTGGAAGCCATTATCCTTAGCAATCTAATGCAGGAACAGAAAACCAAATACCATATGCTCTCACTTATAAGTTGGAGCTAAATTATGAGAACACATGGACACATAGAGGGGAAGGACACACACTGGGGCCTACCTGAGGGTGGAGAGTGAGAGGAAGGAGAGAATCAGAAAAAATAACTAATAGATAATAGGCATAATACCTGGATGATGAAGTAATCTGGACAACAAACCCCCATGACACATGTTTAACCTATGTAACAAACCTGCACATTTACCCCTGAACTTAAAAGTTATTAAAAATTTTAAAAAAGATAATATCATTGCCTTTCTCTTATTAAAATAAGGTGAATAAATATTCATATGGAACATCACATTACTCTAAACCTATTGAAATAAACTTGCAAGAATTATAGCTGTCATCCTCTACCATCACTCTTAGTAGATATAAAAGTATTTGTCTAAATCATATTGACTGAGTGCTTATTCTGTTCATACCCGATGCTATTGAGAGTTCTGTAAAGTACACTCAAAAGAAAAATTAATAGTACAAGATACTAGAAAACACATCAAAAGATGTCCATGATTGTGCCAATTTTGGGGTCAAACATAGGCGCTGGGATCTACAAGAGAATTCCCAAGGATGGGTATTAATATTGTTTTATATAACTGATATATTTTATGTAAATGATATTAAAAGATGTGTGTCATTCTGTATTTTTGAAGAGATATTTTCATGTTAGTGAATAAAAAAAATCGATGTCATTCTAAAGTTGCATACTACTTTTTGGTATGTATATACCACAGTCTATTTAGCTGTTCTTCTAGGTTGGTTGACATTTAGGTAGTTTTTAAATACATATTTGGTTTCTAAAAGGTCTGGAGTGTCCAAAGGGTTGAAATGAACTTTAGCTTTATTATATTTAACTTTTTAAAAATAAGGATGATATATTAATATACTGTTTGTGTAACTAAAACCTAAATATTTTGGCTGGGCATGGTGGCTCATTCCTGTAATCCCAGCACTTTGGGAGGCCTAGGCAGGTGGATCATTTGAGGTCAGGAGTACGAGACCAGTCTGGCCAACATGGTGAAATTCCATCTCTACTAAACACACACACACACACACACACACACACACACACACACACAATGCTGGGCGTGGTGGTGTATGCCTCTAATCCCAGCTGCTGGGGCGGCTGAGCCAGGAGAATCGCTTGAACTCAGGAGACAGCTTGTAGTGAGCAGAGATCACGCCACTGCACTCCAACCTGGGAGACAGAGTGAGACTCCATCTCAAAAATAAAATAAAATAAATATTTTAATAACATTTATTTTGGGGCAACCATTTAATGTTTGCCCCCACTCCCATCATCCTTTCAGCCTACTAGTCTACCTGTGATAGGTACAGCCAATCAGTCAGCTTGGATAGTTGTCTTAGGTTTCCACTGGGCTACAATGAGCTTTCCTTAAATCCCAGTCTGTTTGACTGAAGCTTTTTTTTTCTTCGCTTCCTTTCTTTTAGCTTCTGTTGCCTCCAGTAAACAGAAGGTAATGTAATGTGTGTTTTAATTGTCAATGTGGTTGCTTAGCTTGACAGTAACTTTTGATTTAATGCTGTCATGTGGTAATATTAGCTTGACCTATTTCATCTTTTTGATTTGAAAAAATTAAAGTAGCTCTTGTTTTATATATTTTCATTTTCTTTCTTTTTTTTTTTTTTTGAGATGGAGTTTCGCTCTTGTTACCCAGGCTGGAGTGCAATGGCACGACCTCGGCTCACCGCAACCTCCACCTCCTGGGTTCAGGCAATTCTCCTGCCTCAGCCTCCTGAGTAGCTGGGATTACAGGCACGCGCCACCATGCCCAGCTAATTTTTTGTATTTTTAGTAGAGACGGGGTTTCACCATGTTGATCAGGATGGTCTTTATCTCTTGACCTCGTGGTCCACCTGCCTCGGCCTCCCAAAGTGCTGGGATTACAGGCTTGAGCCACCGCGCCCGGCCTTACATTTTCATTTTTGAAACTAATTTCATCTTAGATGATTTTCATTTGGAAAAATTTGGCCTGTACATTTTTATTTTATTGTTTGAACTTTAATTGGTATCATTCTGTATTTAATAACACACTAAGGAAAGAACATAACCATCATTATAAGATTTAAATAGTAATAGAGTTGCAATTAAATCTTTTGGGCCAATCTCTTTTCACACTGGACTTACTATTGTAATTTTTGTTAAAAAGAAATAACAGCTAGTTCCTTTCATCTCAGCTTCAGTAAGTTGAAGATAGTTCACAAAAGTTGGAATTTTTTTCCAAGTATGAGATAAAATTATTGGTTTCTATAAATACAATATTGGAATAATAAAATTTAAAAATCACCTTCAGAGTACAGTAGTCCCCCTTATCTGCAGTTTCACTTTCTGTGGTTTCAGTTACCTAAGGTCAGCCATGGTCAGAAAATATTAAATAGAAAACTCCCAAATAAGTCACGTTTTAAATTGTTTGCCATTCTGAGTAGGATGATGAAATCTGATGCCCTTCTGCCCTTTTCCGGCATATCCATGCTGTATCCACTACCTGCCTGTTAGTCACTTAGTAGCCATCTAGGCTGTCAGATAGACTGTTGTGTATTGTAGTGCTTGTGTCCAGCTAACCCTTATTTTACTTAATAATGGCCCTAAAAGTGCAAGAGTAGTAGTGCTGGTATATTGTTATAATTCTTCTATTTTTATTATTAGTTATTGTTAATCTCTTACTGTGCTTAATTTATAAATTAAACTTTGTTATAGGTATATAGGTATGTATAGGAAAAAATATAATATACATAGGGTTCAGAACTATCTGCAGTTTCAGGCATCCACTGGGGGGTCTTGGAACATACATCCCTTGTATAAGGGAACTACTTTATTTTTAAAAACTTGAACAGAACAAATATTCACATATAAGGCAGCAATTTAGCAGAAAATTTTTAAATTAAGTTCTTCATCTTCTCTTTGCTCTCTTAGGAGTTGTTTTGGAAATGCTCAGGTCACCACATAATGATGAAAAGTCAATCCATAGTAATCCTGACAGTTTACTCCAGAGCTTTACTTTCAAATATGCTCTTTAAAAACTGCATTTAGTGTTTCTTCTTTTTCCATAATAAGAGCAGACTGTGAAAGACTTTTGAGACTTGAAAAACATCCCTTCCACTTTTTGACTGTGGGAATTTCCAGGGAACGTGTTTATAACTTTTAATTTTTTGGCAGGATAAATTTCATTCCTTACCTTCTCATTGCTGTGTTATGGACAAGGTAAGAAGCAGATAGAAAGAAGGAGGGCACATGCAATAATGAACCTAAGTGAGAAATAACATGGTCATTGAAATCTAAAACGCAGGGAGGGTTCGATCTTTGGGCTCACCTATAATTTGTGCACCATAAATGTAGAAGGAAGTCATCAGGGACTTTCTAATGACAGTGCTGTCTATAACAGTATCATCAAGCAAGACATTGGCATAAATCATTGGCACTTTGCAAAGTGTCACTTCTGTCAACCTTCTAGTGATGTGATCTTTCGTCTTTCAAATCCATAGACTGGCATTTGGATCAGCTAAGCATCTTACATCCTCTCTTGCATATTAAAGCTCTTTTAGCCAATATTGTAATAGTGAAATAATACATGTCCTAAAATATTTTTAAACAAGTGACCTAATACCTAAGCTTTGGTCTCAGTATGGCTTGCAGAATTTCCTGTTTGCAAATGCAGATGTGGCTGTTACTCATTTTAGGAAGTTCCTCAGGGGAAAAAAAGATTATGAAGCATTGATGATTTTATATCATTTCAGAGGACTTCTATTAATAAGACTTTCGAGTTCAAAGGCAGTTTACTTCGGGTTTAAGTTTAACTCAGGAAATAAACTGCTTGTTAAAACAATTGATTTACAGTTGGATGAATTGTATAAAAACAAATAATGACTGATAAAAAATTACACTTGGCTAGATGAAATAAAATTAATCCACATCTGTATATATTAAGATGGAAAACCTGTATGCTTCACTGTAATTTAATTTGAATGAATGCTTGCACCCAGCAGGATTGGTACTTCAATCTATGTAGCTGAAATTCTATAGAATTTGCATTGTTTATTGTTTCAGAAGTAAACTGAAAAATATCTTGAAAGGCATAAACCTTGTTCGTATCTCCTTGTTAAGTTTCATCATCATTTTTCTCTGTTAACTTTGTGTTCAGAGTACAGTATTTTGAGAAGATTAAATGTGGAGTAACAGCTCTAGTTGTACCAGATCAGCCTTATAGTTTGGGGTTGCAATACTACTGTAAATTTTATTTTAAAAAATAGACTTATTTTTTAAAGCAGTGTTAGGTTCAAAGCAAAATTGAGAGGAAGATACAGAGATTTCCCATATAGCCATATAGCCCTTGCCTCCATCCATGCATAGCTTCCCCCATCATCAGCCTTCCAGACCAGAGTGATACATTTGTTACAATTGATGAACCTACGTTGACACATTATTATCACTGAAAGTCTACAGTTTACATTAGGGTTCTTTCTTGGTGTTGGACATTCTATAGGTTTGGGTAAATGTATAATGACATGTATCTATCATTATAGTATCATACAGAGTATTCTCACTGCACTAAAAATCCTCAGTGCTGTTCATTCCTCCCTCTCCTTTAACTGCTGACAACCATTAATCTTTTATCTGTCCACCGGGCACAGTGGCTCACGCCTGTAATCCCAGCACTTTAGGAGGCTGAGGCTTGTGGGTCATGAGGTCAGGAGATTGAGACCATCCTGGCTAACATGGCGAAACCCCATCTCTACTAAAAATACAAAAATTAGCCAGGCATGATGGCACATGCCTGTAATCCCAGCTACTTGGGAGGTTGAGGCAGGAGAATCATTTGAACCAGAGAGTTGGAGGTTGCAGTGAGTCAGGATGGCACCACTGCACTCCAGCCTGGTGACAGAGGGAGACTTCATCTCGAAAACAAAACAAAACATTTATCTCTCTATATTGTTTTACTTTTTCCATACTATCATATAGTTGGAATCATACAGTTGGTAGCCTTTTTAGATTGGCCTCTCTCACTTAACAGTATTCATTTAAGTTTATTCCATGCCTTTTTATCTCCTGGTAGCTTATTTCTTTTTAGAAGAATATTCTTTACCGAATACTATTCAATTATCTGGATATACCATTGTTTATTTATCCATTCACCTACTGAAGGACATCTTGGTTGCTTCCAGGTGTTAGCAATTATGAATAAAGCTGCTATAAACATCCACATGCAGATTTTTTTGTGTACCATAAGTTTTTAACTTGTTTGGGTAAATACCAATGAGCATGATTTCTGCATCAGATTATGTTTGGGTTTTTTGTTTGTGTTTTTGAGATGGAGTCTTGCTCTGTCACCCAGGCTGAAGTGCAGTGGCACAATCTCGTCTCACTGTAATATCCACCTCCTGGGTTCAAGCGATTCTCCTGCCTCAGCCTCCCGAGTAGCTGGGATTACATGCACATGCCAGCACACCTGGCTGATTTTTGTGTTTTTAGTAGAGATGGGGTTTCACCATGTTGGTCAGGCTAATCTCTAACTCCTGACCTCATAATCCGCCTGCCTCAGCCTCCCAAACTGCTGGGATTACAGGCATGAGCCACCACATCTGGCCTATGTTTGATTTTATAAGAAGCTGCCAAACTGTATCACAAAGTGGCTATATCATTTTGCATTCTCATCAGCAATGAATGAGAATTCCTGTTGCACCACATCATTGTCAGTATTGGGTGTTTTCCTTATAATGGACTTTAGCAATTCTAATAGGCTCATAGTGGTATCTCATTGTTGCTTTAATTTATTTTTCCCTGAAGATCTACGATGTGGAGCATCTCTTTAAATGCTTACTTGCTATCTGTATGTCTTCACTGGTGAGGTTTTTGTTAAGGTCTTTGGCCCATGTTAAAATTGAATTGTTTGTTTTCTTATCGTTGAATCTTTTTTGTTTGTCTTTGAGGCAGTCTCGCTCTGTCATTTAGGCTGACATTCACTGAACCCTGGGACTCTTGGGCTCAAGTAACCCACTCTGCCTCAGCCTCTCAGGTAGTCAGGATTACAGGCATGGCGGTGCATGCACTTCCAGGCAGTTAATTTTAAAGATTTTTGTAGAGATGAGGTCTCACTATGTTTCCCAGGCTGGACTCAGACTCTTGGGCGCAAGCAATTCTCCCGCCTTAGCCTCCCAAAGTGCTGGCATTATAGGTGTGAGTCACCATGACTGGCCTTATTGTTGAATTTTGAGTTATTTGTGTGCTTTGGATAATAATCTCTTATCAGATATGTCTTTTGCAAATATTTTCTCATTCTCTTGGTAAGTCTTTCATAGAGCAGAACATCTTAATTTTTATAGAGTCCAGTTTATCAATTCTTTCTTTCATGGATTGTGAGTTTGGTGTCATATCTTAAAAGCCATTGCCAAACCCAAGATTATCTGGATTTTCTCCTACATTATTTTTTAAGAGTATTATAGTTTTGCACTTTACATTTAGGTTTGCAATCCATTTTGAGTTAATTTTAATGAAGTTCTGTGTCTATATTCATTTTTTTTACATGTGGATGTTCAGTTGTTGCAGCACTATTTCTTAAAAAGACTATCTTTTCTCCAGTGTATTCACTTGCTTCTTTGCAAAAAGTCTTTTAACTGTATTTATGTAGGTCTCTTTCTGGCTTTTCTGTTCTGTTTCATTGATCTAATTTTTTATTCATTCAGCAATACCACACTGTCTTGATTACTGTAGCTTTATAGTAAGTCTTTGAAGTCAAGTAGTGTCAGTCATTCAACTTTGTTTTTTCCTTCAATATTATTTTTGTTATTCTGGGTCTTTTGCTTCTCCATATAAACTTTAGAATTAGTTTGTCAATATCCACAAAATAACTCTCCAGAATTTTTACTGAGATTGCTTTGAATCTATAGATCAAGTTTGGAAAAACTGACATCTTCACAATATGGTTTTTCTATCCCTGAACATGAAGTATTTCTCTATTTACTTCTTGTTTATTTCATCAGAGTTTTATAGTTTTCTTCATATAGGTGTTATATAATATATATTTCATTAGATTTATATTTAAGTACTTCATTTTTTGGATGCTTATAAAAACGGTATTGTGTTTTTAATTTTTTAATTTCAAGTTCCGCTTGTTAATTGCTAGTACATAGGAAAGCAGTTGGCTTTTGTATGTTAATCTTATGTCCTACAACCTTGACTATTAACAGGCTATAATCATTGTTAATTTCATTTAAAATTATTTCAGACATAGATACATATTACCTCAAGAAGAGCGTTTTGGAAGCATAAAACATGCTCCCTATCTTCCTAGGCATTATTCTTGCCACTACCACTGTTACTTCCTACCCCTGGTTTATCGCCCTAGGAATCTAATAACCTTTCAAAGCTCTACCATGAATTTACAGTGTCCCAGTGTCCTTGGAACAATCAAATTCCCTGTATCCTGCTGCCCTGGATCTCAAGGAGATCAGAAAGCAGGGTGGCTGCAGATAAGAACAGTAGTCTAATACCTGCTGTTTGAATCCAAAGTAAACTTCTAAACTTCCTGGGTTCTCAGAGTATCACAGAAACAGTCAGAATCTAATTGATTCAGAAACACAAGATGTAGAGTGAGAGGCTGTCGTGTTTGCTTGGGTCTTTCTAGGGGCCTTTTGACTATATAATACCCTTTAAGATGACATAAGATTCTCAAAAAGATAAGACATATTCTTAAAATTGTTAAATGTTTGTTTCTTTTTTCTACTTGACTACTCTGATATGCTTTCATTTGAGTCTGGGCTGCCTGCCTCCAAAGTGACATAACATTAGCAGAAACTATAAAATGTTAATTCCTCTGTTTGAATTTTTTGTTTCTTTGTTGGAATGTGTGGACCTATAGCTTTACTCAGAGCAAATCTTGGCCTTATAGGAAACAATCAAACCACTCTATTAAAAGCTAAGTTTGGTAGTTTAATTGGACAAGGTACTATGCTTCCAGTTTTAGTTTTAACTCTTTCAGTGACCTGTGCATAATTAAAATGGAGAAAAAAAATGAAACAGAAAATAATGCTGCAAATAAAACAGATACTCATCCTTTCCCCACCTCTGTCATTGACCTTTGAGATTTCATACAAACAGCTCTCCCTGTTTCAACCTTCCATTTATAAAATGGGAATGAGCATTCATGTTTACCACAGAACATGCTTATAAAAAACATTTTGAAAATTCCAAATAAAAAGACCAATCAATCTGCTGGCTCTGCCCAGATCTAACTGTACATCAAGCTAGAAATACTCCTAAAGTGGTAGCTTATTGCGTAGACCTCATTGACTAGATTTATTCCTCACCTTTTCCTTGCTTGGCCTGTGTTAAAGGACAGTAGATACTCTGCAGGCTTTACTTCCTTGGCTTTGGAATGGAAGTGGGAGGCTAAAAGTCAAGAAGAAGGAAGAAGCCCTTTTATTTCTCTCAATTCCTCTCTGCCTTAGGAAACAACTCTTAGAAAGCCTGGGCTCCTCTTGACTCCAGCTGCAGTTCCAGGCTCCAGTAACTGCCTCTTCTCTTGGCCTTCCAGGTTATGGGGTAGCATTGCAGTGTCTTCCTGATTTTGCTTATCTCAGGATGCCTCAATTTGCATTTTAGCTGTTTAATCACTTGTATAACCAGTTTCCTCTATTTCAAATACAATAGTCCCCTTAGTCACACTTTTGCTTTCTGCAGTTTCAGTTACCCACAGTACATCACAGTTCTAAGATATTGAATAGAAAATACCAGAAATAAACAGTTTGTAAGTTTTAAATCTCATGCTGATCTCAGTAGCAGTGTGAAATCTCATTCCATCCAGCTCCATCCTGACCAGGATGTGAATCACCCCTTTGTCCAGTGTATCTACACTGTAGATGCCACTCTCCTGGTAATCATTGATGTCCTTTGCTCCTTGACATTCAGCCATCAGCATCATCATGGCTTGATGAATTAGGATCCTCCAAAGCAGATGATCCTCCTTCTGACATATTGTCAGAGGGTTAATAGTAGATCACACAGGTTAAGTACTATTGTTATCGTATTATATCAAGAGTATATAATATCAAAATGACTAATCACTATAGATGATAGTCATCATCCAGTTAGTGTGAAGTTACTGTCTTTTCCCCCTTTTCATACTGTACTCTTTAAAAGTAATTCACTGTGTGCAGCTCACACTTAAAGAACGGGGACTTATATTCTACTTCTTTGAGGATAGAGTATTTACATGAGTTATTGGGAATTATTCTAATTTAGAGATTAGACTGTTCTCCTTTTAATTACTTAATCATTTATTTAGATCAGTTTGAACTCATAGGTTTTTTGTTTTTATTTTTGTTATAAGCCAATAGTATTTTATTTTGTTGTTCAAATGGTTTCAGCTTTGGCTATTGGGGATGACATTCCATTTACTTTCCAGATGGCCTGATATAAGGGAAATGAGAATATGTAGGGGATTGGGGAGTAAACTAGGCTGGCTGGAGTGGAGAGTTTTTATAAGCAACTACTGAGAGATATGATAGGAAAAAATTGGGACTATCTATGGGGGTATATGGGGCTGACCTTGAATATCAGGCTACATTCTATAGGCTGTAGTGGCAATTTTATTTAAGAAACCAGGTTTATATGCCTGATGTTTTGTAATATATATTAGAGAAAATTTATTCAATGTGATATTGACCATGCAGGGCCAGAGAAATAGTAATGACTTGCTATGCAGTTTGTTGACTCCACTAAAGGTCAGGCCTGGGGACACCAGTTCTTTTTCTGCTTCTTCATTGATACGTAAGCTACTCATTCTCCTTATTATAGAGTGGGCATAGATATTCAAGTAAATTATAGGAGTATTTTAAGTACTTTGCATGAAATTAAGTCTGAAGTGAACTGTACAGACTCATTTTCCTTCATAATATTCTGTTCCTATTAGAGTTCAAGCAATGCTAGAAAGCCCTAGAGGAAGTATAAAAGTGGTATATGTAACCCAATTGTCTCAGTCGATGATTATATGTGTATGTATAATCTCATTGTCTGAGGCTGGAAGATTGCAGGAAAGTGAGAACAATTTTGAAGCCTTGGGCAGGAAATATTAATAGGTTTTAGTCTTTAAACTGGCATAATAAATATTGTCCTGCTTACTTTTTCCTTCTAAATTTGTCATTTATTAATTTTACCTCCTTAAACTCTGAACTTTGACATTTTCATATATGTATATGAAATATGTATGTGTGTATATATACATGTATAATATATATGTATGTATGACTCTCCCCCGCTTATGATTAATCTTTCTCTGTCTGAGTTTGGGTTACTTAACCTATTTAATAGGATAATCAGTATCTGAAAGGATAATAATTTATGCAGAGGTGGTTTATCTTGCCCCAAACCTCTACTCATTGATAATCTTGAAGAGGGAACACTAATCTTCACCTTTAAAATTCTTTAGTATTTTTATGACCCAATGTTCCCATCTTTTTCTTAGCTCTGTAGCAATCTTCATCTAACCCTTAACCAGAATATTTGTATTGATCATCTGCAAGTGATAGTTGTTCAGATAATACGGAATCATTATTTTCACTAAGAAGACCAAGTTTTAGGTTTTGTGATCTACTCTGTAATTATTACTTTTTAAGATGTGTGTACGTAGATGTTTTCCTCAATACTATTTAGAGGAGAAAAACATTTTAACAAGGCTAGACTCATTTGTCAAATACTTTAGGAGCATGTTACATTGGGGTTTTAAAAAAACCCCACACAACTTATTCTGCCTATATTGTATCTCACATAAGAAACAAATAGCATTGAAAGCAAGAGAGAGAAGTAATGCCCTGGAGGCTAACCAGGAGTTACTAAACGGACTTGACTGCCAGAGGGATAGGGAAATAGAAATGACTTCTGAGAGAATAGAAAAGGATTTTAGAACAAGTACAATGGATGATTCTAACTGGAGAGGTAGTTGCCTTTTCCTGCCTTTACTGGAAAATGTCACAACTTTTTTTTTTTTTTCCAAAGACTGGTCTTGATCTGTCACCCAAGCTGGAGCGATCATAGCTCATAGCAGCAGCAGCCTTGAACTCTTGGGCTCAAGCTATCCTCAGCCTTTTCAGTAGCTAGGACTAAAGATGCACACTGCCATTCCAGGCTGATTTTTTAAAGTTTTTGTAGAGATGGGGTCTCACCATGTTGCCCAGGCTGGTTTCAAACTTCTGTTCTCAAGTGGTCCTTCTGCCTTGGCTTCCCTGAGTGGTGGGATCATAGGCATGAGGCACTGCACCAGACCTTTCACAAGATTTTAGCAAGTGACTGTTGATAATAAGGACAAAAGACTTAAAGCCAGGTGTTTGAGACCAGTCTGTGCAACATAGTAAGACTTTGTGCCAAAAGAAAAAAAAATTAGCTGGCATGGTGTTACATGTCTGTAGTCCTAGTTACTTGGGAGGCTGAGGTAGGAGGATCATGTGAGCCCAGGAGTTTGAGCTTCGGAGAGCCATAATTGCACCACTACATTCCAGCATAGGTAACAAAGTGAGACCCTGTCTCAAAAAAGAGGACAAGAGACTTTTTGGGGTTCATAATGGGGAGGGGAGAAGGAGAAAGTCAAGTCCATCAAGGCCAGTGATGAACATATATTGTGTCAGGTCAGAGCAAAGATTCCTTAAAGTAAATTATGTATTATTTACATGTTTGTTGATATAGATGCGTATTTTATGCCATTTTTATTTAATAATTCTTTCTCTTTTTTATTTTTTTACAGATGGGGAAAAAGTGCCATTTAACTTTCTATAGATAAATTAGTGGGAGAGTAGGGAACAGATAGACTAATTCTTAAATTTGTCTGCAATGGCTAGACTTTCCTTCAGATGATGGTTTCATTTTATCATTTCCTTTTTGGCCCCTTTTTCCCTCCAGAGTAGGGAACAGATAGACTAATTCTTAAATTTGTCTGCAATGACTAGACTTTCTTTCAGATGATAGTTTCATTTTATCATTTCCTTTCTGGCCCTTTTTTCCCTCCCTCCCTCCCTCCCTCCCTCCCTCCCTCCCTTCCTCCCTTCCTACCTTCCTTTTTTCCTTCCTTCCTTCCTCTCTCTCTCTTTTTCTTTCTTTCGTGATATCTTGCTCTGTCACACAGGTTGGCGTGCAATGGCGCAATCACAGTTCACTGCAGTCTCGACCTCAAATGATAATTCCACCTTAGCCTCCCAAGTAGCTGGGACTACAGGCATATGCCACCACACTCAGCTGATTTTTAATTTTTTTTTTTTTTTTTTTTTTTTGTTTTTTTTTGTTTTTGTTTTTTTTAGAGACAGGGTCCTGGAGTGATTCTCCCACCTCAACCTCCCAAAGTGCTGGGATTACAAGCTTAAACTACCATGCCTGGTCTCTGGTCATTTTCATTGTTGTTTCTACGAGTGCAGCACACTATTGGGAAGATGGCATATTAAGTGCGTGTGTGATATGGCTGGAAAGAACTATGCATTTTCATTACTTCCCACCTTCCTAAGCATCACAATGTAAGTCTTTGCCAAATGTAAATGGAAAGGAAGAAGCCATGCAGACATTCCCCCCGCTGGCCTCGAGAATAATGCTGACAGCATACATCAGCCACTCAGCACTTTTCCAAGTAGCAGCTAATGCCCGGCTACTCAACTTTAACCCAGGAAAAAGAGGTCATTTTCAGAAAGAAAACCATGTCAAAGATCGTGCTGGTGGTCTGCTGGGAGAGGTTGTCTTCTGAGATTTCCTTTAGCTCAGTGTCAGCACCCTCTTTGGGGATAGAAATGCAAGTGCTTTTCTGATAAGGAATGAACTATATGTAGATTCATCATTGGAATCCAAGAGAAAGAAAAAATTTTTTAATGTCAGAGTATTGGATGATATCATAATAATTAACTTTTTTGAGCATTTACTAAGTGTTAATTAGGCACTATGCTTAGGTTTTAAAATATGAATTTTGGGGAGATACATTCAGTTTATAACAGTTTTTTGTTTGTTTGTGTTTTTGTTTTGAGACAGTCTTGCTCTGTCACCAGGCGCCAGGCTGGAGTGCAGTGGTGCCATCTCGGCTCACTGCAACCTCTGCCTCCCGGGTTCAAGCAAATCTCCTGCCTCAGCCTCCTGAGTGCTGGGACTACAGGTGCACGCCACCGCCCCAGCTAATTTTTGTAGTTTTTAATAGAGACGAGGTTTTACCTTGTTGGCCAGGATGGTCTCTGTCTTTTGACCTAGTGATCTGCCCACTTCGGCCTCCCAAAGTGCTGGGATTACAGGCGTGAGCCACTGCACCTGGCCCATAACAGTTATTTTAAGCCACTAAGTTTGTGGTAACAGTGCTTACATAATTGTCTCATTTAATCCTTAAAATAATCAGAGCTAGCCTGGCATGGTGGCTCTCGTTTGTAATCTCAGCAATTTGGGAGGCCAAGGTGGGTAGATCACCTGAGGTTAGGGGTTTCAGAGCAGCCTGGCCAACATGGTGAAACCCTGTCTACTAAAAATATAAAAATTAGCCGGGCATGGTGGTGCACATCTGTAATCCCAGCTAGTGGGGAGGCTGAGGCAGGAGAAAAGCTGGAACCTGGGAAGTGGAGGTTGCAGGGAGCTGAGATCCCACCACTGCACTCCAGCCTGGGCGACAGAGTGAGTCTCCATTTCAAAAAAAATTAATAGCTGGGTGCAGTGGCTCACACCTATAATTCCATCATGAGGTCAAAAGATCAAGACCATCCTGGCCAATATGGTGAAACGTCATCTCTACAAAAAATATAAAAATTAGCCAGGCGTAATGGTGTGTGCCTGTAGTCCAGCTACTTGGGAGGCTGAGGCAGGAGAATAGCGTGAACCCGGGAGGCAGAGGTTGCAGTGAGCTGAGGTTACTCCACTGCACTCCAGCCTGGTGACAGAGCAACACTCTGTCTCAATAATAATAATAATCATCATCATCATCGTCATCATCAGAGCTACACCTCATTTTTCTCCTAAGATTTGGTTCTTTCTTTAGTAGATGTTGTGATTAAAACACCTGTAAAATTACATTCTGTCTCTGACCTGTACTTTACAGTTATTTTACTATATTATAAAATATTCTGTCTGACCCAAGTTTCATGTAGACTCAAATATGCCGTATTTTTTCTGCACAGTTCCTCTTACGCTGTTATTTATTGCAGTGAAACATAAAGATAGAAAATGCCTGTGCCAAACTCTGACTCTAACACACTCAAGGCTATGTAGGTGTTATTGATAGGACTTTAGAGCTAAGCATATGGGAAAGTCCTGCTCACTTCCATAGAGCCTCATCATTTAGGCCAGACACCCCTAGCCTAGTGTCATAGGCTGAATAATGTTACCCAAATATATCCATACCCTAACCTTTTGAACCTATGACTGCTACCTTATATTACAAAAGTGACTTTGTAGGTGTGATTAAATTAAGGAACTTAAGGTGACGGGGATTATCCTGGATCATCACTGTGGACCCCGTGTAATCACAATAGTCTTTAAGAGGAATGTAGGCGGGGGAGAGAGAGAGAGAGAGGCAGAAGGCCAGGTGACGTTAATAGAAGCAGAGGTTGGAATGATGCAATTTGATGATGGGGAAAGGGGTCAGAAGTTAAATAATACCGGAAGCCACTAGAAGTTGAAAAAAGATAAGGAAGTAGATTCTTTCTCAGAGCCTCCAGAAGGAATAAGTCTTGCTGACACCTTGACTTTAACCCAATGAAACTGGTTTAAAACGTATAACCTCCATAACTTTAATTAAGAGAGTAAGTACGTGTTATTGTCTTAGTTTGGACTGCTATAACACGAATATCATAGGTTGGGTATAATGTTTATTTCTCATAGTTCTGGAGTCTGATAAGTTCAAGATCAAGGTACCTGATAAGGATCCAAGTCTGACAAGGGCCCACTTTTTGGTTTGCAGATGGCTGTCATCTCTTTGTGTCTTGACATGGTAGGAAGAGAGGAAGAAGGGTCACTGTCTTCTCATACGGGTACTAATTCCCTCAGGAGAGCTCTACCCTCATGACCTAATTGCCTCCCAAAGGCACCATCTTCAAATACCATCACACTGAGGATTAGGGTTTTAAAATATGAACTTTGGGGAGATACATTCAGTTCATAACAGTTATTTTAAGCTACTAAGTTTGTGGTAACTTGTTACAGCAGTAGTAGGAAATGAATACACCTGTAGTTAGTATAAAATTTAAGTCCTGTGAGACAGTTATGCAGAACAACTGTCAAAATTGATATGCACACAATGAAAAATGAGAGAATCATAATTCAGTTTTTTTTTCTTTTTCCTTTTTTTTTTTCTGAGACTGAGTCTCACTCTGTCGCCCAGGCTAGAGTGCAGTGGTGTAATCTTGGCTCACTGTAGCCTCCGTCTCCCAGGTTCAAGCAATTCTCCTGCCTCAGCCTCCTGAATAGCTGAGATTACAGGTGCATGCTGCCATGCCGGGCTAATTTTTGTATTTTTAGTAGGCATGGGTTTTCACCATGTTGGTCAGGCTGGTCTGGAACTACTGACTTCATCATCTGCCCACCTCAGCCTCCCAAAGTGCTGGGATTACAGGCATGAGCAACCACACCCAGCCTTGGAGTTCTTAAGATTGTATGTTGCTGGGTATCACCCTACCATAAAACCTCTTGCCTTTGTCCTGTCTTACCACTGCTAGCACTTCCAAACCTCATAGATGTACACACAAGAAGAAAATAGCTTTTATCTGTTTGATAGTTAGTCTTCATTCTCAGAACAAGAATAATTTAACATTGTTTTCAAAGGAGGTCTTAGGGAGAAAAAACATTTTTGAGTTAATCTCATCAGCTCTTAGCTCCAAACTTTGTCTTGACTTTTAATGTGCTGAAGGATTCAGTCAAAATAGAAAGTTAGGATACCAAGGGTAAACCAAAGGAAAATCTATTTGTTTTGTTCTTTGTTATTTTAGGATAGTAAGAGTAATTAGTTTGCTTGCTCTTTTGTGCATGTCTGTGAACCAAACTTTGGTATTTTATAGCAAATACCAGTGGAATATTTAATACTAGTGGAATCTTTGCAATCAGGAGCTTTATAAAAGGCTCTGGTAACTTCTATGACTAACCAAAGAAGAATCCTGTATATTATATATTGTAGTATAAGAAGAGTGATAATCTCAATTAAAAGTAGCGTCTCAAGAAATACACTAAAATGATGGTGGAAAAAGATATTTAAGTGGAGTATCAACTACTAACCTTTTTGTTTTGTTTTGTTTTGTTCTGAGACAGAATCTTACTCTGTTTCCCAGGCTGGAGTGCAGTGGCAGTCATGGCTCACTGCAGCCCCTATCTCCTGGGGTCAAGTGATCTTCTCACCTCAGCCTACCGAGTAGCTGGGATCATGGGTGCATATGCCACCATGCCTGCCTGATTTTTCAGCTTTTGTAGAGATGGGGGTCTCCCTGTGTTGTTACCCAGACTGGTCTCAAACTCTTGGACTCAGGCCATCCTTCTGCCTCAGCCTCCCAAAGTGCTGGAATTCCAGATGTGAGCCATGGTGCCCAGGCACAAAACTTGTAAGGAGCATTTATTACTAACATCAACTTTAAGAGGCAGTTGGGAAATAGAGTGTTCTGGTAATTAAAGTATTCATATGATTGATAGTAGCTCTGTATTAACAATTGATTTTCAAAGACTATAGCATTAAAATTCAGTTAGTGCTGAAACTACTTGCACATAATTTATTCTAACTTGAGGGATTCAGATCTTATGCAGGATTTTGCTGTGCACCTAAAGTATCACTGAACGATTGAAATACAGAGAAGAGGGTTTTTGGATTTCTGCCCCTAGTGACCACCAGTACCTAATTTAGTACCTGATTAGCCCTCAAGTATCCAAAATGCTGATAAATATTTTCTTGTGATCACTGTTAAAATGTAAATCACAATAGTTACCTTTTCTCAGAGACAAATATATGTGGGTTACAGCAAATTCTAAAAAAAAAAAAAAAAAGCAATGAGAGTAAAATGATTAGCCTTTTCAGAGTCTGTGTATGACTTTTCTGTACCTTTTCGTGCTACAGAGGGTTAAAATAGTAAAGTTGAGCTAAGCAAATAGGCTTGAGAGTTTTCAATCGCATCTTTTTTTTTTTTTTTTTTTTTTTTTTTTTTTTTTTTTTTAATCTTTTTGAGATGGAGTCTCACTCTGTCACCCAGGCTGGAGGGTGGTGGCACGATCTTGGCTCATTGCAACCTCCACCTCCTGATTTCAAGCGATTCTCCTGCTTCAGCCTCCTGAGTAGCTGAGATTACAGTTGTACACCACCACGCCCGGCTAATTTTTTTTTTTTTTTTTTTTTTTTTGAGATGGAGTTTCGCTCTTGTTACCCAGCCTGGAGTGCAATGGCGCGATCTCAGCTCACCACAATCTCCGCCTCCTGGCTTCAGGCAATTCTCCTGCCTCAGCCTCTGGAGTAGCTGGGATTACAGGCATGTACCACCATGCCTAGCTAATTTTTTGTATTTTTAGTAAAGACGGGGTTTCACTATGCTGACCAGGATGGTCTCGATCTCTCAACCTCATGATCCACCCGCCTCGGCCTCCCGAAGTGCTGGGATTACAGGTTTGAGCCACTGCGCCCGGCTTTTTTTTTTTTTTTTTTTTTTTTTTGTATTTTTAATAGAGGCAGGGTTTCACCATGTTAGTCAGGCTGCTGACCTCATGATCTGTCTGCCTCAGCCTCCCAAAGTTTTGAGATTACAGGCATGAGCCACTGCACCCGGCCTCTGGGTATACTATTCTAAACAAAAATAAAACAAAAAAGTCTTTGCTTTTTTTAAAAAAATTATCTGTATGGTTTTCTGTTTAGATAGTATTCATATTTTAAATAGCTTGATCTAGAGATTAAAAAAAAGGTAGAGCCATCATTATTACTGAATATTTTAAGGTGGAAGATGGTCAGTTACTGTGAAAATCCTGCCAGTTCTAAAGCCTATATGTGCAGAGAATATCATCAACAGCTAGAGTCCTTCATGGGGATATAGATTATATGTGAACTCTAATACTAGACTATTAAAAAGTCTGGATTTGAGAGGTGTTCATATAATAATTCTCATATTTTATTATACAAATGAGGTTTTAAAAAATTATTTATAAAAGCCAGTTAAAGTGATTTTTTTTTATTTTTTTTATTTTTTTTGAGATAGAGTCTTGCCCTGTCGCCCAGGCTGCAGTACAGTGGTGTGATCTCGGCTAACTGCAACCTCTGTCTCCTGGGTTCAAGTGATTTTCCTGCCTCAGCCTCCCAAGTACCTGGGACTACAGGCACATGCCACCACACCTGGCTAATTTTTGTATTTTTAGTAGTTTCACCACATTGGCTAGGCTGGTCTTGAACTCCTGACCTCATGATCTGCCCGCCTCAGCCTCTCAAATGTTGGGATTACAGGCATGAGCCACTGTGCCTGGCTGATTTGTATTGTTTTGTAAATGATCGATTCAGTTTTATTTTATAGAACTACAATTATATATGTAAAGTAATATATTAATAAACACATATACTTTATAATATACTTGAACTTGTGATCTTACCTGCTGAATAGTTGGTCTCTTTATTGAGTTGATTTAGAATTGTCTTTTCAGATGGTTTCATTGTTAATTAAGTCATTCTGAAGCAAGACAGGCGATTTAAAAATGTGATGTATATTTCTGTCTTTCAGCTCATTGCTAATTTTAGGGATATATAGCAGTCTAATCTTACATATTATTTTTCAATGGTATTAGGATGATCAAAGAAACAGCTGTTGCTGAGAATTTCTTTAGGGACTTGAGTGATTTAAAATAATGTGCCTAAAATACCAGTTTCCCCACTTAGTTTGCCTTAATTATAATCCTCCAGGCAGACTCTACATCTGTCTTTGAAAGAGAGAAAACAAGTTGATGCTTTTGTAAGCCTTTTAGCTTTGACTAACAATTATACTTAAATTTTAAGTGAGCTGATGAGAAAAAATATTGTTAGTGTTCACCACTGAATTTAAGAAACCTTAAAATTAACCTCATGTTTTTTCCCCCCTGTTAAAACAAACCTCTCAGGTTTCACCATCAGGATTTGACAGTTAACAATTAACAAGGATTTGAAGAATGCTCTTACCACTGTTTCCCCCTTGAGAACTTTGTAAGGTTTGCATGTAAATGCAAACAAAAATTTTAAGGCTTTTGATCTTGGGGAGTTGATGAAATCTCTAAATCTCCAGAGCAAATTTAAGGATTACCGGCTACAACAAGTACACATATTAAAGGATGACAAATAACAGTAAATATGTAGTATTGATCCCAAACAGAAATATGATGGATTTATATCTTATGATGACATTTTAGTCTGAGTAACCTACAACAACAAAAAGTCACTGGGATGGGTGGCAGTGGTAAGATGGCAGATGTCTGTCTATTGACAGTATTCATATTCATATTCATTTATATGCAAAAGAAAAAACACAGCTCACTCAAAGGCTTCATTTACCATAATCCTTAAAAAAAAAAAAAAAAACCCACAGAAACGTGTTCTAAGCAGAATGAAACTCAATTTTGATCAGACCTGGGTCACCAGGGAGTTGATATCCCAAAGGCCTTTTTGTTTCCCTTGTGTCAGGATCTGAGTGAGCTGGTATTTAGCTGTGAGAGCATAGGAAGCCTCTTGCTAAGCAAGACAATGACCAGGGCTTGTGGAATTACTATAGCCCTACATAGTAATTGTCATTCTGAGAGATGATCTATGCAGTCTCTCTCTCACGGGTAGCAGTGGTAGCACGTTGACCTGGTCATTCCAGGTTCAAGAGTCATTGATTGGCTGGTGATCAACAAGGCAAGACATGAATCTACTTGACATTTTACTTAACAAGCATCTTAAATGTATTATCTAAATCAGTCTTTTTTCTTTCTTTGCTCACAATTTAGCAATACTAGCATGCAGGGACATAGCACCTTGTTTGCATCTGGTAGTGACTGCAGAAATTAAAAAAAGCTCTTCCACAATCTTATGTAGATGTTTCACTTTCCACAACTGTTAGAGAAGTTGACTAAACCATAGCAGGTATGAAAATAATCAGAAATGGTTGTAGTTGTCTCTAAGGAAGAGGAACAGAAAATGAACTCGATCCTGTTTCTTTTACACAAAGGGCTAAATTGTTGCTTTCTTCCCTTGTATGTTTTAAATACTGAGAAAAATGATACTTAATAATATGGTTCCTCTTTGGAGTTCCCATAGGATTTACACAAATCTGTATGTGTGAAAGTTGAGAAATTTCTTTACTTTTAATATAAAATCCTTGTGACAAGGAGCATATTTTTGTTTATATGCTGGACACATACTTTTGTTGTCTAATATAAGCCTTTATGTCAAAACTGAAGACTTTGCCCAGGCTCCGTAGTGGGTAATAAAAATGACTAAAAATTTGGAAAATAAGATTTAAAAGGAACCGGTAAGGCAACTAAGAATAATATCTAGGAAAAAGACAGAGTAAACAGAGGGAAATTCTCAGTGAGATGGTAATCATACTCTGGCTTTTGTTCATAGGAGCTGTCGGTGGAACTGGAGAGACTTTGAGCTTAAATTCTGTGCCTACTTCTTCTGGATGCCGTGACTGATATATCTCACAGGGCAAAATAGAGCTCACGTATTATTTTATTTACCCACCCACGCATATATCTTCAGTTTTCTAAAATGTACATACAAAGTCTTGCAATGTTGATTTATGTTGTACATAGTTTCTAAAAGATTCCTTGTAAAAAATGCCATTCACAGTATTCTTTTTTTTTTTTTTTTTTTTTTTTGAGACGGAGTTTCACTCTTGTTACGCATGTTGGAGTGCAATGGCGCCATCTTGGCTCACCGCAACCTCCGCCCCCTGGGTTCAGGCAATTCTCCTGCCTCAGCCTCCTGAGTAGCTGGGATTACAGGCATGCGCCACCATGCCCAGCTAATTTTTTGTATTTTCAGTAGAGACAGGGTTTCACCATGTTGACTAGGATGGTCTTGATCTCCTGACTTCATGATCCACCCGCCTTGGCCTCCCAAAGTGCTGGGATTACAGGCATGAGTCACCGTGTCCGGCCTCACAGTATTCTATAGAGTATAATTCAATATGATACAAGATTGGAGAAAGGTCACAAGACAAAAAAACTTTCAACATAGAAGTACTTGATTGAGAATTGTTTTTGGTTTAATTTTCTTTTTTACTGTAGCTAAGATCATAGTTCAAAACTTTCATCTCAAATAGGTATTACCAACAATATTACCAATGTAGTGCTGAAAACTATTAGAGGATTCTATTATAAGTATGGAAATCAAAGGTACCCAGATACCAAAGTTAGCAGTCAAAATTGAAAACATAGGTAGTTTATGACTGACTAATTAATTTTGTCTTAAGGCATTGTTCATAGGATAAAGTTTATTACTTAAATGTCACCCTAAGGATTTAGGACAAATATAGCCTCTCTTTATCTATTTCAGTCATTTACTCTGACCATGGAAGAACTTTTATCTATGCCAACTTCCTTCAATACTGGCAGAACTAAAGCCACTGAGAAGTTTGAGACCCTTGACTTTCTTTTTTTTTTTTTTTGAGACGGAGTTTCGCTCTTGTTACCCAGGCTGGAGTGCAATGGCACGATCTTGGCTCACTGCAACCTCCGTCTCCTGGGTTCAAGCAATTCTCCTGCCTCAGCCTCCTGAGTAGCTGAGACTACAGGCACGTGCCACCATGCCCAGCTAATTTTTTTTGTATTTTTAGTAGAGACGGGGTTTCACCATGTTGACCAGGATGGCCTCGTTCTCTTGACCTTGTGATCCACCCGTCTCGGCCTCCCAAACTGCTGGGATTATAGGCGTGAGCCACCGCACCAGGCCGAGACCCTTGACTTTCTATTGTACAGATGAAGATATGTAAATACCTACAAAATACTCAGGCCAGTGAGTTGCAAAGACATAATTAACCAGGGAAACAGAATACAAGTACCATTCACCTACAAGTCTTTTAAGTTTTAGGATATACAGAATTTCTGATATGACTCTGTAATTCAAGAAACCCAGGAATAAAGACCAATATACACAAATATAAACAAAGTAAACTGCAGATACAAATATTAACATACAATATACATAAATATAAACAGGCTACAAATTTTAGTAGCAGTTTCTGAACAATATCCTATTAAGGCTGATTGTAGTATTTTCCTAGAAATTTCTATTGTAAGATAACATTTTATGAGCAGAAGTGCTGTACTTCAGATCCTAGTTTAAAACACACTATGTATTTTCTACAGTCCTTGTTCTTTTCCCTCTGCCCGTGAGAATGAGAGATGAGTCAGGGTATGTACCAGATAGGGTCCACTGCGTCAGCCTGGACCAAGTAATGAAGACCACTGGGGCAAAGCTGCAGCTCACATAAAAAGTGAGCAAGAAACAATCTTTTTTGTTTTAAGTATTGAGATTTTTGGAGTTGTTTATTATTGCTGAATAATATAGTAGAACCTGACTGATATACTTATCAAAAATAAAATGTTCTAATGTTTCAGTAAAGTTCCTCAGTTATCTTCAGTACTCCTTCATTCATAAATATTTTTGGGGGTATACTGTAGATAGACTGTGTGCCAAATACTTGTTGGGTCCTGGAAATATAATACCTCTAGAAGCTTCCGTTCTTGTGGGGGAGAGAGAAGAAAAGAAGTGCACAATTATAATAATTGTGTAGTAATTTTATGAAGGAGAGAAAAAGTGCTGTGATGGAGGTTTAGGGAATCTGCTTTAGAAAGGGTAGTAATGAAAGATCTCCTTGAGAAAGTGACATTTAAACCAAGACCTAAAGGATGAGAAGCTGGCCATATGAAGAGCATTCTAGGTCAGGGAACAGAAAATGCAAAGGCTCTGTGTTTCTCTTCAACTTCCAACTTGACTGGTGTCTAAGATAATCGTGTTCTAAGAGATTTCCTGAAAATCACATCAGAAGTTAGATGAACTTAGTTCGTTGGAAATGCATGTGATTGCACTGCCTTTTTTAAATAGAGCAAAATGCAGAAAGAATATTCTCATTTGACTATAGCATAATGGGCATAGGAATATATAGGGTTAATGGTAGCAAATGTAGAAACCAAGATGAAGGATAATGTTACTTTCTCTGTCTGAACAGTATCGCAAGGCAGCCTCCCTGCTAGTCATTTCCTAGTTAGTTAGAAATTTCTTGTCCTCCCATGAGTACTCTGGAGCAGGCCTCACAGAGTTAAAAATCATATCAATAAATAAATACTGTGGAGTATCAATCAACTCTACGAAAAATCCCATGCCATTGTGAACCTACACTTTCAAGGACTAACTCCAAACTTGTTTGGGAGGAGTAGGCACTGGTGTTCTGCCAAATATTAATTGTCTAGTAATGTCACACACACAAATGCTTTCAAGAGAATTGTGTTCATCCTGCATCTGGAACAGAGCTGGAGAACTGCCTGGACCAGATTTCCAAATTCTCGGTTCCTGTAATGTTTACCCTGACATGGATCTGGTAGAGATAGAGAGGACTCTCACAGCCACCTGTGTAGGCAGGGAGATTAACAGGAAAAGCAATTAAATTCATCTCAATTCAGATAACTTCTCTCAAATTGCCATTCCCCAACCCTTTCTCTCCCTGAAGGCAAAAGTTGCAGGAAAATAATTCTTGACTTGGCTGTAAACTCTAAATTCTGCATGTCTGTGACTCTTAGCTCTACAAGTACATTTAGAAATAAAAATGCAAAGCTGGGTTGGGAAGACAGCCAACTCTTTGCTCATTGCACCTGGTCCCTTAAAAGATAATTTATATGTGAGGCAAAGAAGGCATTGGGATTGTTCTCTCTAAAAGGCAAAAAATGCTTTTAACTTTTACAGACATAATCTGTAGACAGCAACAGACAATTTTTATATATAATTCCCTACTTGATGTAGTAGTTAAACTATTTTATCTGGCTTTTGCAATGATAGAAAACACTCCTGTATAACTCCAATATAACAACAATATAAAGTAGAAATAGAATATAGACAGATAAAATTGCATAATGCTCTCGTGAAAGTGATTTGAGAAACAGTTGCTACATTCCGTAAAGAACAGGGAGAGTACCTGCAGTCTTCTTAGAAGAAGCCATTATAGTTAATGGAGTTCAGGTAAATAATTAGGAGTGTAGGTAAATACACTTAGCCCTTCTGATTTTTCAAATTTATTTCATAAGTGAACTTAAGGCACAATTTAAAAATACTGTCAATATTAAACTAAATAGCACTTTTTTTTCTCTCTTTAGCAAAATGGATTTAAACGAGCATAGTTTGTAAACCATTTCCCTGGCTAAAATGCTAATTGCTACAAACCAATCATCATTTGGATGAAGAGTATCAAAACTGAAAAACAGAAATACTAAGGTAATTTCTAATTAAGCCAATTTAAAATTGGTCATCAAATACTAGTGTAAAATAAATGTGAAAAATAAATTAAATAAAAACTCTGTATACAGTTCATGTAAAATCTAGGACATTTACAAAATATGTGCCATGTTTGACTGACTTTGAAAGATAATACTGAAAAACAAATTTGGGAATGTATTGGATGTCCAATTGAAACTATATTTTTATTGTTATTTATTTGTAACTGTAACATTAATGTGTTCATTTCATATTTGTTTATATTTTTTAGCTAAAACACGAAAGTAGTTAGTACATGCCTTTCTTTGGATGACCTGCTTAACAAGATAGCTTATTCTTACATTAACTCTCTTACCTAATTGTCTTCCATAGTATAAACACTCTTCCATTAAATCTTTTAAGTTGTTTTAGGTGATCTAATGAAGTTGAAGTGGTTAGTATTTAGAGAAGTTCTTTTCTGTAGTAATGATCTAAACAGAGTAGAACAAAATAAAGGAATTTTAAGTACTTAAAAAATAATGTTTTAAAAAAATCCCTTCGCTTTACTTACTAAATACATGTTGGTATGTAAAATAAGATCTTTATTTCTAGGCCGGGGACGGTGGCTCAAGCCTGTAATCCCAGCACTTTGGGAGGCCGAGGCAGGCGGATGGATCACGAGGTCAAGAGATTGAGACCATCCTGGTCAACATGGTGAAACCCCATCTCTACTAAAAATACAAAAAATTAGCTGGGCATGGTGGCGTGTGCCTGTAATCGCAGCTACTCAGGAGGCTGAGGCAGGAGAATTGCCTGAACCCAGGAGGCAGAGGTTGCAGTGAGCCGAGATCGTGCCATTGCACTCCAGCCTGGGTAACAAAAGCGAAACTCCATCTCAAAAAAAAAAAAAAAAATCTTTATTTCTTAAACAGTTTAAAATTCTCAAATCAGATGTGTTTATAAACTTTACTTGAAAAACTTACCTGGTAAAGTATGCCAAACAATCAGAAATATATATGAGAATTCTTCATTTGGGGGGGCTAATATCAAATTTAGTTTTTATTTGCTTCAAATTTATATATACGAATAGTTTAAAAAATTAAATTGTCTACAGGCCTTACTTTGATAAATAGCAGGTCTGTCTTGTTTCTCCTTTCTTCTACCATTGCCCTATTTCCCAATCACTAAAGAAAGCACTGTGAACTTTTCGAGCTCTTTCTCTTTGTATTTGGCTAAATATCACTAAATCTTAAGCTGCTGCTTCTTGACATTTTTTTTTACACATATCTCTTGACTGTACAAAACTAAGAATTTATCTTTCTTTTTTTTTTTGAGATGGAGTTTCGCTCTTGTTACCCAGGCTGGAGTGCAATGGCACAATCTCGGCTCACCGCAACCTCTGCCTCCTGGGTTCAGGCAATTCTCCTGCCTCAGCCTCCTGAGTAGCTGGGATTACAGGCACGAGCCACCATGCCCAGCTAATGTTTTGTATTTTTAGTAGAGACGGGGTTTCACCATGTTGACCAGGATGGTCTCGATCTCTAGACCTCGTGATCCACCCACCTCGGCCTCCCAAAGTGCTGGGATTACAGGCTTGAGCCACCGCGCCCGGCTTATTTTTCATTTAATATTGTTGACACCAGCATTCTCATTACTACGTGGTACATTTCTAGTTCCCGATTTTCCTTACATAATTATTTTATTATAATTTTGTTTTGTTTAATATTCAGTATGTACATTATTATGACTATATAAATTCTATTCACAGCTTAACCATGTAGTATACTACAATAATTTTTCTTCCTGTACCACTTTTTAAAAACAATATAATAGGGCTCTTGTTTTTCATTTAATTTTCTATGCACTGATAACCAGTTTATTTATAAATCCTTCCCAAGTTAGTCAAATCTTCTTTTAGTATTTTGAAACATTTCAGAGAGTCCATCAATTTTATTTTTTGGGATCTCTCTCCTATGACTTTCTGATTTGTTCTAGTTTGGGTCAGTTGTTTTTTAGACTAGCTGCATAGCTGTTATTCTGGGATGTTCCTTTACCATCCTCTAGGGTAAGGCAAATTTCTGTAAAGTAGGTTTTTTTAGACCATATAGCCTTAGGTACATTTATTTAATTTTGCTTTACAGCACAAAAGCGGCCATAGATGATACATAAATCAATAAGTGTGGCTGTGATCCAGTGAACTTTATGAACACTGAAATTTTAATTTCATATAGTTTTTAGGTGTCATGGAATATTCTTATTTTTATTTCTAAAAATAACTTAAAAATGTAAAAAACATTCTTAATTCTTGGGCCATGTAAAAATAGGTGTCAGGCTGAATTTGGCCTATTGGCTATATAGTTTGCTGACCCCTGCTTCAAAGAATTCACTTTGCCTCTTTTGTGTTGGATCCCCTGGTTTTCTGGATATTATGTCTTTCTTTTTTCCTACTTCACATTCTTATTTTGATTGATCATATCTTCTAACAGCTTTCTAATAAACTTTTGAGATCTTAAATGACTGAAATCCATTATTCTATCTTCATATTTAATTAATAAAATTTATAATTTTGATGGCATTTCTCCACTGCCTGCTAGCTTCAATATCATTACTGAGAAGTCTGATGACATTCTCATTGTCAATCTTGTATTTTTATCTTTTTAATCTAAGATCTGTTAAAATCTTTTTTGGGGGCCCAGGGCTTTGAAATTTCATAATAATCTTCTTTTATAGAGATGTAGGTCTATTTTTATCCATTGTGGTACTCCATGAGTCTTTTCATTTCTGGAAACTCAAGCTCTTTAGTGGTAAGTTTTCTTTCTTTCATTCTTGCTTTTTTTTTTTTTTTTTTTTTTTTTTTGAGGAGATGGGGTTTGTCTCTTGTTGCCAAGTGCAGTGGCCTGATCTCATCTCAGCTCACTGAAACCTCTGCCTACCAGGTTCAAGCAATTCCCTTGCCTCAACCTCCCACGTAGCTGAGATTACAGACATGCACCACCATGCCCAGCTAATTTTTGTATTTTTGGTAGAGATGGAGTTTCACCATGTTAGGCTGGTCTCAAACTCCTGACATCAAGTGATCCACCTACCTTGGCCTCCCAAAGTACTAGGATTACGTACATGAGCCACCTTGCCCAGCCACTCTCTCCTCTCTCCCTTCTCTTTCCCTTCTTTTCCTTCCTTCCTTCTTTTCTTTTCTTTTCTTTCTTCCTTTCTTCCTTTCTTTGTCTCTTTCCTTCCTTCCTTCCTTTCTTTTTTCTTTCTTTCTCTCTCTCCCTCTCTTTCTCTTTCTTTCTTTCTTTCTTTCACAGGGTCTCATTCTGTCAGGATGGAGTACAGTAGCATGATCACAGCCCGCTGTAACCTCAAACTCCTGGGTCCAAGGAATCCTCCCACCTCAGCCTCCCAAGTAGCTAGGACTACAGGCATGAGCCACTACACCTAGCTAATTTAAAATTTTTTTAGTATAGATGGGGTCTCACTATGTTGCCCAGACTGGTCTTGAATTCCTGACCTCAAGCAATCCTCCTGCCTTCCCAAAGTGTTGAAATTATAGGCATAAACCACCATACCCAGCTCTTAGATGATTTCTTTATGGATTTCCTCCAGTCCCTTTTTAGAACTCCTGTTAACAGATATTGGATGTCCTAAATTGCTCCTTTTCCTTTTTCATCTTCTCTCATCATTAAAAAAAAAAAAATCACTTTTATTTCTCTCTTTTCTTCAAGGTAATTTCAATTCCTTTATAAATTTTCCAAGATCTTTCTTGTTCTTTGATTTTTTTCTTAAACATCCTGTTCTTTCATAGTTATAATAACTTCTCATGTCTTTCTCAGGTGTGATAAAAGATCTCGTTTGTGTTTTAAACGTTTTCTTCTCTATGCATAGTCTCTATGTCCTCCAGGTTTCTCTTTTATCTTCACTTGTTTTGTTAGTTGATTTTCATACTAGGAATTTTTTTCCCACATATTTTGGTTGTCTATTCATAGTATCAGAATTTTTAGGTTTATTATCTTGGGTTGGTCATGTTTCCTCAAAAGAATCACTTGACTCCTGTTTAGAATATACAAATTTGGCTGCCAACATTCTGAGAGTGGAATACGAGAGGACAAACTTTCATTTAATTTCCCTATTTTTAGTATGATAACTTCTATTGCAGTTGTGCCTGGGTTCCTGCAGTCATAATTCCCCGTACTTTACCCTCTCCAGAGAATAAACATCTTATCATCTCCTGAGACTGGGGAGGGGCAGTTGTCTAGCTGCATGAAATTGAGGAAAGAACAGCTTTTATTTATTTATTTTTTTTGAGACAGAGTCTCACTCTGTTGCTCAGGCTGGCATGCAGTGGTGTAATCTCGGCTTACCGCAACCTCCGCTTCCCGGGTTCAAGTGATTCTCCTGCCTCACTCTCCCGAGTAGCTGGGACTACAGGCGTGTGCCACCATGCCTGGCTAATTTTTGTATTTTTAGTAGAGACAGGTTTTCTCTGTGTTGGCCAGGCTGGTCTCAAACTCCTCACCTTGTGATACACCTGCTTCAGCCTCCCAAAGTGCTGGGATTACAGCCATGAGCCACCACCCGTAGGAAAGAATAGCTTTATGTTCACCTCTTCACTTCCTGAGTGCTTTATGATATCAGTTTTTCTGAAGCAAATTAAGTTGTTTCTTAGCTATTCCCACTGCCCATTTCAGATTCAGCTTTTTCCAGTCTTATTGCTTGTTCATCTGCTTTCCAGTTTACACAATTTTGTGACCTCATTCCTTCTTTCATTGTTATTCCTCTGTGGGCTTATGTTTTAAGGACTCTCTTCCATCATTAATGGGGTTGAGGGAGATAATGGAGGTAAAGTATTTTATTTGTCATCTTAAACTAGACCAATTTTATGTGAGAATTTACCCCCTTAAGAAAACTTGTTAACTTTATATATTTTAGTCAGGTGTCACTTGGTTTATAAAATATGTTTCCATGTGACACATAGGCTATGAAAATTTCATTCAGTCCTCAAGGGGTGGTAGTGAGTTTGGTTTCATATACTTCTGACAGGTGCCTGGAGTTATGTGTCCTAAGGTTTCACATATGTTAAATATATAATAGTGCAAATCTGTATAAGTTGTTCTAAAGTACATTATATGTTATTATATTATTATGAAGATAGTCTGTATTTATTAGTTCAGTAGTTGGTTTAGCTGGTTTTAACAAAAATCCCCAAACTGCAGTGGCCTAAATATTATTAATGTATTTCTTTCTTATATAAATCAAATCCAGATGGGAGCAGACCAGGGTTTGTAAAGAGAACCCAGATCAACAGGAACTAGGCTCTTTCTGTATTGTTGCTCTGCTACCCTTAAGTTGTAACCTCCTCCTGGTCCAAAATGGCTACTTGAACTCCAGTCGTTATATTCTAATTTCAGCCAACAGGTAGAAGAAAGGGAGAAAGGTCACATCCCTTCTTTTTAAGGACACTTTTTAGAAATTGCATGTATTACTTCTGCTTATATCCCATTGGCCAGAAATTCATCATATGGCTATATCTAACAGTAAAGTAGTCTGGAAATGTAATCTTTATTGTAGTTAGCCCAGCAAAAAACTGAGTGTCCTTTTATAAAGAAGAAGGAGGGAATGAATACTGGGAGATGAACAGTAGCTTCTACCATAGTATCTAAGATTTGGCATGGGAATAGGATCCCATAAGGACATATGGTTCCTGGAAGTAATGCACTGAAGAACAAAAAGGGAAAGCAAAAAGGAAGAAAGTAGAGTTTGATGAGTAGAGTAGAGGACATGAAGAGGGCCTCTAGATAAAGGAGGAAAGGAAATTGTGATGTGATAAAGCCCTGAATGAGGGCTCTGAACACAGGTGCTACTCTTGGTTCTATAATTAATTCTGTGCTATTATGTAGGTCTCTTAACTCCTTTCACCTTAAAAAAAAATCACTATGTTGAGGACCATCTAGTAGTAAATGCAAAGACAGGAATGCCCTGGGAGGTAGGGTTAGTTTCTTGTCCATAGGTTTACTCTGCAGAATCAAGATCTGTGGGATCCATTTAAATTTAAGAACATGGGCTAAATTCTCAGTATTTTAAACACCACTTCTTGTTTTTTACTTAACATAATTAGCTGGATAATCTTAGAAAATTTTCTTAACTATTCTTGGTCTTACTTTGCTTATCCATGAAATAGGGTATTAGATTCACAATTCCCAAATTGTGACCAAGGTGCCATGGGGTGCTACAGTGAACACACAAGGGTGTTGCAGGACATTTTAAAATTTAAAGGGAAATAGAATGATAACTTGATGTTTTTCAGACACCAGGCAAAAGAACAGCTTGCAGTAGTTTACATTAGCTCACATTACATGTCTTTTGATGCATCTCTTTGTAAAGCTGGGTTTTTGGCCATTGCTATGATAAAAAAGCAAGTACTACGTGGAAATCAGTGTAGAATGAGAAAGAAGTATGTGCAATTTAATTCCAAGGTTTGAGCTGTGAGTGCTGAATAGGGGTACATATCTCATTAGGAAGTAATTGTGGCTGTTTAGAAATTAAGTAAAAATATTATTTGCTTTTAATTTATGTGTGTGTGTGTGTGCGTGTTTGTGTGTAAAACCACCTATTGAGTTATTAGAACCCAAATATTTACTGTTTGGACCTAACTACTTAATAAATGAGACTGTTAGTTATTTCTTTTGGCCTAGAGGCACTATGAAAAATTACTAAGACATTTATAGTGGTATGACCTGGGAAAGTTTGGGCAGCTTTGGTCTAGATAATCTTTAAGATTTTCCCAAATTGCCTTATTTTATAGCAGCTTCCACCTACAGAACTATCCCTAGAAAATGATTAACAGGGTGATACCTGTTAAGATGTTGCAGGAAAGAGAAAGTTAGAATATGAGTCAGAGTAGTCTGGGCTGTAGTTCACACCTAAGAGTAAGAACAGTCGCGGGGTGGGGGGGGGGGGGTTCCGCCCCCGCGCATGGGGAGGCAGGCTCGGACCGGCCAGCGGAGCTGCAGCCGCCCTTCGCACCCTCTTCGCCCTCCCCACCGACATCATGCTTCAGTTCCTGCTTGGATTTACACTGGGCAACGTGGTTGGAATGTATCTGGCTCAGAACTATGATATACCAAACCTGGCTAAAAAACTTGAAGATATTAAAAAGGACTTGGATGCCAAGAAGAAACCTCCTAGTTCATGAGGCTGCCTCCAGCACTGCCTTCGGGATACACTGATGCTACTGCTCTTGAGGGCCTCCTTTACCATCTGAACCAAAAGCCTTTGTTTTCATCTTCAGCCTCAGTGCTCCCCTTCTTTGCTAGACCCTGTGTTTCTTGCAAGCAAAATGGGGCCCCAATTTGAGAACTACCCTACATTTCCAACATACTCACCTCTTCCCTTATTCACTTTCCAACTGCACGGGAGGTCCTAAGACTGGAATTATGGTGCTAGATTAGTAAACATGACATTTAATGAGTAGAAAAAAAAAGAAGAGTAAGAACAGTCTAGTTCTGACAACTTTTACACAGGAATGCATGGAAAGTCTGTTTCTAGACCACTGTTTGATCACAGTGTGGATCATCTTAGGGGAGTATGTGCCCCAAAGATTTTCCTTCCTATTTTCAAATTTAGAATTAGGTTACGAACTATTAAGAATATCTCCCTCTTGCTGAGAGTGTTCTTGCTAGGTCACAAGATAGATTTTCAGACAAGGGGTTGTTCCTGGCAAGTTAAACTGGAACTTGGAATACATTTTCATGGAGAACAATGTTATGAATATTTTATGTAGTTCAATCAGTCCAATTTATCGCATTTATCAAATGTTCAAGAATATATTTATGACATTTAGATTTTTGGCTTTGTATGGATGAAACATCCAAATGACTTAACAAAATCTTTCCCTGGAAATGCTTGTTAAACAAACTCATTGCACCATTAGAAGCTTTCTTAGAGTACCTTTTCCAAACTATTAACTTTATAAAAGAGGCCAGATTCCCCAGAGCAAACAACCAACTAGAACTCTGGAAAAACCAAACAAACTTTAATGTTCAGGTATGTTGACTGATTACAGAAAGAAAATTGTGTTTACATCAAGAAAGCTTTGAATGGTTTAATGAAAATAGTAATAATAATGAGTTGCTTACTTGCTGTGGGCTTAAGAAGCATTCCTTTTAATTGGTTCTTAATCGCATAGGAACTCATTCTGAATGCAGAAACCACTCTCATGTATACGGCAGTTTAGTCAATGACAAAACAAGAAAATTAGCTGTCCTTTCTCTAGATTATACAAATAATGCAAGCAGACTTGGATGTACAACCCTAAATAGACACAAATGCAGTACAAATATTTTCAACATGACCATTGTGCTGTTTCTGATTATGGGTTGGAATCTTGGATGTCATAAATGAAGCTTATCTTTTCTCAACTGAATCAATGTGGCTAAGAATAAACATAAAGATGGTTCATATGATGAATCCTAGGTTTCTCATTTAAAATTATTTAGTTCTTTTCCTGAGATGTTTATTTTTCTTTTCTTTTTTAAATTATTATTTTTTTTTTTTTGAGACAAAAATCTAACTCTGTCACCTGGCTGGAGTGCAGTGGCTTAATCTCAGCTCACTGCAACCTCTGCCTCCCAGGTTCAAATGATTCTTCTGCCTCAACCTCCCAAGTAGCTGGGACTATAGGTGCATGCCACCATGTCCAGCTAATTTTTGTATTTTTAGTAGAGATGGTGTTCATCTTGTTGGCCAGGATGTTCTCGATCTCTTAACCTTGTGATCTGCCAGCCTCAGCCTCTCAAAGTGCTGGGATTACAGGTGTGGGCCACCACACCCGGCCTATTTTTTTTGTACTTAAAATAAACCTGGTACTTTCTTATACTAAAGAGAAAGATATGAAAGTTTAACTGACATATCTATAAATATCTTATTACATGTGCAATATATTTGCATACCCTACATTGAATCAACGTTTTTTTAAGGAGAAACATTGTGTTGCAGTCAAAATAAAAAGCAGTGAATTTGGAGGATCAGCTCTTTGTAGTCTATTCTGCTACATACTAGCGGTAATCTTTGTCAAGTCATTTAACTTTTCTGTGCCTGTTTCCTTATCCGTAAGCATTAAAAATGATTTCGAGGGCCAGACGCGGTGGCTCATGCCTGTAATCCCAGCACTTTGGGAGGCCGAGGCAGGTGGATCATGAGGTCAAGAGATCGAGACCATACTGGTCAACATGGTGAAACCCCGTCTCTACTAAAAAAAAAAATACAAAAAATTAGCTGGGCGTGGTGGTGCATGGCTGTAATCCCAGCTACTCAGGAGGCTGAGGTAGGAGAATTGCCTGAACCCAGGAGGCAGAGGTTGCAGTGAGCTGAGATCATGCCACTGCACTCCAGCCTGGGCAAGCCACTGCACTCCAGCCTGGGCAACAGAACAAGACTCCATCTCAAAAAAAAAAAAAAAATTTAGCTGTATATAGTGCATATTCCATATACCGGTTCTTAAAATTTCACATTTAGTGTTCAGGGGATCAGTATGAAGCCAGATATTTATGTATTTTACTCACTGGGTGTTTGCCCCCTCAACTCTTTTCTTCCAAGTTTATTTTCTTTTTCTTTTTCTTTTTTTTTTTTTTTTTGAGATGGAGTTTCGCTCTCGTTACCCAGCCTGGAGTGCAATGGCGCGATCTCTGCTCACTGCAACCTCCGCCTCCTGGGTTCAGGCAATTCTCCTGCCTCAACCTCCTGAGTAGCTGGGATTACAGGCATGTGCCACCATGCCCAGCTAATTTTTTGTATTTTTAGTAGAGACGGGGTTTCGCCATGTTGACCAGGATGGTCTCGATCTTTTGACCTCGTGATCCACCCGCCTCGGCCTCCCAAAGTGCTGGGATTACAGGCTTGAGCCACCGCGCCCGGCCCCAAGTTTATTTTCTAGAAATTTCTTGCTTAGGCTTAGAATGGGATCTTCGGTGCTATCAGTTATGTAAAGGCCATATACTGACATTAAAGGGTTGAGGCAGTAAAATCCATGACTAGGGGTAGCAATCCTGAATACATTCCACACACTGTCTTGCCACACTCACTGGGAGACCTTTAATTAAAAGACTGAGTTTTACAGAATTGCAGAAGTTACTTGGTCAGCAATATGCATGGGTAAATGTTCCTGATGCTGTTGCCTCTGCCTCCCAACCCACTTTCCCTTATGTTTCTAACTGCCTGTTACTACTGACCTTAATAATAACCTCATATGCTTGATGGTTTGGTGATATTTAAAAATGAATGTTTCTGGAGGACATCAATGGATTCCAAAAGTTAAAAAAATTCCCGGACACATTGCAAGCTGGAACCAGTTATACAGAGTTATCGGGTCCTTGAAAAGCAGTATTATAGAATAAGAAGTAAATCCACCCTAATCTTGGGGTGCTGTGTAATGCAAAAAAATATAGACCTCAGCTTCCAACAAAGCAATAAACATATATAAGGAAAGAATTATAAATATCACCCAAACATGGCATACACTAAAGGAAAACATAGTGATGCCTGCTGAACCTAAAAGTGATGTTTCCAAAACCAGCTCATTTGCTACAAATACTATGAATTGGATTCTGCTTCTATGAGTAAAAACTTACATTATACATCCCAGGAACCCCAAACATGAAAACTTCAGCTGTCTTAGGATTAATCAAGATCATACCAGCAAATGTGTGGTCTTTTCACTGTGTGTGTGTTTTTCTTAGTGATTTGCCTTCTTGGCTTACGCACTAAGGTTTGCCTGTTTTTCCTCATTCTCTGCTGTGTCTTTACACAGTGCTCTCTCTGACAGCAAGCTGGATAAATCATCAATTGCATGCTGATGAGCTGGTTTGCCTTCTTTTGCCAGGTTAAATCAGGACAGCCTTCAGTTTGAAAAAGGAGAAGATAGTCTGTGTGTTAACCTCACACCTCCCTTTCCTTTTCTTTATTTGAGACCTTTTCCATTCCAAAACTCTCCTCTGCTGTGTCCCTAATTTAGTACACGTCCTTTTCTTTGTCTTTTCAGCCAGGAACATAACTGTTTTATTGTTCTACCAACTTATTTTCTTGCTTGTTTTTACTGATCTTATTTTGTGTTCCTTTTAATAAATAAGTACAAAACTTTATGAAGAGTGAAGTAGAAAATCTACTCATGCACATTCTAAGACAAAAACCCACAATTACAAATTCAGGTTTTTTTTGTTTTTGGTTTTGTTTTTTTTTGAGATGGAGTTTCGCACTTGTTACCCAGGCTGGAGCGCAATGGCACGATCTCGGCTCACTGCAACCTCTGCCTCCTGGGTTCCGGCAATTCTCCTGCCTCAGCCTCCTGAGTAGCTGGGATTACAGCCACGCACCACCCTGCCCAGCTAACTTTTTGTATTTTTAGTAGAGACGGGGTTTTTTATATAAGATGTAATAACAAGGGAAAAAAAAGACCTGTAAACTAGCATTCCAAAAGTTGTTTTGAGAAACACGTCCCAGAACCTTTAATATGCTAATGCCATTGTAAATCTCCATGAAAAGGATATTGTGTCCTGCATTTCCAAAACTTTAGATGATCAGTCCTTGTTTCCAAAAGATTTTCAGTACAGTAGTGTTTCCAGGAACAATACTCTATTAGAAATACCATATTCCATTTTCCTATAGCTTATGTTATAATTTAGCATTATGTGTAATTTGGTAATTTGTCATTATTTCAAAGAATCCCAAACCTCACATCTTTTTAATAGTGATCCTTGTGGGGGAAGTTGGCCTGAGAGTTCATAAGGATTCATTGCAATTTGAATATGTTAAAAAAATTTAACATCCTAGAAACCTGTAAATACCTATTTAGATAGGACATTTTACTTCCATTTTTAATCTTCATTTCTACCTTAAAAGGCTTAGAGAGAAGTATGGGTAGACTTCAATATTTTTTCTATTCTTATTTATTTACTATTTCATGTACAATGGAAAGAAGTAGCTGAGCCCATGGATATAAATGGTGAATTTTACCTGCAAATATGAGTCTTGTGATTTGTCAGTATTTCAGAACACTGCTCTTAGGGCTGAGCATGTCACATTAGTATATAATAAAGCTTCCTTTCTCTCCCAAAATATGTTCTGCATCATGACTCTGTCCCAGTCAAGGCCCCAGTCATCAACTTTAAATCTGCAAGGTCACCTGGTCATCTTGTGATTACAGCAGCAGCTTTACTGCTTGTAATTGTCTTACAGCTGTGGCAAGTCAATGGAAAAATGTTCTTTAAACACCATAAGCATCTGATTGTGCAATACCTAAATGAGTGTCATTGATTATTCACACTGCTGGCTGGTCAAAGCTGGGGAAGTAATTAGGGCTTTCTGTGTGGATTATCCACTGAGAAAAGGTCAAATAACTACAAACAGTGCCAACAGAGAGGAGCCACTGAGGACTGCAGCATCGGTGATCAGTTAAGAATTGCTAAAGCAAGGCTTAATAATGATGTGCTTATGCCAGGTTCTACAGAATGTGATCATTCTGTCATAGAAATCCGATGAAGCATGAGTGATGGCTACTTTTTCCCTGGAAACACCGCTTAAGGTCCCTGATGCCTATCAAACAGGTTTGTCAGAGAAACCAGACTGAGAAGAATTTAAAAAGCAAGGCTTTCCCTCCTATCTTTTTTCTTTAAATCAAGAATAAAGGATTTTGGCTAACAACCATTCTTCTTATCTCTCCTTTAAAAGCATCACAGCAGTATTGTTTTTCATATTTTTTGTTAAAATATCCCATCAAATGGCTCATGTTGTGGGAACCTGAAGCCATTCTTTTGCTGATTTAAATTAGGAGCTTGGAAAAAACCCTCTTTCAACCCTTTGAACCGTAGTTCGATTTATAGTAGTGTAATGCTGAAAACATGTTTCAGTTTGTTGAAGGGCCTTTCATATTTTTCAAGTTTAAGATATTTCTGGTAAATCCACTTTGTCATACTTAGAACTAACCTCTTTTCTTCATAATGTTTGAAATTCTAAAGTTAAATCTTCATTGTTTTAGTTTAAATTATTGTTATCAAAATGAAGATATCCTGGGAAAGCCAGCCATTTCGCCATTTTTCATCCAAGCATTAATAAAACAATTTGAAAGTCAGTTTTGAGAAGGCACCAGGGAAATGATATTTGGGATGTAAAGTAAGTGGTTGAAAGGACCCAAAACAAACATTTCTGTGGAGTTACTTCTTAACAATGCATGGAATTGTACTAGTATAGTGGGGGAAAAAATGCTGAGAAGTTATTGAGAACACCAGCTTTGTGAGGATTCAGATCTTGGTTCTATCACTTACTCTGTGATATTGGGCAAATCACTCAACCTTTCTCAGCCTTAGTAGTGGGTAGACAGAATTTTTAGAAAACAATCTTTTATCAGAAGCCAGTGGAATAGCAGGTAGGAGATGAACGAACCAAGAAAATAGGGACTCTCAAAACAACTTTGTCCTTGTAGAATCAAACCTATCATAGCCTCCTAAGAAATAGGAATTGTGACCAATGATCTTCATATTGGAACAGCTCCTTGGGCCAAACTGTTGAATTAGGCTTTGGGTTCTCTGGATTCCATTGCCTATCCTTACCACATTTGCTTTATATTTGAGCTTCCAGAATCTGAGACTTCAGTCATGTTGGATTACAACTTAAGTTAGAGAGAAAAATCTTCAAATCTAGTGGTGGGATTTCAGGTACAAAAACAAATCAAAAGAGATATTTTGAAGCAGGTACCCCAACTCAATTCCCAGTTGATTACCACCCTTTTCCTCTTGACTCTTGGTCCTTGTCTCAAACTGGAAGTCTTCTGGGTTGACAGAAAGAAATGTAATGAGAATAAAATGAGATAACATATGTGAAGTGCCAGCACAGTGCCTGGCATTGTAGTAAGGCTCACGAATGGAGATCTATATATGCTAGAAGCCTAGGAGAGACAGAAAAATTTGCTGTTAAAATTTTGATATAGTTGTGTTTCTGAAGTACTATTTTTTAAATTTTGTGAATTCTGAATGATAGAGTTGTGAAAGTTGTCTTCTGTTCTATGTGAATTTTCTCCATTGATCATTTAAATGAGGGATTATCTCGTTTTCTCCTTCAGACTGAGGATTAATTGTTGAAAGCAAAGATGGAACATATAGGGGTTCTGGAAGTTAGAGTATCCAAGGAACATATTTTTCTGTATTTTGTAACAAAGGAATTTTCATTGCTCAGCAGTAAGAGGAAAATGAAATAGAAACAATAGGGTTTAAATGGTGAGAAAGTAAAAAATGTATAATTCAGATTTCCATTACATTTACTTTAAGAATATATTAAAGTCAAATGAAAATGTTTTAAATATTTTTAGTTCACAATAGGATGAAAAAATTTATATTTTCTATTTGCATTATTATAATTTATGAGAAGAATGCTGTCCTAGACAAAGTCATTTTTTGCCTTTGGACAGCCAGGCCGGTTTGTTCCTGGCTTTAATGGGCTGCAGTAATGGGAGCATGGTCAAGTGATTTTCTGTTGCCTCTATACCTGTTACTGTTTATGGAGGCTGATGGAACAAGTGAATGCCTCAGGGCAACAGCGATAGAGTGATTGGGAGGAGCAGTGGGAAGGAAGGGAGAAAAGAAGAGGGAAAAAGCAGAAGACTCAAGTTTTCATCTCAGCCTCATCTCATATTAGCCTTCTAGCCCCAAAAACATTGTAAAAGGAGGAGATTTGTTGAGATATAATTAACATACTAGAAAATTAATCTTTTAAAAATGTACAATTGGTGGTTTTTATTATATTCATAAAGTTGGTTACTTCTTTCTGGTTTTAGAACATTTTTGTCCCCCCAAAAATAAATCTTGTACTCACTAGCACTCATTCCTCATTTTTCTTCCCCTCAGCCCCTGTCACCTGTTAATTTACTTCCTGTCTCTATGGATTTGCCTATTATGGACATTTCGTGTGAGTGAAATAGTAGAAGCTGTATCTTTTGTGTCTGGCTTTTTTCACTTGGCATAATGTTTCCAAGGTTCATCCATGTTGTGGTATATGTAACAGTACTTTATTCCTTGTTATTGCCCAATAACATTCCATCTACAGATACATCACATTTTGTTTCTCTGTTTATCAGTGGATGGTCATTTACATTTTTTTCACTTTTTGGCCTTTATGACTAATGCTCCTTTGTGCATTTCCATACGAGTTTTGTACGGACATACATTTTCATTTCTCTTGAGTATATACCTGGGAGTAGAATTGCTGGGTCATGTGGTAACTCTATGTTTAACAAGTTTAGGAACTACCAACCTATTGTCTAAAGTGGCCTCACTATTTTATACTCCCTCCAACAATGTATGAGGGTTCCAGTATCTTCACTTCCTCATCAACACTTGTTATGATTGGTCTTTTTAGATTATAGCCATCCTAGAGGATGTAAAGTGGTGTCTCATTTTGGTCTTGATTTGCATTTCCCTGATAGCTAATATACATAGTTGATTGTCTTTTCACCTGGAGAAATAAAAGAGACAAGGTTTACTTTCAGTGTTCTTCAGCTTTTAGGAACTACCCTGTTAGGGTATTATAATCTTGCTAAAGTCTCATTTTATCAAGGCATATTTTAGGCACGTCCAGCTGAGAGCTTGGCATCCTGAGGCCTTATCTGCAAGGGTCAGTAGGGAAAAGGAAAGAAGGTGGAAACAGGAGGCCTGTAGTGAAGAGGTGTCTAACAGCTCATATTTTTCATTTGGAGAGGTAAGGCAGCTATGAATGGGCTTATGTTGATGTCAGTATCTAAGGAGTTTGATCTGATGTTTAGGACACAGTGAGCAGAAACCTCTAGTGAGGAGTAGTTCTCAGAGTCATTCATTCATTCAACAGATATTTACCAATCACTTGCTGTGAACCAATCAGAATCTGTTTTATGTGCTAGGGATAGTGCAGTAAAATAACAGCAAATTCTTTGGCTTCATATTTACTTATATTTTAGTGGAAAATCAATCCAGTTTAGAACAGAAATTTGGTCTGTGGGTGTAAGAGATCGGCAAAGGCTGGGTAGTGAATCAGGCCCAGCAGTCAAATAGAACTCTTCTTCCAGTAAGAGATTCCAATATCACATTAGAAAATCCTAGCAGAGGCCTGATCAGAGTGGGAAAAATACCCACACTAAGATGAAGGACCTGAGGGCCATAGGCAGGCATGTAGATTTTTACTTTGCTATAGGCAGCAAGACTAACTCCACAACCCTCTTGGTGCTGGGTCTTGATTAGTTTAGTAGAGGAGTGGTGCTGAATAGATAGTAGGAGGCCATTTTTGCCTGCAGCAGAGCTAGACTTAGGGGAGAAGGAAAATTACATCTTTCCTCTAAAATGAGAGTTCCCTCCCTCAGAGTTTCTACAGCATTTTATTTTATTTTATTTTTTGAGATGGAGTTTCACTCTTGTTGCCCAGGCTGGAGTGCAATAGCATGGTCTCGGCTCACTGCAACCTCTTCCTCCCAGGTTCAAGCGTAATATAAAATTACCTGGTAATTTTATATTTTTAGTAGAGACGGAGTTTCTCCATGTCGGTCAGGCTGGTCTCGAACTCCTGACCTCAGGAGATCTACCTCCCTTGGCCTCCCAAAGTGCTGGGATTACAGGCATGAGCCACTGCCCCCAGCCTACAGTAATTTTTTTATGGAAGTGATATGACAGGTAAGTGGTAGAGTTGTGAGTCTTCAGTGAGAGAGAGAATTTAAAAGCTCTCTGAAATATTGCCAAACAGCATTCATATGTAAGGCATTAAAATAATAATGACAATTATTGCTTATAGCAACTGATATCTGAGAGGGCATCAACCTGGTTACGGTAGCAGGTGACACAGAAGGAGAAGAGACCATGAACATACAGTCAGCTCATCCCTATTCTGCTGAAGGAACCCAGGTAATTACAAAACTTCAGCATATGTTTTGCATTACACATATGGCTCTGTCAAAAATGATGGAGTGGTATCACTTTCTGTCTCTGAACTAAATGCAGTAGAGAGAGAGAAAGATGAGAAGTAAGTAGGTGAGAGACTGTATTTGATTTTATCTTTCTGCTTAACCTGTGTTTTCAATTTATAAACCAATTGGTTACAAAATACTTATTACGGAACATGGCTGTTTCCTTTTATATTAGAGGAGTTGATCAACAGAGTGGTTTCTTGTGATTATTAAAATCTTTGTTCAAATAAAGCTAAGTAAGAAAAGTGGCTTGGGCCCCATCTGTCAGAGGGTAGTGGTAAGAAATAAGCAGACAAAGCACAGTATTAGAATGCATTTGACTGCAAGAAATAGAAAAGACCTATTTCTCATCCATACAGGCCTAAACAAATGAGCTTCATATTTCTTACATAAAAGAAGTCTGGAGGTAGGCAGTTGCCTGAGTCAGTTCAGTAATCTAATGATTTCAGGGCCAGCTTCTTCATCATTTTCCTGGCCAGAATATAGCTGCTGTGGCTCCAGTCACCATGCCCATGTTCAGGACGAGAAGGAAGACAGGTGGAGACTTTCTGCTTGTGCAGTTTTATCTTTTTATTAGGAACAGAGCCTTCCCTAGTGGACTGTCCCTCTGTCTCCTTGGCCAGCATTAAGTCATGTGCCCACTCACTGGCCAATCCCTGAGGAAAGAAAAGGAAATTACTGACTGATTTAGACCAATTTCAGCTCATTCCTTCTTGTTGAGGGAGGGGTGTACCCTTCCTGAAATCAAGGGATCTCTGCCAAAAACTTGAATAGAAGTTGGAATTTCGTTACCAGGGAAGAAGAGAGAAACATTTCTTACTTAGGCTAGGCACAGTGTCTGGCCCACGTACCAGTGGATTAAAAAGTGGCTGCACACCCAGATTCGGGGTGAGGAGACTTCTGAAAACTTAGTACAAAAAGATTCACAGAACCCTGCACATTAAACTAGAAGGTTGTTCCTGGCTAATTTCATACTCCAGCACCTCCATTGCAGAGTCTTATGTGGTTCTTTCTTTCTCACTGCAAACTAAGGATGAAGGATTCTTTTGGGAGGTCAAGGCAGGCAGATCACTTGAGGCCAGGAGTTTGAGATCAGCCTGGCCAACATGGTGAAACTCTGTCTCTATTAAAAATATAAAAATTAACCAGGCATGGTGGTGGATGCCTGTAATCCCAGCTCCTCAGGAGGCTGAGACAGAAGAATCACATCTTAGTGAGCCAAGATTGTGCCACTGCACTCCAGCCTGGGTGACAAAGCGAGACTCAGTCTCAAAAAAAAAAGAATTCTTCAGCCGGTGCACAGCCCACTGCCGTGAGTGGTCTCCTGCCCTTTTTCTTTTTCTTTCTTTCTTTTTAAAATTTGTACTATTTTAATTATTTTTATGTGCAGAAAACTTAACAGTGTACACTTAACCCAGTTTGGTGGCAAGTTCTTTAGCTTTTGCCTTTTCAAGCTTGGCGATGCGAGCTACAGACTTCGGACCCAGGACATTGCCTCTTCAGTGATGGCAGATGTCATCATATCTGTTGTTGTGGTTGGTCCTGATAGCTTCCACCAGCTTAGCCAAAGTGCCTTTGTCTTCCCAGTTAACTTGTGTGAAGGTCACAGTGGTGCAGGTCTTCCTGTGGACTACACGTCCCAGTTTTGGCTTCCCCTTGATAGTGCAGGGGAAGGGACCCCCACTTTACGACATAAGGCAGGCAGGAAGACAACCAGCTTGATAGGATCCCCGTCGTGTGCAATCACCATGTGGTGTTAATCCTTAAAGGCAGAAATAGACAGCAAATGTATGTTTAACAAGGGCTTTCTGAAGATATAATTCCCCAAATTTAATGCTAATAGGAGTGTTTTCATATTCTGAGGAATTTTTCTGGGGCAGCTCTATGGGGGACAAACATATAGCTTATCTAATAAAAGCCTTTGTTGTGACTTCCTTCAATTAAAACCACATTAGCTCTCAGAGAAGTGATAATAAAAGTGATTTTTCATTTTTCAAACATCTTGAATTTATCAGAATGATGCCTTTACAGAGGAATAGGAATGGGAATCTCATGTTAGATGGAAACCCTGTTCCTTACAGGTGACGTAAAATAAAGCACACCTATTTGAACATCTTTTTTTTTTTTAAGCCTTATTTTGTTCCTTGGATATTTTTATTGAAGCTGAAAAGCTTTTTCTGAGCATTAAGTGACCTTGACAAAAACTGACTTAGCTCTGCAGATGTTTTAAAGTTATAACGGTCAGATGGACACACCTGATTAATACTGTTTTCACACCCAATTCTCTGCTGTTTATTTTAACTTGCGTAACCTGCTTGTATTAGCTTGTGCTGACTCTAACTGCCAGTGGAGCATTCTGCAGTAATTTTTTTTATGACAGCCTTCATACAAAAGTAATTTATGGTATGGTTTGAGCCAAGTTAGTACACCAAAAACTAAAAGGGTTGTTATTTTTTCAAAATTGAACTGGAGGAAGACTCCAGGGTACTGCCTTTCTAATGCAAAGCAGTAAACCCATCTACACTCTGTCATCATTATATGTAAACATCATTTAATGAGTGCTTTCATGGAAAATCACATAAAGATATGGAAGAATTATTTTTTCCTTTTATGTTTTCACAGAATGTAAAAGCATAGGAGGTTTTGCCAGCTCAAATACTTTTTTTTTTTTTTTTTGCTGGCTTATTGATTTAGAAATGAAAGAATAACCTGGTTTGAGGGGTGGATTTCTAAGCATTTGATATTTTGTTGAAATACCATTCTTATTTCGTGATGTTCAAGTACTTTGACAGCTTCTTGTTAATAAGGGTATTGGAATGGGATGGGTGGAGGTCAGGACTAAGCAGCATATCAGAGGATGTATTTGCCGTTTCTATACGATCTCAAAGTAGACCCTTGTTCTCAGATTAATTTTCTTTATAGAGGAGGAAGTACATTTGAATTTTCCACATATACTTGAAGAACTTCTGTTTCATATGCAAAGTATAGCATAGAACTTAAAATAAAAATTTCCATTTGTATGCTTATGCATCAAAGTATGCAAAGACTGGTTCAATAGCTAACAGAACTAACAATAAATGCTTTTTCAAAGGTGTACCCATTGGAGCTAGGCTATTAAAAGAATTGTGTTTTACTGCCAAGTATCTGAGCTTGCCTAGGCATGCTACACTAGCTGCGAGTCATCTTAGTAATAATGATGTATAGCAGAAAATTGTAATATATATAAGGATCTTTAAGGAACCTTTTCCTCCAATTGCTCTCTAATGTAATATGTTGGGCTACAGCATAACTAATATCATCAAAAAGGTAACAAAAGGAGAGCAGCAACATATATATTCTTTCACAGGAAGCTAGCCATTCAAAGAGTGAAATACACTCATGTTTTAGTCAACTACTTGGTGATTGCTGGTTAGTATGTTTACTTCTGGAGATAATCTTCAGATTGTCTCTGGTACAAGAACAGAGATCTATAAACTGGCAGCATTTAAATCACAGATTAAAACTCCTTCATTCTCTGAAAATGTTCTAAAATTGGATTGTGGTAATAGTTGTACAATTCCTATCCCATTATTTACAGAAAGAATATTTAAATCACTCATTCAAAAAATGAAATGAAAAATTGCAATCATGAAAATTCTCTCAGTATCATGAGACATATTATGAACCAGTATCTGCCTCTTTTTCATGTCCAACAGTTTCTTTGCGGGAATCCAAATGAGAGAAAAGAGCATGTTTGTACCAGATGCCTTCAAAGATAATTATTGGGCTATTTTGGATACTCTTAGTTAAGCTCTGTTAATAACATTTTAGGAATTATGTAGCAAAAATAAATACCCCCATTTAGCAAAATATGGATTGGACATGTTGGAAAGATTATCCCTCATTTAGTGCTAGGAGATGTGTGGGTAGCATATTCCTCCTCTCCTCTTGAAGCCATTTCCCTCTGCTTTGTTCAGTCCAATTTCTACCCAAGTCCCATTCCCCTACCTCCTACTAGTGTCCATGTTCTCCCTCTCTTTTTGGCCCTCTCTCTTCAGGCCAGTTTTCCCCTCTAACCCTCAAGATACCAAATATTCTTTGCTGCCTTCTCCTAGCTTGAACTCCTTGTTAGGGAGTTCTCCTCCCCATGGTAAAAATAAGGACTATTTGACTCATCAGGGCCACAATATCTCTATTTTATGAGAGGCTGACTAGAAGTTTTGTGTGATATAAAGTTTTCGGACCTGCTCCCAGCTTTGATCTTTACCATGAATAACATCTTTTGAACATGTGTGACAACTTAATTCTCAAAACAACAACCCTGAGAAGTGGTTATGATTGTTATTCCCATCTTAACCCTAGAGAAGCTGAGATCTTGATATATAACTTTCCCAAGGCCACACAAACTAAGACATAGCTAGGATCCAAGCCAAAAGGTTTGATACAGGACCCATTCTCCAATGTGTTACTCTATGCTACCTATTCAGCAATAACATTTATGGACTCCCTACTATGGGCTGGCATTGTACTAAGTAACTTAATAAATCTATCATTTAATTGTTAAAACTGCCCTATAATATTAATATCAGTATTTCTGGTCAGTTTACTTTTCTGTAACACAAGGCTAAAATACCAGTAACCCCATGTTGTTTCAGTATTTCATCATATCTGTATTATAACACATTATATTTAATGATATTGTTTTCCTCAATTAGAGAGTAAGCATACTGAGAATTTGCATTCCAAGTACAAAGTATGCTGTCTAGCACCTAGTAGGCATTCATAAAATATTTGAGGAATGAATACATGCTTCCTTCATATGGCAAATGAGACACTGTATATGATAGTGCCATCCAGACTTCATTGTTATGCAAATGCTATATATGATTAATAATACTCATCTGACTATGCTTAATAGGAAGTAAGATACTCTCCATTTCTGGAGGAGATGTGCATTTTTACAGTGGTTTCTTGAATTGTTGCCCTTGCCTGTGCTTTCCAACCAAAGGTAGACTGTTTTCTGAATATTTCCATGGAAAGAGAAAACCACCTTTTCTTGAAGTTCTATACCCTATTTAAAAATCTAACCCTAATCTAAATCTAACCTTAATATAACAATTAGATTATCTCTAATAGAATTTTTTGAAATCTTAAGCCTCCCAGTTATAAATGCCAGTAATGTGTTGTTGTTTTCTACAGAATATGCTTGATGAATAAAGCGCAAAGGTATTGTAGAAAGCTCAAAGAGCCTCAGATGCCAGGCAGGTAAATCAAAACAAAGTGTTGTTAATGATTATACTGGATACTTTCAGAAGAATGAGGAAGATCAATAGATCTACAGAACATTAATCTTGAAAAATGTGAGCATCCTGGATTTTATTTGTTTAAGATTGATACAATTGAGTTATATTTTTGAGAGTCTAATGGAAGAGAATCATGTCATCTCTCAGGAAAGCAATCCTCTCAGCTGTGCTGGCCAAGCTTCCTCTAATTCTTTCAATCAATGAAGTAGTTCATATATTCTTGTAAACTTTCTGGGGTCAGTTTGTCCATTATTAGGCCTGAAGTTGAACAGCTGGAGAAAGAAAAATTAAACAACTCCTCTTGCATCAAAATAATGTAACTGAGTCTCATTTTAATAAAATCCTAGAGCACATCTTAGAGTCACCTAGCAAGTAACAGGTACTCAATAAACGTTCTTTGAGTAAATGGATGAAAATCTAAATTTGTGAAAAGATCAATAAAAATGTGATCATTTACACTCCCCAAAGACTTAATCTGTTCATTTGGTTAAGAGTGCTGACCTTAAAAATGAATCTTTTCACTAGTATTAGGGAATAAGAATGTGAGCTTTTTCTTTGGAAGTTACTTAGTCCTTTTCCCATCTACAGGGTTATACTTATCACCCAGCAGCTTATCACTTTATTGTGTATATGAAGAGAGGGCTTCTAGTTCCTGAACTTTCATAAGTACCGATATGTAATTTAAAAAAATAAAAATCTGCTGGACCACCATGATACATAGATTTAAAATGTGCTTTAATGTATGATGACTTAACATACTTAGCTTTCCCTCCAACATCTGTATTCTGATTTGTAGTCTAATAAACCTTCCTGCTGCAGATGGCATGTGCATAGTTGTTCTGAGGTGTAATACATCACCATAGCATTTCTAAACAGAGAGCAATAATGTATTCAATTAAGGGAGGAAATAAAACATCAAGCCTTTTCTTATAATAAATCTTTTACTAAGCTTCCTGCATCACATGTTTACTGAGGAAATAATACATGTCATTCAGATTAAGGGTTACTGTAGACTGCTGAGGGAAACATGAAATTCTGGAGGTTTCAGCAGTCCTGTGAAATCCTGAAACATGGAATGTGTACAAATTAGAAAAGGATGTAATATGTGACTAATGATACCTCTTGGGATGCTTTTGGGAGCCATATTTACTGTTATGATCACTAGATTCATTTAAGCTACAGGAGTTGAAAAGCAATACCCTAGTAAGTGAAAAACACCTCTGAGTTCATTAGATATGGTTGTAATTTAAGCTCTAAAGGCTTTTTTCCTTGCTGTCATTCTTTGTATTTCTGGAAATGTGGTACTTGAGTTCCTAATAAAAGTAGTCTATATCATGATCATATAATCTACAGTTCCTGGAAAGCACATTTACACCTCCACATCTGTAGCTAAAGCTGGGACTGAACAGAAACTTAATTCACCCCAGATGTCACCCACTAGAAAGTTCTCGAGTAGGGCTGCTATTCTTAGAATTTTCTAGCCACTGATTATGTCTCAAGCAATGGTATAAATATTCAACCCAGAGCCTTCAAGCCCAAATGTTGTGAACTGTTTCCATATACTATGCCAAGTACAAAATTAATTGAATCCCACAAAGTTAACCCCTAATCCCGTTCCTTCATTTGTGGAAGGAAATAATGGCCATTTTGACAACTACTCATAAGAATTACTGCTTATTAAGAATATCCTCAGGATTTATTTTATTTTATTTTATTTTTTTGAGATGGAGTTTAACTCTTGTTACCCAGGCTGGAGTGCAATGGCGCGATCTCGGCTCATTGCAACATCTGCCTCCTGGGTTCAGGCAATTCTCCTGCCTCAGCCTCCTGAGAAGCTGGGATTACAGCCACGCACCACCATGCCCAGCTAATTTTTTGTATTTTTAGTAGAGACGGGGTTTCACCATGTTGACCAGGATGGTCTCGATCTCTTGACCTAGTGATCCACCCGCCTCGGCCTCCCAAAGTGCTGGGATTATAGGCGTGAGCCACCACACCCAGCCATCCTCAGGGTTTATTAAGGGAGCAGTATAAAAATGGCCATGTGAAAATAGTTTTGCACCTTTGCAAAATTCCTGGTCAAGACATTGTTCATTGCGTATTTAAGAATAAATTTGAGGCTGGGTGTGGTGGCTCATGCCTGTAATCCCAGCACTTTGGGAGGCTGAGGCAGGTGGATCACGAGGTCAGGAGTTCAAGACCAGCCTGGCCAAGATGGTGAAGCCCTATCTCTACTAAAAATACAAACATTAGCCGGGCATGGTGGCAGGTGCAGTACCTGTAATCCCAGCTACTCCAGAGGCTGAGTCAGGAGAATCACTTGAACCTAGTGCAGAGGTTGCAGTGAGCAGAGGTTACACCACTGCACTCCAGCCTGGGCAACACAACAAGACTCTATCTCACAATAATAATAGTAATAATAATAATAAATCTGAGATTCATCCACCTGACAAATTCCTCTCAAAATGTGTCTTCTAAAATCCTGGTGTGTATTTCGCTGTTAAACAGAGAGATCTATGAAACCCATTGAATCCTCCAGTTTCTATTGACTACAAAGTTAGAGCTAACCTTCATGCTTAATGGCACTGATACTTTTACTCTAGTTTCCTGATAGACATTTTCTTTCTCCTTCCTCTGTGGTGGTCTGTGGAATGGTATTTGTGGTCTCTGAATGCCCGAGTTTATATGCAAAAGTGTGTGTTATGTGTTTTGTTTGTGTGTATATACCTAACTTGCATTTTCTGGGGAGAGAGCACAAAGTTTTCATTAGATTCTCAAAGGGATACATTACCTCCCCCAGTTTAAGGACTTTAATACTCTGGTGTTTTATATCTGTAATCTCACCTTTAACTGTTCTGTCTGTATATTAATTATGTTTGCATTATAAACAATCTAAATCCTTTTTTATAGGGGGAGATGGAAGGAAAAGCTAGATGGCAGTAAAAATTATACAAATACAAATACAACAGTATGTTTTATTGTCAAGTACTCAGTCTGTTAGTGGGTATGATTTTGGGGGGGCTTTCTCCCCCCTAGAAGTAGTGGATTACATCTGTATGGCATACATCTCTATGAAAATGTAATCTGGTGTCTTTTATTTATTTTTTCCAATCTTAAGAAAAAACAAACTATCTAGACAGTTCTATCTAAAAGATCTCCTATATGAAGCATCTCCTGAATACTGTAGGGAGATTATATACATAGACAATTTCTTTACCATGTGACATTGATATACATATTGACTTTGGCACTGAAAAACTGCACTGTGTTGTGTATGTGTATATATGTGTGTGTGTGTGCGTGCATATATATGTGTGTGTGTGTGTGTGTGTGTGTGTGTGTGTGTGTGTATGTATGTATGCATGGTTTTTTGTTTTTGTTTCTTTTTTTTTTGCCAAGGCTGGACTGCAGTAGCGCTACTTCTGCTCACTACAACCTCCACCTCCCGGATTCAAGTGATTCTCCCACCTCAGCCTCTCAGGATGCTAGGATTATAGGCACCCACCACCACTCCCGGCTAATTTTTGTATTTTTAGTAGAGGCAGCGTTTCATCATGTTGACCAGGCTGATCTTGAACTCTTGACTTCAGGCGAGCCACCTGCCTCAGCCTCCCAAAGTGCTGGGATTACAAGTGTGAGCCACTATGCCTGGCCTGCGTTGTACATATTAATGTGAGATTTTATTTTATTTTTTTGAATTTTTTGTAAGGCTGATTGAACATTTGGCTCAATTAAAGTAATTCATCATTTTAATTTTTTTTTATTTTTAATTGTGGGTATATATTATGAGTGTATATATTTATCAGCAGGTGAAAGGAGAAAAATCATATGATCATATTAACATATGCAGAAGGCAAATTTGACAAAATTCCACAGATATTGATGATTAAAAACTCTCAGTTAGCGATAGAGAGTAATTACTTCATCTTGATAAAGAACGTATAAAAATCTTATTGTTAACATCATATTAAATAGTGAAAGACTAAATGCTTTCCCCCTAATATTGGGAAAGATGTGTGCTCTTACCACTCTTTCTTTTTTTTTTTTGCCAATTATACTTTAAGTTCTGGGGTTCATGTGCAGATCTTGCAGGATTGTTACATAGGTATACACATGCCATGGTGGTTTCCTGCCTCCATCCCCCGGTTACCTACATTAGGTATTTCTCCTAATGTTATTCCTCCCCAATCTCCCCACCCCCTGCTATCCCTCCCCTAACCCCCCACCCCCCAACAGACCCCAGTGTGTGATGTTCCCCTCCCTGTGTCCATGTGTTCTCATTGTTCAACACCCACTTACGAGTGAGAACATGCGATGTTTGATTTTCTGTTCTTGTGTCAGTTTGCTGAGAATGATGGTTTCCAGCTTCATCCATGTCCCTGCAGAGGACATGAACTTATCCTTCTTTATGGCTGCATAGTATTCCATGGCATATATGTGCTACATTTTCTTTATCCAGTCTATCACTGATGGGCATTTGAGTTGGTTCCAAGTCTTTGCTATTGTAAACAGTGCTACAATGAACATACGTGTGCATATGTCTTTATAACAATGATTTATAATCCTTTGGGTATATACCCAGTAATGGGATTGCTGGGTCAAATGATATTCCTATTTCTAGATCCTTGAGAAATCACCACACTGTCTTCCACAGTGGTTGAACTAATTTACACTCCCACCAACAGTGTAAAAGTGTTCCTATTTCTCCGCATCCTCTCCAGCATCTGTTGTCTCCAGATTTTTTAATGATCGCCAATTCTAACTGGCATGAGATGATATCTCAATGTGGTTTTGATTTGCATTTCTCTAATGACCAGTGATGCTGAGCTTTTTTTCATACGTTTGTTGGCTGCATAAATGTCTCCTTTTGAAAATTGTCTGTTCATATACTTTGCCCACTTTTTGATGGGGTAGTTTTTTTTCCTTGTAAATTTGTTGTAGTTCTTTGTAGATTCTGGGTATTAGCCTTTTGTCAGATGGGTAGCTTGCAAATTTTTTTTCCCATTCTGTTGGTTGCCAGTTCACTCTAATGATTGTTTCTTTTGCTGTGCAGAAGCTCTTAAGTTTAATTAGATCCCATTTGTCTGTTTTGGCTTTTGTTGCCATTGCTTTTGGTGTTTTAGTCATGAAATCCTTGCCTATGTGTATGTCCTGAATAGTATTGCCTAGGTTTTCTTCTAGGGTTTTTATGGTGTTAGGTCTTATGTTTAAATCTTTAATCCCTCTGGAGGAAAATACGGAATGCTTCACGAATTTGTGTGTCATCCTTGTGCAGGGGCCATGTTAATCTTCTTTATATTGTACCAATTTTAGTATATGTGCTGCTGAAGCGAACACTAATGTGAGATTTTAAAGACAACCTAATGACTTGGCTTGCTAATTTGGAAACTAGGTAAGTCCAGTAAAATGTAAACTTGTTCAGAGAAAAAGCCTTGATGATCAAGGATCTTAGGAGATCAAATAGTAACACCAAACCATTGGAGGAGCAGATATATTTCCCCCTTGTATAAAATATCTTCCATCTGGATTTTTCAAAATAATTTTTTATGAACATATTGTGAATTACACAGGGCACCAACCCTGCTGCTTTGGGAGCAAAAAGACAGAGCTGACAGTTGTAGTTGTTTTCGAGGAACAACCATGTGAATTTATAAATATTTTACAAGTGCAGCTTTCAGAAGAGTGACTTTTACTGCCATATTAATGCAACTTGCAAATTTATAGCCTGGGCATTTGTGGGTTATGAATGTCCAGTATATGAGGCTAGTGCCAAGAACATGGTTTATGTTTTGAAATTCTTTTTTTCTCTGATCACAGACTTCTTGGCTGTTATGATCTGCTTTATAATTCAGCTGCACATGAGGTGCAAGGCTACATAATACATCAGTTTCCACTCCCAATGGCTAGACTCATAAATATACTCTTTACAACACAGTTCATGTGACAGAATGACACACAAAGCATAAAAATATCTCTAAAGAGTAGAGAATTAGTGGTAGTAGAAGGAACAGTAGCATGATTCCATGCCTCCAGCCAGATCCATAATATGTGGCCTAAAATTATATGTCATAATATAAAGAAAAGTAGAATCATATGTTTTCAGAAGTAATGTCTTTGTATATGTTAGATCAAAACATTCATGAGTGTTGTCATATGTGTTGAAGGCTACACTACTGAAAAGACTTTAGTTACTCTAATCTTTTGGCAGGGAGATTGTGGAGGAAGAAACACCACTGCAACTCTTTCCTTGTAAGTTTCTAAGTTGGTTTTCCATTGATTGTGCCCAAAGTAAAAGAATCTTTCTAGCGTTCCAGGCTCTAGAGAAAGAGGAGCAGATTTATCTGGGCCTGAGCAAAAAACAGCCTGGGGTGAAATCTTCAACTGACCAGACTTTGGTCAGAGGGTTCTCCTTTTTCAAGATGTTATTATGATGTAGGCAGAATTGTTGGCTGTTGAAGAAAGTCAGCACTGTTGCCCAACCTTTCTGCCTTCCGCTAAGTAGCTCTGTTACCTTGTACACGTCACTTCTCAGGTTTATAGTTCCTCTTTTCTGAAATGTTGAAGTTGTGCCATATGATTACAAAATTCTTTCCGGCTATGATTTTTTTTTTCCAAATGCATGTGTGCCAACATAGGTAGATATTGATTAACAACATATTAAAATCTGCAATATTAGTTGTTTTATCAGTGTGCACACTTTTCATTTTGTAAAACCTGCCAATGACAAAACGCTTCACTGTTTTACTCCCCAATGTCCACCATTTCTTTCTCTATATTAAGACTGTAAATTACTCCTAAAAGAAGTCATTGGGACCGGGTACAGTGGCTCATGCCTGTAATCCCTGCACTTTGGGAGGTCAAGCCAGGAGGACGGCTTGAGCCCAGGAGTTTGAGGCCAGCCTGGGCAACATGGCAAAACCCCATCTCTACAAAAAATACAAAAGTTAGCCAGGCATGATAATGCATGCCTGTTGTCCCAGCTGCTTGGGAGGCTGAGGTGAGAGCATTGCCTGAGCCCAGGAGGTCAAGGCTGCAGTGAGCTGTGATGGAGCCACTGTTCTCTAGCCTGGGTGACCGAACAAGACCCTGTCTAAAAAAAAAAAAAGAAAAGAAAAAGCGTATTCGGAATGTAACCTTAAATAATGGGGAATTTTATGTTCTTAGAAAATTTGTGATTAGTTCAGTGAGTAAAATTTTTCCAAATTGCCAAAGCTAAATAAATAAATAATCCCTCTTTATTCCAAGGCTTAATCCTACTGAGGCTCCCAGACTGATTAATCATGCAGCAGACAGCAAACTGCTTCTTTTTTTTTTTTTTTTTTTTTTCCCTGAGGTAGGCTTTCTCTCTTGTTGCCCAGGCTGGAGTGCAGTGGTGTGATCTTGGCTCACTGCAACCTCCGCCTTTCCGGTTCAAGCGATTCTCCTGCCTCAGCCTCCTGAGTAGCTGGGACTACAGGCACGCACCACCACAACTGGCTAATGTTTGTATTTTTAGTAGAGACAGGGTTTTCGCCATGTTGGCTAGGCTGGTCTTGAACTCCTGACCTTGTGATCCACCCGCCTTAGCCTCCCAAAGTGCTGGGATTACAGGTGTGAGCCACCACGCCCTGACAGCAAACTGCTTCTTATTAGCTGACCTTACACATTTCAATGAAACAGACTGTGAAAAATGACACATACTCCCAGATCTCAGGCAGTAATGATATTAGAAAATACTTTGTTAATGGTTTTACAGATAGCATTTGCTTTAAGAATAAAATTCTGTCTACAGCAAATCCTTTTTCTTCCATTTGCTTCTCATCTAAGGGATAAATGTTATCAAATGCTGTTATTGTTACCTGGTTACTTTAAATAATCAGCTTTAAAACTGATTGAATCCATTTTCTTTATCTTATTATCTTAGACCATAGCAATTTTAAAGAACTCAAATAGAATGATAGCAGTCCATGATCCAGTGTCATATATTTCTTGTTTCTTTTCTTTCTTTTTCCGTTTATCTTGAAATTTCCTTTTTGTTCTAATGTGAAAGCAAAAATCTAAAAGGAAAATAATTAGCCATTCATACTCTTCTAACATAGTCACATGTTCACATGATAAATGAAACATTACCACAAAAAACTGCTAAAATGGCATCCTTATTGCAGGCCCAATTTACTTAATTTTATGTCTTCCAACTGTTAAGACAAGGGTCACTCATTCTATAAAATTAATGGCTGAAATAAATTTAGAATTGAAAAAACATGAGGAAAATATTTATTCACGCAATGTTTGGCCAACCTGTGGAATTTATTAGCCTGGGAGATCATAGATTCAGTCAAGAGATGAATTAGAAAAGCTGGATAATTTTATGACCAGTCATAATACTATAGCTGTGAATATTAAGAAAAGGTACTAACAGAATCTCATGCTTCAGAGTACAAGCTGATCATCCTAGGAGCTTTGAAGGACTTCTTTTATTTTCTTATTGATACTCTGAGCAAGTGGCTGGATTCATAGTTAGGTTGTACCTCTTCTTGAAAGTAACTATGATTGTGAACAGGATACCACATTTAGGTCACATTGGGGTTTTGTTGTTGTTGTCTTTGTGACATCGCCCAGACTGGAGTGCAATGGGGCGATTATGACTCATTGCATCCTTGACCTCCTGGGCTGAAGTGATCTTCCTGCTTCAGCCTCCTAAAGGGCTGGGATTACAGGCATAAGCCACCATGCCTGGCCTGTTTTTTTTTTTTTTTTTTTTTTTTTTTTTACTTTTTCTTTTTTTGGTCTTTTTGGCAATGAAAACCACAAGTGTCTGCTAATACAATACAAAAAGAACAATGAAATGACATGTGAGTTTAAACTTTTGAAAGAGTTTATTCGTTAATTCAATGAGTATTTATTGAGGGCCTATCATGAACCTATCACTGTCCTTGGTGGTTGGAATTACAACAAGGAGCAAAACGGAGAAAAATTCTTGCTTTCATGAAAACTCCCTTTTATTTTATTCCAAGGTATTAGTATTGAAGTCTGTAATCTTGTGATATGAAATTAGCTCAGAAGTGAATACGGTAAAGCTTTTCAGGTGCAGCTCCTCTTGAAACTATCTGCTCCCATACCCTACTTAATATAGAGTGACAAATACTCTCATTTAAAGAAGGGAAGAAATGAGAGACATGTAGAAGTTAGCAGCCCATAAAACTTCTGAAGTCTAGCCTTTCAGATGTTGCTGGGTCCCTCTATTGAAGAAGCACAGAATGTTTTTGATCAGGACCCAACTCTTCCTAGGCTCAACTCCATTTCTCATTGTCTTCTGATGTTCTTCTCAGAGGAAGCAGGTTTATTGTTCTATGGGCTCTTCCCTCTACTCTCTGAGACACTCTGAGTTTTCAATAAAAAATAGCTTATGTTTGCAGCTGGGTGGCTTTCTTAGCCTGCTTCCTGAATGTAGAAAATTGGAGGCCCAGAGAAATCTTTTCATTTTGAACTTTTTTCAGTCCAAGCTTGCAGGGATTTTTATCATTATAACTCTTTTTAAAAATTTGTGGAGCTTTGTGGACCTCCTATGAATATGATTTGGGCCTATTCCATGCCCTAAAGACCACATCACTGATTCTTTTTGAGATAGCCACTCTCACCTTTGGGTTGCCTACTAGGCTGCTGTGATACATCCTTAAGATTCTAGGCACCACCTTACACCATTCAATGGTTTAACAAGGGGTCTTTCAGCCATACCCTTGATCTGGATCTTCACTGTGAAGTCATTTCCTTTTTTTTTCTGAGACAGGGTCTTGCTCTGTCACCAAGGCAGGAGTGCAATAGTGTAATCATAGCTCACTGCAGTTCAAATTGCTGGCCTCAAATGATCACCTCACCTTGACTTCCCTAAGTGCTGGGGTTACGGGCATGAGCCACTATACCCAGCTAGTCATTTATTACTTTGAGAATCTTTTAATGGCTAGAGATACCAGAAATATGAAGTATTTTCCTCCCAGCTCTCAAGTCTTGGCTCCTTTATATTGCTTATGAATTCTGCAGGAAAACTGCACAGTTCTTTCCTCAGCTAATTTCTCTTGTTTTTGTATGATATCTTATACAATTTTTAAAAATCTACTTCAACATTTGCCAGGCAATCTCCTTAGCTGATTCGCTAATTCACCGGGTAAATTTTCTTTTTTTTTCTTTCTTTTTTTTTTGAGACAGAGTCTCGTTCTGTTGCCCAGGCTGGAGTGCAGTGGCGCAATCTCGGCCCACTGCAAACTCCGCCTCTCAGGTTCAAGTGATTCTCTTGCCTCAGCCTCCTGAGTAGCTGGGATTATAGGTGCTCGCCATCACGCCAGGCTAATTTTTCTAGTTTTTTTTTTTTTAGTAGAGACAGGGTTTCACTATGTTGATCAGGTTGGTCTCGAACTTCTGACCTCAGGTAATCTGCCCGCCTCAGCCTCCCAAAGTGCTGGGATTACAGGCATGAGCCACCATGCCCGGCCCATTGGGAAAAATTTTCCATAGGCAACAGTTTTGCTGTTGTTGCACTACTATATAATACAGATTGCTATTTTTTCAGAGTGCTATAGCAGTTTCTTACCACTTTTCTTGCTCCTGACAGTTTATTCTCTATTTTCTCAATTTTGGCTGACAAGTTTCCTGCCACTTGTCCAGCCTGTATCCATCACCTTGTCCCAAAGCTAATGCTACATATTTCAGGTTGCTGTAACAGCAGCACTTCAGTTCTAGTACCATTTTATGTCGTCAGTTTTTGCTCCATAATAAACTATCCATAGCTTTGTGAATTATAAATAATATCTTTATTTCTCACAGTTTTGTGGGTTGACTGTGTATTTCTTCCGTCAGAAAAGATAGCTAGATAGCCTAGGATGATGCCACACATGTCTGGTGATTATTCTATGTCTAGTGAGGTGATAGCCATGGGTCTATCATCATTAGTAGTCTCGTTCAGGCTCATCCACATGGTGTAAAGTCATAGTGCACAAGGGTACACATACGGGAATTTTTGGGCCACCCTGCACAGTCTACAACAATTCTTTTCTTTTCATTTCAGTTTTGCTCATCTTCTTTATTCTAGCACTGAGGGAAATTGGCTTTATTAATAGCTTGATTGGTTACCTTACCAGTCATTGACTTTCTTATTATGCTACCCAATCAAGACTGTGTGAAGATTTACTAATACTATGCATTTGGCATAATAGTTGTTCATTACTTCGTCAAACTATGTTTCTTTGGATCTTTTTGGTGAGTTTAACTCTTCCCAACTTTTATTTGAGAATCCCATACTCAAAATCATTTAGTATAGAATTCTTAGTCTCAGAATGAAGTCTCAGTCTTAGTTCTTTTTTTACTTTTTCTTCTTATTTATTTATTTATATTATACTTTAAGTTCTAGGGTACATGTGCGGAACATGCAGGTTTGTTTCATAGGTATACACATGCCATGGTAGTTTGCTGCATCCATCACCCCATCACCTACATTAGGTATTTCTCCTAGTGCAATTGCTCCCCTAGCCCTCCATCCCTGATAGGCCCCAGTGTGTGATGTTCCCCTCCTGTGTCGATGTGTTGTCGTTGTTCAACTCCCATTTATAAGTGAGAACATGTGGTGTTTGGTTTTCTGTTCTTTTGATAGTTTGCTGAGAATGATGGTTTCTAGCTTCATCCATGTCCCGGCAAAGGACATGAATGCATCCTTTTTTATGGCTGCACAGTATTACATGGTGTATATGTGCAACATTTTCTTTATTCAGTCTATCATTGATGGGTGTTTGGGTTGGTGCTGAGTCTTTGCTATTGTGAACACTGCTGCAATAAACATACTTATAAAGATGTAAGTATCTTTATAACAGAATGATTTACAGTCCTTTGGGTATATACTCAGTAATGGGATTGCTGGGTCAAATGATATTTTTAGTTGTAGATCCTTGAGGAATCGCAACACTGTCTCCCACAGTGGTTGAACTAATTTACAGTCCCACCAACAGTGTAAAAGCGTTCGCATTTCTCCACATCCTCTTTAGCATGTGTTGTCTCCTGACTTTTTAATAATTGCCGTTCTAACTGGCATGAGATGGTATCTCATTGTGGTTTTGATTTGCATTTCTCTAATGACCAGTGATGATGAGCTTTTTTTTTCATTTGTTTGTTGGCTGCATAAACGTCTCCTTTTGAAAATTGTTCATATGCTTTGCCCGCTTTTTGATGGGGTTGTTTTTTTCTTGTAAATTTGTTTAAGTTCTTTGTAGCTTCTGGATATTAATCCTTTGTTGGATGTAGAGGTTGCAAAAATTTTCTCCCATTCGGTGGTTGTTGCCTGTTCACTGTGTTGATAATTTCTTTTGCTGTGTAGAAGCGCTTTAGTTTAACTAGATCCAGTTTGTCTATTTTGGCCTTTGTTGCCAGTGCTTTTGGTATTTTAGTCAGGAAGGCTTTGCCAATGCCTATGTCCTGAATGATATTGCCTATGTTTTCTTCTAGGGTTTCTTTTAGGGTTTTTATGGTTTTAGGTCTTATGTTTAAGTCTTTAATTCAGCTTGAATTAATTTTTGTATAAGGTGTAAGAAAGGGATCCAGTTTTAGTTTTCTGCATATGGCTAGCCAGTTTTTCCAACACCATTTATTAAGTAGGGAACCCTTTCCCCATTGCTTGTTTTTGTCAGGTTTATCAAAGATCAGATGGTTGTAGAAGTGTGGTGTTATTTCTGAGGACTGTTCTGTTCCATCGGTCTATATATCTGTTTTGGTACCAGTACCATGCTGTTTTGGGTACTGTAGTCTTTTAGTATAGTTTGAAATCAAGCAGCATGATGGCCAGTTTTGTTCTTTTTGCTCAGGATTATCTTGCCTGTGTAGGCTCTTTTCTGGTTCCATATGAAGTTTAAAGTAGTTTTTTTCAATTCTGTAAAGAAAGTCAGTGGTAGCTTAATGGGGATAGCATTGAATCTATAAATTACTTTGGGCAGTATGGCCATTTCATGATAATGATTTTTGCTAACCATGAGCATGGAATGTTTCTCCATTTGTTTATGTTCTCTCTTATTTCCTTGAGCAGTGGCTTGTATTCTCCTTGAAGAGGTCCTTCACATCCCTTGTAAGTTGTATTCCTAAGTGTTTTATTCTCTTTGTGGCAATTGTGAATGGGAGATCACTCACGATTTGGCTCTCTGTTTGTCTGTTATTGGTGTGTAGGAATGCTTGTCATTTTTGTGCATTGATTTTGTATCATGAGACTATGCTGAAGTTGCTTATCAGCTTAAGGAGATTTTGAGCTGAGACGATGGGGTCTTCTAAATTTACAGTCATGTTATCTGCAAATAGAGACAATTTGACTTCCTCTTTTCCTAATTGAATAACCTTTATTTCATTTTCTTGCCTGATTGCCATGGCCAGAACTTCCAATGCTGTGTTGAATAGGAGTGGTGAGAGAGGGCATCTATGCCTTGTGCTGGTTTTTAAAGGCAATGCTTCTAGCTTTTGCCCATTTAGTATGATACTGGCTGTGGATTTGTCATAACTATCCCTTATTATTTTGAGATACATTCCATCAATACCTAGTTTATTGAGAGTTTTTAGCATGAAGTGCTGTTGAATTTTGTCAAAGGCCTTTTCTGTATCTATTGAGATAATCATGTGGTTTTTGTCATTGGTTTTGTTTATGTGATGGATTACGTTTATTGATTTGCATATGTTGAACCAGCCTTGCATCCCAGGGTTGAAACCAACTTGATCATGATGGATAAGCTTTTTGATGTGCTGCTAGATTTGGTTTGCCATATTTTATTGAGGATTTTTGCCATATTTTATTGAGGATATCAATGTTCATCAGGGATATTAGCCTGAAATTTTCTTTTTTTTATTATGTCTATGCCAGGTTTTGGTATCAGGATGATGTTGGCTTCATAAAATGAGCTAGGGAGGATTCCTTTTTTTTTCTATTGTTTAGAATAGTTTCAGCAGAAATGGTACCAGCTCCTTTTTGTACCTCTGGTAGAATTCGGCTGTGAAACCATCTAGGCTATTAATTGCTGCCTCAATTTCAGAATTTGTTATTGGTCTATTCAGGGATTTTACTTCTTCCTGGTTCAGTCTTGGGAGGATGTAAGTGTCCAGGGATTTATGCATTTCTTCTAGGTTTTCTGGTTTATTTGCACAGAGCTGTTTATAGTATTCTCTGATGGTAGTGTGTATTTCTGTGGGATCAGTGGTGATATACCCTTTATCATTTTTTTATTGCATCTATTTTATTCTTCTCTCTTTTCTTCTTTATTAGTCTGGCTAGCGGTCTATTTTTTTATCTTTTCAAAAAACCAGCTCTTGGATTCATCAATTTTTTGAAGGGTTTTTCGTGTCTCTAACTCCTTCAATTCTGCTCTGATCTTAGTTATTTCTTGTCTTCTGCTAGCTTTTGAATTTGTTTGCTCTTGCTTCTCTAGTTCTTTTAATTGTGATGTTAAGGGTGTCAATTTCAGATCTTTCTCACTTTCTCTTTTGGGCATTTAGTGCTATAAATTTCACTCTAGACACTGCTTTAAATGTGTCCCAGAGATTCTGGTATGTTGTGTCTTTGTTCTCATTGGTTTCAAAGAACATCTTTGTTTCTGCCATATTTTGTTATTTACCCAGTAGTCATTCAGAAGCAGGTTGTTCAGTTTTGATATAGTTGTGCAGTTTTGAGTGCGCTTCTTAATCTTGAGTTCTAATTTGATTGCACTGTAGTCTGAGAGACTGTTTGTTACAATTTCCATTCTTTTGCATTTGCTGGGAAGTGTTTTACTTCCAATTACGTGGTCAGTTTTAGAATAAGTGTGATGTGGTGCTGAGAAGGATGTATATTCTGTCAATTTGGGGTAGAGAATTCTGTAGATGTCTATTAGGTGCACCTGGTCCAGTGCTGAGCTCAAGTCCTGGATATACTTGTTAATTTTCTGTCTCCTTGATCTGTCTAATATTGACAGTGGATTGTAAAAGTTTCCCACTATTATTGTGTGAGAGTCTAAGTCTCTTTGTAGGTCTCTAAAAACTCACTTTTTGAATCTGGGTGCTCCTGTATTGGGTGCATATATATTTAGTATAGTTAACTCTTGTTGTTGCATTGATCCATTTACCATATGTAATGCCCTTCTTTGTCTCTTTTGATCTTTGTTGGTTTAAAGTCTGTTTTATTAGAGATAGTTTTACAACTCTTGCTTTTTTTCTTTGCTTTCCATTTGCCTGGAAAATATTTCTCCATCATTTTATTTTGAGCCTATGTATGTCTTAGCACATGAGATGGATCTCCTGAATATAGCACACTGATGAATCTTGATGTTTTATCCAATTTGCCTGTCTGTCTTTTAATTGGGGTGTTTAGCCCATTTACATTTAAGGTTAATACTGTTATATGTGAATTTGATCCTGCTATTATGATGCTAACTGTTTATTTTGCTCATTAGTTGATGAAGTTTCTTCATAGCATTGATGGTCTTTACAATTTGGTACGTTTTTGCAGTGGCTAGTACCGGTTGTACTTTTCCGTGTTTAGTGTTTCCTTTAGGAGCTCTTGTAAGGCAGGCCTGGTGGTGACAAAAATCTCTCAGCATTTGCTTGTCCATAAAGGATTTTATTTCTCCTTTGCTTTTGATGCTTAGTTTTGCTGAATATGAAATTCTGGGCTGAAAATTATTTTTTTAAAGAATATTGAATATTGGCCCCAACTCTCTTCTGGCTTGTAGATACCTGCTGTTAGTCTGATCGGCTTTGTGGGTAACCCGACCTTTCTCTCTGGCTGCCCTTAGCATTTTTCCTTCATTTCAACCTTGGTGAATCTGACGATTATGTGTCTTGGGATTGCTCTTCTCAAGGAGTGTCTTTGTGGTGTTCTTTGTATTTCCTGAATTTGAATGTTGGCCTGTCTTGCTAGGTTGAGGAAGTTCTCCTGGATAATATTTTGAAGTGTTTTCCAACTGAGTTTCATTCTCCCTGTCACTTACAGGTACACTGATAAAGCACAGATTTGGTCTTTGATGTTGGTGACCTTCAGATTAGGTCTCTGAGTGGATGTCCTTTTTGTTGATGTGGATATTATTCCCTTCTGTCTGTTAATTTTCTTTCTAGTAATCAGACCCGAGTTTGCTGTCCAGATGCTATTTGCTTGGGTATCACTAGCGGAGGCTTCAGAACAGCAAATATTGCTACTCTTCCTCCCTCTGGTAGCTTTGTCTCTGAGGGGTACCTGCCAGATGTCAGCCAGAGCTCTCCTGTATGAGGTGTTTGTTGGCCTCTACTGGGAGGTGTCTCCCAGTCAGGATACACAGGGGTCAGAGATCCACTTGAGGAGGCAGTCTGTCCCTTATCAGAGCTCAAATGCTGTGCTGGGAGGTCCGTAACTCTCTTCAGAGCTCCAGGCAGGGATGTTTAAGTCTGCTGAAGCTGTGGCCACAACCGCCCCTTTTCCCAGGTGCTCTGTCCCAGGAGGGTGGGGGCTTTATTTATAAATACCTGGTGGGCTCCTGCCTTTTTTCAGAGTTGCCCTGTCCAGCGAGAAGGGAATCTAGTGAGACAATTGGCCTGCAGCGGCCTTGCTGAGCTGTGCAGGGTTCTGCCCAGTTCAGACTTCCTGGAGGCTTTGTTTACAGTATAAGGTTAAAACCACCAACTGGAGCCTTAGCAATGGTGGACGCCCCTCCCCCTGCCAAGCTGGGCATCCCAAGTAGAGCTCAGACTGCTGTGCTGGCTGTGAGAGTTTCAAGGTAGTGGATCTCGGCTTGCTGATCTTTATAGGGGTGGGACCCACCGAGCCAAACCACTTGGTCCCCTGGCTGCAGCCCCCTTTCAAGGGGAGTGAATGTTTCTGTCTGGCTGGCTTTCCAGGTGCCACTGGGGTATGAAAAATAAAACTGCTGTGGCTAGCTCAGTGTCTGCCCAAACAGCTGCCCAGTTTTGTGCTGGAAACCCAGGTCCCTAATGGTAGTGTAGGTATCAGAGGGAATCTTCTAGTCTGTGGGTTGCAAGGCTGTGGAAAGAGTGCAGTATCCAGGCCAGAGGGCAGGGTACAGACCCTAATGGCTTCCCTTGGCTAGGATCCCTTGCACTTCCCAGGTGAGGTGATGCCCAGATCCCTTGTGCTTCCCAGGTGAGGTGACGCCCCACCCTGCCTTGGGTCACCCTCCTTGGGCTGCACCCACTCTCTAACCAGTCCCAGTGAGATGAACCATGTACCTCAGTTGGAAATGCAGAAATCACCTGACTTCTGCATCAGTCTTGCTGGGACCTGTACACTGGAGGTGTTCCTATTTGGCTATCTTGCCAGCAATCACTTAGTTCTTAGTCTTCATTATATGAGTTCTAGTTGTGTTAAAACCGTTATACTTTGAGGGTCATGGTTTACCACTCGCAAGCTTTTATATTCCTTTGTTTATTATTACAGAGCTGATATTTTCCATAAGATTGACTTTGCCATTCAGTTGACTGTTGAATACAATTATAAATTTGTTTGAAGAATTGAATATAGTAGAGTGAATGAAACTTCAAATTATGTATGTGTGTGTGTGCATATATACATTATATATATATATATATGTATATGTTTATATATTTATATGTATCCTGTTTTCTCTGTACTGGGAGTAGCAGTTCCAGAGGAGAAGGGAGTTTGAGAGAGATCAATTTTGGGAATGAGAAACAGAATTATATTTTGAAGAAACATCTCCTTAAGGCTTTTGCATTCTTAAATCTGTCAAAGGAGTTATTTATTCTCTCGTAAATCTGTAATGATGGCACAGTTGCACATAATGGTTTGTAATTTCCTTTGGTCAGCAAAGAGAAAAATGAAAGAAGTAAACAAGCACATGAACCCAGTAATGTCCACCCAGTATTTCATAATAGCCCCTGAGATGGCAAACCTAAATGATCTTGCCTGCTGAAAACCATGGCAATATTTGAGAGGATGAGTTTTCAGTCATAAATGGAGCACAAATAATGAGATGATTTCTTCTACCCTGAGTAATCTGGAATGTTAGCTACAATTTCCTTCAACTTGCAAGCCTTCTGAATCCACACAGCCCTGTAAGTCATTGTCAGTGCCCATTTCCTATACTAATCATCTAAAAAAACTTAACATGTTTAAAAGCTAAAAGCTTAAACCAAAAATTTGACTTTGTTTCATTGAACTCTTAAATTCATATCTTATTATTTCAAGATAAACTTTTCTGTGTCCGTCTCTCAAAAGTGAAGAGTTTATGTTAGAATAAATAAATTTTACACAGTGTTTGTTGAAACCAAGATGTATTTTTATATCCATGTTATTAAGAATGATATCTATAAAAAAGATCAACCTAACTACCTGAAGAAATTGTTTTGTGAAGTAGTCACTGGGACTGATGTATAATAAACACACTATCATCTGAAGGGTAAACTACTCATTTTCCATAAGCAGTTTGTAGTCAGTAAGAGGTTTTTTGACTTCAGATCAGATACATCAATACTGCCAACATTACTTGAATGCCTGATGCCTCTGGTCTGGAATATTTAAATTTCCTCCTTGTTGATTTATTCCTCCCTCCCTCCCATTTACCCTCCCTTCCTCCGTCTCCCCTCCTTCCCTCCTTCCTTCCTTGTTTGTTTGTTTGTTTGGCAAACACAGGGTTTTTTTCTGTCACCCAGGCTGGAATGTAGTGGTGTGATCATAGCTCACTATAACCTTGAACTCCTGGGCTTGAGCATTTCTCCCACCTCAGCTTCCCAAAGTAGCTAGGACTATAGGCATGCACTACCATGCCCGGCTGATTTTTTTTTTTTTTTTTTTGTAGAGACAGGGTCTTGCTATGTTGCCCAGGCTGGTCTTGAACTCTTGGCTTCAAGTGATCCTTCCTCCTTAGCCTCCCAAAGTGCTGGGATTACAGGCATGAGCTACATACAATGTCTGGCCTTGATCTTTCTGACTTTAGTTTTTGACCACCATGAAATCATTTCATGCATTGCTATCAGAATAATTTTTCTTAAACTGTCATTCCCTAGTTTAGAAATATTAACCATTTCTTTATTGCTTATGGAATAAAGCCCAAATTTCCTATTTGTCATTTGTACTCTCTATTAACAGGTATACATCCACCTACTTTCACCTTTATTTTAATGTAATAATTTTATAAATAAGATTAATTATAGCTCAGCTATAAAGGTTTTGCTTTGTCTGGAGTTGACTGATGCTTGTTTTTTGAAGGTGCTGAGCTCTTGACCTAACAGAAGGAAAAAATACACCCATTTTAAGTAGACAAAGTCATGTCATCAGGCTATTGTTTGCCTGTTTGTTTTGAGATGGAGTTTCACTGTTGTCACCCTGGTTGGAGGGAAGTAGCATGATCTTGGCTCACTGCATCCTCCACCTCCTGGGTTTAAGTGATTCTCCAGCCTCAGCTCCCTAGTAGCTGGGACTATAAGCACCCATCACCATACCCAGCTAGTTTTTGTGTTTTTAGTAGAGATGGGGTTTCACCATATTGGCCAGGCTGGTCTGGACCTCCTGACCTCAAGTGATCCAGCCACCTTGCCCTCCCAAAGTGCTTGGATTACAGGTGTCAGCCACCATGCCCAGCCTCATCAGGGTTTTGTTTTTTTGTTTTTTTTTTTTTTTTTGACACGAAGTTCTGCTGTTGTTGCTGAGGCTGGAGTGCAATGGCACAATCTTGGTTCACTGCAACCTCCATCTCCTGGATTCAAGTGATTCACCTGCTTCAGCCTTCCTAGTAGCTGGGATTACAGGCATGCACCACCATGCCCGGCTAATTTTGTATTTTTAGTAGAGATGGGGTTTCTCCATGTTGGTCAGGCTGATCTCAAACTCCTGACCTCAGGTGATCTGCCTGCCTCAGCCTCCCAAAGTTAAGGATTTCTAAGATATTTAAGAGATTCAACTGTGTTTTGGGTCTATAAGAATAATTGAAATAGACCTTGAAGGTTTGGTTAACTGTAAATGATCCTTTTCCCAGCTACCTCCCAAATAGTTATATCTTAGAGAATAAAAATTTTGTGAAAGCTTTTTAAAAGCAAAGAGAGAATGTTTTGTCATAGAAATATCAAATACTAATAAGAAACACCTAAGCACTTTAGGTGCATTGGAAAAATATTTAACTTGTTAAAGCCAAATTTCAAGTATATTAGACTTATTGGCTGTGGTTGGGTTTTAATTCTGTATTTCCAAGTGAAAAAAAATTTTTTAATAGGAAATTCTTTTTAATCTATATATACTCCCTGAAATGTTTTTCTATATATTTTGGTTATATGTCTCTCATCAAAAGAAATAGCTAAAAAAAAAATTAAAAGTGGCTACTATAGAGAATCAGAAAGAGGAGTTGAAGGGGAGTTAGACTTGGGGACTCCTTTTCTGTCATGTTTTATTTTTAAAATTACATACATGTATTGCTTTGATAAAAATAAAAAGTAACTTTAAAATGTAATGCATGAATTGGCTCATTGCTGGTTAAATGTTTAGTAGAGATTAGTTGAAATTATAAATGGATTGATGCCTAGTGGAATGAAATAGGCATATACCAGAGAATAGAAGGTAATGTTATTAGAAGAGGTGCAATTATATTTCCAGCTCATTTACAATTTTTTTTTCTAAGTCCAACCTTAGCTACACCTTTGATTTCACATCATAAACTATATTAGAGTATTAACCACATTTAGAATCTGTACTAACATGTTTGGGACACCGGAGTCTATATGGCAAGTCACTGCTCCAGCACACTAAATGCTATCACCTCAGCCTGAATGAGTTAACTAACATTTCTTCATTGAGTGCCTAATACAGTACCAGGGGGTATTTTGATTTGCTTGAGGAACATTTATTGCATTGTTATTTAGTACAGGTAGGAGATGGGAGATAGAAGAGAGAAAGCCATTGCCTTCTTTCCTCCTGTAGTTTCTGTAGGCCTATGGGATTTAAATTACAATTCTCCTGAGTAAAGATGATGCCCAGTTCAACATTCTGAATTGCATCTGGCAATTGTTATTGCTCAATAAATGTTGTAGTTGTAATGATTGGAGATCTAGAATGCTGTGGCTTAGACAAAACTGTTGCCAGTGTGTGGAAATTAGCTCATACTGCTGTTACATTTCTAGCTGACTCACAAGTGTTGAGCCTATGTTGGGCTGCTCATCATGTGATACTTTCATAGCTTCACTTCTCAGGACAGTTCAGCTAACATGGGTCTCAGAGCACTGTTTAGCTGCAGCTTCTTCTGTATGGTTTGTAATGAAGTTTTTGTAATCTGCAATAATGAGCTAAGGATGTAAATGGTAGGAAACAAAGGAGTACTGTAAGAAAACTATATTAGAGTTCTCAGACTTTCAAATCTTCTTTTTCATGTATTCTTTAAAAAATCTCAGCAGCAATTATGCATGAAATGCAGTGTTCAACACTGTGGGTATACAGAGCTGCAAAGACATACTCCTACATCTCAAAGAGCTTATAGTTTAGACCAGGCGTCCCCAAACTTTACACAGGGGACTAGTTCACTGTCCCTCAGACCGTTGGAGGGCCGCCACATACTGTGCTCCTCTCACTGACCACCAATAAAAGAGGTGCCCCTTCCTGAAGTGTGGCGGGGGGCCAGATAAATGGCCTCAGGGGGCCACATGCGGCCCACAGGGCCGTAGTTTGGGGACACCTGGTTTAGATAGAGAGACAGAGTTCTAAATATTACCAGTATCAGGTAGAATGCTCTAAAAAGAGCATGATCTCTGGAGTCAGAGGATCTGGATTCAAATTCCCTGCTTTCTAGGGGCATGGTTTTAAATAATCTTATAGAAGCCTTATGATATGGAATAATAATGTTGATGATTAAGTGAGTTAATGCTTACTCAGCAAAGTGGCACATATTAAAGCCTTAAAAATAATAACATGTTTATTTTGTCATATTTGTTATACTATTAATACCACACAGAATGAATAAAATTTCGTTGGAGCAAGGTGAAAAGAGTTCATCCTGATGATACTGGAATAAGAGTAACTAAGGAAGTGGCAATTGAATTGAGCACAAGAACAGGGTTTTTATCTTGTTGAAGAAGGAAGGGGTTAGTATTTTAGTGTTTTAGACTCGGAATAGTATGAGCAACAACAAAAAGGCCTGAATGGTTTTTACTCATTTAGGGATCAGGTATGCTGAAGGTTTGTAGAAAGAAATAATGCTGGAAAGTGAGATGAATCCAAATTAGGATACACCTTGAATGTTATAGGAAAGGAATTAAAATTTTATACAGTTGATAGAAGATTTAGGAAGTTACTAGTTGTTACCTACTTGAGAGGAGATGATGAGGGTACTGTGGGCCCCTCCCTGGATACTGGAAATATAGGAAGCACAGTAGATACCATCAGGTGACTGAGAGGGGTTGTCTTGGCATCAGCTAATGTGGAACTCAAGAGAAAAGTCTGATTTACAAGGAAAATAATGATTTTTATTTTGGATATTGGTAACTGTTTTAGCCCTCAAATTTATTAAAATTTTTCTCTCTCAAAGTGTTAAAAAATCAATAGTTACATGAGAGCTAAATTTTTGTGTCACTTCAGAGGAAATATCATATGAATAATTTGACTTACAAGTGGCCTCCTATGTACCATACCAGGAAGTCAAATAATATATAATGAATGATGTTATATGCTTTCAGCATAAGGAAACATTAGGAATATTAACATGCCAAATACTTTCTATAAACCATCAACATCCCGTCACACCTTAGCAGGAATTGTAGTATCTAAGGTAATGATTATTAATAATTTAGCAGGAAGAACATCTCTTCACATTTGTGTTGATTTATCTTTGCACCTGCTTAAATTACCTACAGTTGAAGGATTTGTACCACCTTATCTATAACGCATGCTTAAGAAGCCATAATTGAGTATTCACATAATGCTAAATTTGGTTAAGAAGTCAGCAAATTGAATTGAAAACAAGATCTCCCTTTTGGGCGCAGCACTTTTATGGTTTTCACTCACAGATTCTACCTGAGATTCAATAGAAATTGTATGTGCCTCAAGCTAGAAGCAAGGGAAATAACAATTTACCTACAAGTCTTTTTGACATTTATTGTTACAGATCCAGTTGGGATAATTTCTGTTAACACTACCAGCTATGACCTTGAACTCAGGGGGTTATAAAAGATTAGCTGACCAGGAGTTTAGATGAAGTAGTTTAGTGGAGATGAGTGAAATGTGTTTGCCTATTGTGAGGCATCTGCCTGCAGCTTGAGTCAGTCCTACAATATTAAATGGGTATAAATAACAATAGAATATTTTCCCACTAGCTTGCAAGGCTTCTTACTCTCCACACTTCTGATATTTCTAAGGTCAATGAGAAAACATGAGAGGCCCATATCTGGTAATATGAAATATCTTTTATTATGGGATTTCCCTGTTTGGCTCTTTCAAAACTAAAGTTACTGCAAGGTTGATCATTCATTCATTTATTTAACATTTTTGTCTTCTTGTGTGTCAGACACTGTGCTTCTAGAGGAATAGAGTGTGCTTGCCTCTGTCCTTTTTCTCTTCTCACTGGCTGGAATATAAAAAGGATGATAAGCCATCTGAGACCACTCAGAAGACAGGATGGCAGAATAAAAAGATAGTGACTTGAGGTTCAACATAGTAGATTCACTGTATCAGCTCTGCATGGCTTATATATTTGGAGATATATATGAGAGAAAAATACACTGTAACCTTTAACTTGCCAATATGTTAGATCTTATTATGCAGCCAAACCTATTGGCTGACCAATATAGGTTAACATGATACGTATGCTAGCAAAAACATTGAAAGAAATTTTGAGAAAAGAAAAAAGCAATCATCTGTAATCCCACTCATCTAACACAAACATCTTAAAATGTGTGTATTATCTTCTGAACCTCATCCATATGCACATGTTTTTACATAATTTTAATGAGTTTACATACCATTTGACATTCTGCTTTTTTAGATTTAACTTTATATACTACCTATTCTTCCATGTTTTAACATAGGTGTCATAGTTATTTTTTAGCAGCTTTATGCCATTATAATGTGCTGCTGTACTATGATTTGTAAATCTATTCAAAGAATAAATTTTTTAAAATTAGGTTTATTACATGATCTATTTGTTGATTTTTTTATAAATCTGGTTGGGTCTGCAAGTGTCTCTTAAATGCTTAGCTTGGGCCTGAAATATATATTGTAGGAGGTGCATTAATAAACAATTAACAAGTGCTAGCTGGAATTATCATTATTATTATTAGGATTGGATTACTCTGTCTATTCCTAGAGATGGGAAATTTGAGAACAAGATCTTGTTTGAAATCACAGATGAGTCAAGTTGATATACAATTATGCAAACAATCTTTAATGAGCTATAATGAACCAATATTGATATGCCACTTGTTAGTTGTAGGATTTGTGAGTTGTGCTTATTCTTCAGATGTTCTGGACTGGAAATACCAACTCAGCCTTCTTCTATTTTTCAATTTAGCCATGTCTCTCTTTCTTTATTTACTTTGATTATTTTTATTCTCTCTTGGATATTTGATGTTTTCTCTATGGGGCTTACAGGTCATTTATGAGCTTGCCTAATGTTTTGGATGTCCTAATAGAATGGGATCACTAAGAAGAGCAGTCCACAAAAGAAGTTTTATGTTGTAAATTTCTTATTTAGTATTATTTTAGCTAAAAGTCTAATACGGCGTTGACTGGAGATGGTAGGGTTTCTCATGTTGGTAGGTTCTCAATGTCAGAATAATTAATTAATTTGGGAGTAATTCTGATAAAAAGTATATTGCAGAATTTTAAGATTGAGTTTACTTTTTATTGAAGTGATATCATGGGAGCAAGGTGGAAAGAGATCCTTCTGATAATATTGGAGTAAGATTAACTAAGGAAGTGACAATTGAACTGAACACAAAAACAGGATTTTTGTCTTGTCGAAGAAGGAAGGGGTTAGTATTTCAGCGTTTTAGGCTTTGAATAATATGAACAACAAAAAGGCATGAATGGCTTTTACTCATTTAGGGATCAGATATCAATTTTAATTAAAATGGATCAATTTTAATTTAGGACCAATTTTAATTAAAATTATGTATAGGTAATATTATCACATTATTTCAAAGACCAGAAAGATATTAAAAGGTACAGACATGTCTCCTCACAACATCCTCATCTACCTAGTCCCCCCACTTCTCCTAGCCATTGTTCATAACTTCTTCTTTATAGTTTTCTGATACATATATAATAAAATACAAATGTAGATTCCTACATTGCCTCTTTTTTTCACACTCTCTGTACTTTAAGAAGCATCTTTTGAAGTAATGAATTTTTACATATTTTCAGCACATAAAATTTAATAGATGATACTAGTTTCTGGTAATAATCTGGTGATTAAATTTCAAGGGCATATTGAAAGCCTAGATCTTGAAATTATTTTCTTCTTTGAACATTCGTTGAAATAACACCGTAAGAAAATTCCATGTAACATAGTTTGTGCTGCTAACAGTGAAATGAAAGAACAGAGCCAAATGGTCAGAGTACAGCCTGAAAATGTGTCAGATTTCAAAGTCGAAGTTTCACAGCTGTGCAGCACTTACAGCCCACATGTCTATGATACTAAGACAAGAATATTGTGACTGGATACCCTATAAAAGATGTCACATTTCACGTTTGCACTTTGTCATTTCTGAAGTCTAGTATCAACAGATAAGATCTAAAACCATTTATTTCAAGTGCATAAAAGGCTGATGATATAATATGATATGCTTTAGGCTGTAACAGAAACCCCAAGGTTTCAAAGTGGCTTGAACGATAAAGAAATTTTTTGACTCACATAACCTAAAATCCAGTGGTAGACAAGTCTTCTGGATTGATTGATACAACAGTTTATTTCACCAAAAGACTCATGTTCTTTCTGTCTTTGCTCTCTGCTATCAATGATGTCTACTTTATCTTCAGACTGATTATTCTCATTTTCGTAGGAAGACGTTCAGTAGGAATTTGATTATTCACGTTTCCAAGATGGAGTGGCATGAAGTGGAGAAAGACCATTAAGTAATGCTGAACGTAAAGGAATCCTGCGGTCCTGGCCCTCAGTTAAGAAATAAGAATGAGAGCTAGTGGCTCAGGCCTGTAATCCCAGCACTTTGGTTGGCTGAGGTGGGCCGATCACGTGAGGTCAGGAGTTCAAGACCAGTCTGACCAACATGGAGAAACTACTAAAAATACTTATGATGTTTGTTGTGGGGGGAGGAAAAAAAAGAAACTACTAAAAAAAAAAACAAAATTAGCTGGGCATGGCGATGCACACTGTAATCCCAGCTACTTGGGAGGCTGAGGCAGGAGAATCACTTGAACCTGGGGGGTGGAGATTGTGGTGAGCCAAGATCGTGCCATTGCACCTGGGGGGTGGAGATTCCGGTGAGCCAAGATTGTGCCATTGCACTCCAGCCACAACAACAAGAGCAAAACACAATCTCAAAAAAAAAAAAAAAGAAAAGAAAAGAAAAAGAAATAATGACTACCAGGAGTGTGCTTGGTGGGTTTTAGAGTGAATGGATAGAAAACACCATGAACAGGTGGGTGTTCTTGTTTAGAGACTAAAGCATGTCTTCTTCAAGTTCTGTCATTCACAACTTAAGCTGTACATTGAAGTCACTAGGAAGATTAAAATGAAAATACTGATGCCCAAGTCCAATTCCCAGGGATTCTGATTTACTTGTTCAGATATTGGAATTTTTAAAGTGCTTTCCATGGGATTCCATTTAGTAGATGGGATTGAGAACCATCTTCTAGGAATGATAACAGTTCAGAACATTTAGGAAGAATGAAACAGAGAAGTCAAACATAGAATTAACTTTTAATTCCTTTTAAAAATTTTTTTTATCTGTATTTTTATTTTTAATTTATTTATCATACTTTTAAGTTCTGGGATACACGTGCAGATTGTGCAGGTTTGTTACATAGGTATACATGTGCCATGGTGGTTTGCTGCCTCCATCCCCTGTCATCTACATTAAATATTTTTCCTAATGTTATTCCTCCCCAAATGCCACTGCCCCCCCTTCCCCCTGCTATTCCTCCCCTGGCCCCTACCACCCAGGCCCCAGTGTGTGATGTTCCCCTCTCTGTATCCATATGTTCTCATTGTCCAACTCCCACTTATGTGTGAGAACATGCGGTGTTTGGATTTCTGTTCCTGTGTCAGTTTGCTGAGAATGTTGGTTTCCGGTTTCATCCATGTCCCTGCAGAGGATGTGAACTCATCCTTTTTTATGGCTGCATAGTATTTCATGATGTTATATGTGCCACATTTTCTTTATCCAGTCTATCATTGATGGGCATTTGGGTTGGTTCCATGTCTTTGCTATTGTGAACAGTGCCACAGTAAACATACTTGTGCATGTATCTTTATAATAGAATGATTTATAATCCTTTGAGTATATACCCAGTAATGGGATTGCTGGGTCAAGTGGCATTCCTACTTCTAGATCTTTGAGGAATCACCACACTGTCTTCCACAATGGTTGAATTAATTTATACTCCCACCAACAGTGTAAAAGTATTCCTATTTCTCCATATTCTCTTTAGCATCTGTTGTCTCCTGATTTTTTAATGTTTGCCATTTCAACTGGCATGAGGTGGTATCTCAATGTGGTTTTGATTTGCATTTCTCTAATGACCAGTGATGATGAGCTTTTTTTCGTATGTTTGTTGGTTGCATAAATGTCTTCTTTTGAAAAGTGTCTGTTCATATCCTTTGCCCAGTTTTTGATGGAGTTGTTTGTTTTTTTCTTGTAAATTTGTTTAAGTTCTCCATAGATAACTTTTAATTCCTAATGAAGTAATATTGGCAGATGATAAAATTAGTTATCAAATGTCCCATGTTTATTAAACACTTAAATTGACATAAAGCTTAAAAACAGTCCATTCTAATGAAAATAAAGGCAGAATCACAACATACATTTTTGTGGTTAAGACAAAAATAAGAAGCTAGAAATATCTATATTATTTTACTCTCTTTTTGTTAATAATTTGGATAGCATATTTGCTAATCCTCACATATTCTGGTTCCCTCAGCTCTTGAATCCACTCCTTCCCCTCTGATTCTATTTCTCTTACCTCAGATCAGCACCTCATAATTTTTCACATGTATCACTATGCACTCTCCCAATTGGATTTGTTATCTTTTCCCTTCAGTATTTCTTTCACAAAGCTTCCAGATGAATTTTCTCAGTAAAACTATTATATTGATCACATAATTCCTCTGCTCAAAAGTCTCAAATTCTGCAGGTTGGCCTCCCAATGCTTCTATAGTCTGGGCCAAATCTACTTTTTGTCTTATCTCACATTTCACTTCTTCATTCACTCCATGCTTTGGTTAAATTGAATTAGTCAGTATATCATATATGTAGTCTGCCTATTTACTTACTAACACTCTGCTTAAACTTAACTTTTCCATAAAATATTTTTTATAATTCAGCTGAAAAAAAATATTTTCTTTCTCAAAGCTCCATAGGATGTTAACTTAATTTCTCTTGTGGCACATATCTTGTTCTCCCCTCTAATACAGTCATGTATGTGCATGACTTACCTCATAGTCTGGCAGCTTTGCATCCTTCTCTATGTTTATGTTTGTTGAACAAATGAATTAACTTTCCAGTTTCTTCTCTTTATAAACTATAGACTAGTTTTTCATGTTCCTATGGTTCCAGAACAGTTGGAGGAGTTTAATAAGAGGGACTGTTGATTAAAATGTCTCACATTTTGGCCAGGCACGGTGGCTGAAGCCTGTAATCCCAGCACTTTTGGAGGCCAAGGCAAGTAGATCACCTGAGGTCAGAAGTTTGAGACCAGCCTGGCCAACATAGTGAAACCCTGTCACTACTAAAAATACAGAAAGTCAGCCAGGTATAGTGGCAGGTGCCTGTAATTCCAGCTACTCAGGAAACTGAGGCAGGAGAATCACTTGAACCCAGGAGGTGGAGGTTGCAGTGAGCCGAGATTGCGCCATTGCATTCCATCCTGGGGAACAAGATTGAAACTCTGTTTCAAAAACAAAAAAATTCTCATATTTCACCTGGCAGCTTGTTAATATTTATTATCTGACTAGTTCTTTAGCTGCTGCCATGTGTCAGACATACAAAATCAATCTATAATCCCCACCACAGTCATTTCATCCTCATTTTTCAGTTGAGTAAACTGGCATTCAGAGAGGGTGAATAACTTGCCCAAGTTTCTTTATAAATTGACAGAGCTGGAATTCCAGACCTGCTCAGTGTCACTCCAGAGCTATACAGGACAGGGTTAAAAACTGAAAATAGAGATGAAGTCTAGATATTAGGCTAGTGTTGTTTTAATTTTTTCCCACCTCATCCACACAAGGTCAAGTTTTCATCTGCTCATCCATACATCAGTCTATTCTGGCTCTATTCCCAGATCTACCAGCAAAGGCACTTCCTATTCAAATGTACAGTCAAACAAAAGCCAAGTCTGCATGAGATACCTTGACTCCAGCCCAATCCAATCCTGCAGAAACCATCAGAAACCATTAGGATTTAATAGTAGTGACTCAGAGGCATTAAAATGAGAGAATACAGAGTCTTGGACAAGAGATGAAATTTTATGGGGTAACAAAAATGGTGTGAAAACTCAGCCTCTGTATTTCAGTCTCTTTCTTGCTTTTTACATATTCATAGGATATAGAGACTTTGCCTACATGACCTCAACTTTCAGTTTCAAAATGAATTTTTATGACATATATATTCCCTACATAACCATATTTGCTTTTAGCCTTGTAGATATTTACCTAACATTTTTACTTCTCATTCAGAGACAACATTGTGGAAACTATGAACTTCAGTTGAATAAATACAATTCTGGTCCTGTAGGTTTAGACCTAGAGAATTAACTTTAATGGGAATTTGACAAGTTGGGTCTATAGCTGTTACGAATAGAGTTATTATTTAGTTCAACAGAGAAGAGGACATCCATTTTTCTTACTCAAAGGTGTCCCTCTACTATAAATCCCTGTGCCAAGTCAGTATCATGAAGGCCAAGTATGAACATAAGAGATAATAATAGCTGGGATGGAGATTCTTTTAAAACATTTGAGTGAGAACTGTGGGCATGATTAGATACCATAAGGGACATTAGGAGAGACATTTTGGCCATCAGACCTTTATGGCAGAGCAGAGCTGTAACTTTAATTTTTCATATAAGCTTCATCTAGTTTCTGGATACTCTACAGAGTGACTATTATTGTTGAGGTCAGGACTGAACTTTCCAGAGTCAGAACTATCTACACCAGAGGTGCTTTTTTGTCTCTCAAGTAATAATGCACAACTAGGCACAATGGCTACCCAGGTACCATGGAGATTCTATGATGAGACATGAGACTCAAGATAAAGCTTTTCCCAGAATCTCTAAAATACAGGAACTGCGTTGTTTCCAGTTTGCTGTGCCTTTTATTTGTCTTTCTAGCTGTTGTCTAATGAGTCCCAATTGACACATATATAAAAGGATACCAAATTCGTCGTAAATGTGATTTTTACTCTAAGTCAGAGAACAAATTAGATGACCTGAGTAGTAGCTGATATTTGATGTTCTCAATATTCAAATCTTTTCTTTTTTTTTCTGTTTTACTAATTAGCCCAGGAGTATAGCCATTAACTAGATAATGTTACACACGATGGGAAGTTTAAATTCAATTCCTAGCATACCATTAAATTACTGTTGAGCACCTTGAAGTCTCTTTATTTTTGTTTTTAAGTTTGTAAAGTTGGAAGAATATCTTTATCTCATAGGAAGGCTGTGAGGTTAAATTAGATTAATAACCAATAAATATGGAAATGCTCTAAGCAAATGAATAACAACTTATTAAGTACATTTGTTTATAACTATGTTTAAGAACACCAAAAGGTAAATTAGTACAAACCTTTTAAAAGACATTTTGGAAATATCTATTAAAATTTAGAATATTAGAGAAGGGGAAAGGCAATTTTACTTTTCACTTGATACCAGTCTGTTTTTTTGAATATTTAAAATGCTCGTGTTATATAGCATTTTAAATTAAATAATTAAAAATAAAGAGTACCACACCTTTTAAGAGTAGGAATGCTTTAACAGTAAGTGAATTATTAATGTTTGTCTTTATTCCTCACAGCAACTGAAGACTAATCAGTTATATAGTTCACATTTAATTTTTATTTTAGAATAGTAATATATTGATGGCTCAGTGTGCCATGATAACAGTTTCAACATAAATATATGTATATTTTGTATTCTGAATATAAGACATAATAGCTCTAATTAAAATACCTCTGGCCATCCTAAAAGCACTTCCAAGAAACCCTGAAAAGCCTGCGTCTTTCTATCTCAAATTTTTTTTATCAAGTTGTACTGTAACTCCTGATGTCAGAGAGATGAGCAAGAAGATCCAGAGCAAAAACTACTTCAAAATCTTCATAATTAAGTTGTAAGAAACCTTCCTAAAGCCTCTACTATTACAAGAAGTACTGAAAAAAACTTGAGGGACAAAGAAAAAAAAATAAAAGCAGCTTAAGAAAGGACCAGACTTTGAAATATTGCAATAATAAAATATTTTAAATCTGTGCTTTGGTTTTGTTCTCTGAAAATACTTTATACTGGAAGATTCTGCTTCAACTTTGAGTTTACTGAAAGACTAAATCACCCTTCATTAGTGAGCACTGGTTTAATTTTTCATACCAAAACTTTATAACTTTTTTCCATTTTAAAATAAGCTATTTTTCCAAACAAATGCTATTTCATCCAATTATTTTGCACAATAAATTCAAATATATGTTAGATTCTATTAAGAATATGTAAAGGATCAATTCAGCCTCATTTAAAGTTAGATTAATACACTTTCTTTGGTAATTCAGTTGATCCTATAATGGCTTGCTCTTAACTAATGGAGAGTGGATCCCAAACCTAAGGCCTTTTAAGATAATGCAATAACAATGACAGGGTTCAGAACACACTACCCCAAAATATGGCACCTTGGCATATGAGAAAGCAGCTGAAGCGGGAAGGCCTCTTTGACTGTCTCTGACCTTTCTCGCTTGAAGCAGGCCATAAAAGAAATGATCTGAACTTTTTCTAAAGCAGGCCACAAGACCTTCATTCCAGAAGGGTCTTCCATATATCCAAAGGCAAGGAATAAAAATACAGAGACACAGAGAAGAAAAGAGTCTCAATACACAGGCTTTGGTAAATTCCCCCCTAGTTTATTACCATATCCTTTTTTCCCTCAATCATATTTCTGCATAGCAATCCATACAACTACACAGATTGCCCTATTTTTTGGGGTGTTCTTTTTTTTTGAGGCAAAGTCTCACTTTGTTGCCCATGCTGGAGTACAGTGGCATGATCTCAGCTCACTGCAGCCTCTGCCTTCTGGGTTCAAGTGATTCTCTGCCTCAGCCTCCTGAGTAGCTGAGACTACAGGTGCAGGTCACCATACCTGGTTAATTTTTTTTTTTTTTTTTTTTTTTGTATTTTTTGTAGAGATGAGGTTTCACCATGTTGGCCAGGTTGGTCTTGAACTTCTGGCCTCAAGTGATCCACCTGCCTCAGCCTCCCAAAGTTTTGAGATTACAGGCCTGAGCCACTTCACCCAGCCTGGGTGTTCATTTCTGAAGGCTCTTGTGTAATTGATGTAAAAGTTAAATACATTTGTAGACTTTTCTCTTTTTAATCTGTCTTTTATTGTAGGGGTCTCAGCCATGAGCCTTGCAATCAGTGAGGAAAAACTATTAAATTTCTCTCCTAGGACAATTATTTTTTGGTGTTTTTAATATTGCAAACTCACTTCAGAGACTCTTGGCATAGATTAAAAAAATAGATGTAAATTAATTTTCCCATTATATAGAGCTTGAAGTAGATTGCTAATCTCAATTCAGAAAATGCCATAATTAAATCTATGAAGAAAGCTTTTATCAAACCAAACGGAGAAACAAAGAAATAGACTTTGTAACATACAAGCTATTAACAAGGTGATAGTAGCATGTGGCAAACAGAAGGTAGAGCTATTCCCTAAAAGTTTTCTTTTCATCTTAAATAACTTTTGTAGGATTTTAGAGCTTAGTGTTGGCATAGCTCTGTTTATGTCTGCTGTTATTCAGCAAGAAGAAACATATTCAACATCTGTGGCAGACTTCTTGTTATTCCCTAATATGTGTTCCTCATCTTCCAGACACACAGAATTTTTAGCTGGGCCTATGACCACCCAAATAAACACTTCCCAGAACCCTTTGAGCTAGTGTTGCCATGTAGCTAAGTTCTGGCCAATGAGATATAAGTGGAGTTGAGAGCTCTGGCAGCTTGAGAGCCCTCTTTTTTTTTTTTTTTTTTTTTTTTTTTTTTTTTTTTTTGAGATCGAGTTTCACTCTTGTTGCCCAGGATGGAGTGCAATGGTGCGATCTTGGCTCACTTCAATCTCCACCTCCTGGGTTCAAGCAATTCTCCTGCCTAAGCCTCCTGAGTAGCTGGGATTACAGGCATCCACCACCATGCTCAGCTAATTTTTTTGTATTTTTAGTAGAGACAGGATTTCACCATGTTGTTCAAGCTGATCTTGAACTCCTGACCTCAGGTGATCCACCCGTCTTGGCCTTTCAAAGTGCTGGGACTACAGTCATGAGTCACTGCACCTGGCTGAGAGCCTTCTTTAAGAGAAAGCTGGTACATGCTCGCTGTCACTCTTCTTTGACACACCTTCATATTTCTGCCTGGATATTGTCATCTTGGACTATGAAGGTGAAATCTTACATTATGGGGGAACCAGAGAAAAAGAACTAGAGTCTCTGCACATGGAGTACCATACCAGCTCTGGACTGACTACTTGGACTTTAAAATGGAGAGAAAGAAACATTTATCCTGCTTAAGCCACTGTACTTGGGGTCAGACCTATTTGCAGTCAGACCTAACTTCAATAAATACACCATTTTTTTTTTTGGAAACAGACACTCACTCTGTCACCCAGGCTGGAGTACAGTGACACAATCTCGGCTCACTGCAACCTCTGCCTCCCAGGTTCTTGTGATTCTCCTGCCTCAGCCTCCCGAGTAGTTGGTGTTACAGGCTTGTGCCACCACAACAGGCTATTTTTTGTGTTTTTAGTAGAGACGGGGTTTTACCATGTTGGCAAGGTTGGTCTTGAATTCCTAGCTTCAAGTGATCTGCCTGTCTTGGCCTCCTAAAGTGCTGGGATTACATGTATGAACCATTGCATCTGGCCTAAATATACCAAATTTAAGGCTTGTTGAGTGCACATTGGGAACAAACCACTACTTACTTAAAATATGATTAAAAATACATGGTGTCTTTTTCGAGGACAATATAAAGAGCAAAACAAACAAAAATAAACATCATAGTAAGTAAAAAAACATAGCTTACAATACAGTTAAAATGCAGAGTGAGGCCTGAGTTCTTATCCCAGTTGTACTACTTGTTTTTATCATTCTATAATGAAATAAAATAATATATATAATAGATACAAATTAGTACAAGTTGTCTTCAAGAGAGTGTAAATAGGTGATGTCACTTCACACTGAGGCTGAGCACAATGGCTCACACCTGTAATCCCAACACTTTGGGAGGCAAAGGGGGCAGATCACTTGAGGCCAGGAGTTTGAGACCAGCTTGGCCAACATGGTAAAATTCTGTCTGTACTAAAACTACAAAAAAAAAAAAAATAGCTGGGAGTGGTGGCATGTAACCTGTAATCCCAGCTACTTGGGATGCTGAGGCATGATAATCACTGAAACCCAGGAAGCAAATGTTGCAGTGAGCCAAAATCATGCCACTGCACTTCAACCTGGGTGACAGAGTCAGATTCTGTCTCCAAAAAATAAAATAAAATAAATATCTAGCACTAAGATGATTACCATCTGTATTCCAGAACTGAAATATAAGAATGAGACAGTTCCTGGAGCTGCATAGAAGCGATGAACTCCATGTAGACACTAAGATAATTTAACTTTTATATCCATGATGCCCTTCCTTTGATTTGCCGGGCACCAAGCATGTGGAAAATTTCCAACTCATGATTACTACACTGGAAAAAGTTAGCTCAAGGTGGACAACCAGCTTTCCCACCATCCTGGGTTCTTTTGCATGCTTCAATCCATGGAAAGTATTGCAAGTTCCTGGGGGTAGGAGGGGCAACAGGTGAAATTCATGAGGACAGTCAGAGACAAAGGCAGGAGGTGGGACTAGCATCCCCAGACTGGAAAACTGCTCTGTATCTTGGCCAAAAGAGACATCAGATCAGAGTGGCTATTCAGCAGCACCCCACTCTATGAGGTATGTTTCATGGATCACCTAGGCATGAACCAGTAGGCAGCCTTTCCACACTGCAAGGATATCCCCTTTGGGACTTCCTCCATCTGTGAAGGGCAATGATTCAAAGATGGCAAACCTGGGCTTTAGTGACATATACTGCCAAAAACGAGGAAGTGTTGCAGCAAAAAAGGTATTCAATGGATATATTACAAATAATTCTCTAAGCAAACATACCCAACAGAAACCAAAACAAGCCAGACCGTTAAGACTAGAATAGATAACTAATCCTTCAATGTGAAGATATGGATGTACATTCACAAGAAACAATAGCAAACAGAGAACCGGAACCTCTCCTAATGGACAAAACAAAGAGCCAGTGACCATGCCTAACAAGACAGAGATAGGTGAGCTCTCTAATCAAGAATTCAAAATAGCAGTTTTAAGGAAACTTGGTGATCTCCAAAATAACACAGAAAAGCAACTAAGAAATTTGTCAGAGAAATTTAACAAAGAAATTGAAATGATAAAAAAGGAAACAAATTCTAGAACTGAAAATTATATTTGCTGAACTAAAAAATTCATTAGAGGCTCTCAACAGCAGAAAGGATCAAACACAGGAAAGGATTAATGAGCTCTAAGACAGGCTATTGGAAAATACCCAGTCAGAGGAGAAAAAAGGAAAACATCTGAAAAGGAATGAAGATATAAAAAATTACCCCAATAAAGGAAATCTAAGAATTACTGGTATTCAAGAGGGAGCAGTGCAAGAGCAAGGGGTAGAAAGCTTATTCAAAGAAATAATAACAGAAAACTTCCCCTAACTTGGGAAAGATATAGATATATAGTTACAGGAAGGTCAGAGATCACCAAGCAGATTAAACTCAAAATTACCTCAAGGCAATTAATAATCAAATTCTGAAAGGTCATGGACAAGGAGAGAATCCTGAAAGCAGCAAGAAGAAAGAAACAAATAACATATAAAGTAACTGACATGATTTGGCTCTGTGTCCCTACCCAAATCTCATCTTGAATTGTACTCCCATAATTCATACATGTTATGGGAGGGTTGCAGTGGGAGATAATTTGAATCTTGGGGGCAGTTTCACCCATACTGCTCTCACGGTAGTGAATAAGTCTCATGAGATCTGATGGTTTTACCACGGGTTTCCATTTTCATATTGTCTTCATTTTTTCTCTTACTGCCACCATGTAAGAAGTGCCTTTCACCTCCCACCATGATTCTGAGGCCTCCCTAGCCATGTGGAATTTTAAGTCCAGTTAAATCTCTTTTTCTGGCTGGGCGCAGTGGCTCAAGCCTGTAATCCCAGCACTTTGGGAGGCCGAGGCGGGTGGATCACAAGGTCAAGAGATCGAGACCATCCTGATCAACATGGTGAAACCCCGTCTCTACTAAAAATACAAAAAATTAGCTGGGCATGGTGGCACGTGCCTATAATCCCAGCTACTCAGGAGGCTGAGGCAGGAGAATTGCCTGAACCCAGGAGGCGGAGGTTGCGGTGAGCCGAGATCGCGCCTTGCACTCCAGCCTGGGTAACAAGAGTGAAACTCCGCCTCAAAAAAAAAAAAAATCTCTTTTTCTTCCTAGTCTCGTGTATGTCTTTATCAGCAGTGTAAAAATGGACTAATACAGTAGCTCTAATTTATCTGGCAACAGACTTCTTAACAGAAACCATACAGTACAGGAGGAAGTGGGACAACATATCCAAAGTGCTGAAAGAAAAAAAAAATGTACCATGTAAGAATTTTGTACCCAGGAAATCTATCTTTCAAACATAAAAGAGAAATAAAATATTTCCCAAACAAAAGCCAGGGAACTTATCACCCCAGACCTGTCTTACAAGAAATGAAATGGAGTTCTTCAATATGAAAGAAAAAACATTAACGTTCAAAAAGAAAACATTTGAAGGCATAAAACCCACTGGTAAAAGAAAGTACACAAACTCAAAATACTCTAACACTGTAATTGTGGTATGCAATCAACTCATAAATCTAGGATGAAAGCTAAATAACAAGTCTATCAAAAACAACACTAGCTACAGCAACATGTTAAGACATAGACAATATAAAATACATAGAGACAACAAAAAGTCAAAATGTGTGTGTAGGGGAATGAAGTTAAAGTGTGGAGTTAATTAGTTTTTCCTTTATTTGTCAGTTCCTTTTCTTTGTGATTAAAGATCAGTTGTCATTTGTTTAAAATAAGTTGTTATAAGATGTTTTTGTAAGCCTCATGGTAACCACAAAGAAAAAAATCCTGTAATAAATACACTAAAAATAAAAAGCAATGAATTAAAGCATACTACCAGAGGCTGGGTGTGGTGGCTCACACCTGTAATTCCAGCATTTTGGGAGGTCAAGGCAGGTGAATTGCTTGAGCCCAGGAGTTTGAGACTAGTCTGGGTAACATGATGAAACCCTGTCTCTACTAAAAATACAAAAACTAGCCAAGTGTGATGGTGCACATCTGTGGTCCTAGCTACTTAGGAGGCTGAGGCAGGAGGTCAAGGCTGCAGTGAGCAGAGATTGTGCCATTCCACTCCAGCCTGGGTGACAGATCAAGACCCTGTCTTTAAAAATTAAATAAGTAAATAAAATAAAACATACTACCAGAGAAAATCACTTAAACACAAAGAAAGACAGTAAGAAAGGAAGAAAGGGAGAAGTTAACAAAACAACCAGAAAACAAGTAACAAAATGTAGTAGTAAGTCATTATCTATCAATAATTACATTTATGTAAATATATTGAATTATCCAATTAAAAGACAGAGCGGCTGAATAGATAAATAAATAAAATCCAACTATATGTGGCCTACAAGAGACCCACTTCACCTACAAAAACACACATATTGGCTTTGTAAATATGAGGTTGTCAAACTATATTCATTAGTCAAGCCAAGAGTTGGTGGTCTCAGTAATTTTGTTCATGTAATATATGTTTGATGAATGAAGAAATGCTTAACAATTACATATATTAATAAGTTATAAACCTTAATATATTTTCTACAAACAATCCTATCAACTAAAATGGTGTTTATTTGATAGTATAATTACATATGATAGTTCTATTGATTATTTAGAAATATTACTCAGTTTATAGATTTTGTAGGTATGTGTATTAGTTTACTGTTGCTGCTGTAACAAATTACCACAAACCTAGTGGTTTGGAATGTTTCTGAATTCCATCTGGAGAAATTTTATGCTAAGCATAGATAAGGAAAAAAATGAAACCATTTTGGCCATCATGAAGAACTTTAGAGACAGCACAAATGTATTATCTTAATGGTTCTGGAAGTCAGAAGTTTGAAATGGTTTTCACTGGGCTAAAATCAAGTTGTTACTAGGACTGCATTCTTTCTGGAGGCTCCAGGAGATAATTTGTTTTCTTCCCTTTTTAGCTCTTGAGGCCACCTGGCTTCCTTGGCTTGTGGCCTCTTCTTTCATCTTCAGAGCCAGCAGTGCAGCATTATAAAAACTCTCTATGTCTCTGTCATCACATCTCTTTCTTTGACTCTGACTCTCCTTCCTTCATTTTATAAAGACCGTTGAGATTACATTGGGCTTAACTGCATAATCCAGTATTGTCCCCCTCTCTCAAAATCCTTAAATTAATCATCTCTACTAAATCCCTTTTGCTATGTAAGAACATATATTCACAGATTCTGGCAATCTGGATATGGACATCTTTGTCATATTTTTCTGCCTACTGCAATATGACAGACTGGATTATTATTCCAACTCTTCACTCCCTACCAAGAAATAGTATTTACATCCATACCCTTTCCAGAAATTTTGCACTACCTTCCCAAAATGGTTAAGTTGTATCCCTACCCCTTGCTCTGTAAGTGACCATATGACTTGCTTTGGCCTGCAAGACATTGGTAGTTGTGATAAAATTGAAAGCCTGAGAAGTGCTTGTATGATTGGGCCTGCTCTCTTATACTTCTGTTATTGCTATGAGAAGAACATGCCCAAGACAAGAGTCACATGGAGTAGAGCTGGGTTGCCCTAGCTGAGCCTGGCCTGAATCAGTTAACCCTTTGCCAATCCACGGATCTCTACAAATTAATTATTGTTCTTTTAAATCAGTGAATTTTGAGATAGTTTGTTATGCTTAATTTTTGTGGCAATCACTGATACAACTGAGATCTTAGATTTTTCGTTTTTCATCATCTTATCTTCACTTATTGTAGTGCTAGATAACATTTTTTTAATCATACATTTAACACTTACTTAACAACTACTATGTGCCAGGTATATACGAAGTTCTAGACAGAGAGTTGGAAGCTATATTTCATGCTCTGTTCACGTAGAGCTCATAGACATTCCCCAAAAAAGGGAGGAAAGGGCACAAGGAAGAGCTGGAACTTGAAGTCATTCTATGGTTGAATTGAATGGCAAAGATTTGATTTACTTACTCATGATGACCAATCTACATTACTGTGACAGAGATTGAATACATTATTACTGAGTACTTAATTTATGAATGTGCTTGGTGTTAGGGATACATATAAGAAGATGCAAGCTTTGTTCTTATATCTAGGAATCATATTCCTGATCATAGCATTGTAAAAAAAAAAGTGACACTAAGTTAATTAATTCTTTCTATTATATTCAGTTTGATTTTATAGTCATAATAGGTATTGTGTTTCTGATTTTAAAAATATAATTTAGTAGGAAAGAGTTTAAAATGATTAGCTTAACTAAGCTTGGTTAGTATCTGTTGATTTTAGTAATTTATACCAGTGCTTCTCAAGCTATTTTTGATGAAGGACCATTTACTTTTTTGTTAAGTTTCTAATTTATGCTGACTGATACATTTGTAACAGACAATAAGAAATACTGAAACTGTCAAATTGTTATAAAACATTTCTGACTGTTCTGGCTTTCTACACTCATCTTTTCCTGTACTGGTAACAAATAGTTTGTGAATTGGCACCTGTCTGTAGACTACACTTCGGGTAACACTGCTACTGATTCTACTTATTACAAATCAAGAATGTGAATATATTGAATGCATGAAATTCAAAGTCTTATCAGTGATTCATGTGTCAAAATTTATTGTTTTTTAATATTAGCTTTTAATTTTTTAAGTTAAGAAATGATACGTGAACGTGAAAATGGGAAATGGTTTCTATTAATTCATGTCTATCTTCTCTCTCCCTCTCTCTCTCTCTCTCTCTCTCTCTCTCTCTCTCTCTATCTATCTATCTCTTTTATTGTTGTTGTTGTTTTTGAAGACAGGATCTTGCTGTGTCTCCCAGGCTGAAGTACAGTGGCACAATCATAGCTCACTGCAGCCTCATCCTCCCGGGCTCAAGCAATCCTCCCATCTCTGCCTCCTGAGTAGCTGGGACAGCAAGCATGTGCCACCATGCTCAATTAATTTTTAAATGTTTTATAGAGGTCTCATTGTGTTGCTCTCATTGTGTTACCCAGGCTAGTCTCAAACTCCTGGACTCAAGTGATTACTGGTGGCTCACACCAGTAATCCCAACACTTTGGGAGGCTGTGGCAAGTGGATTACTTGAGTTTAGGAGTTCGAGACCAGCCTGGGCAACATGGTGAAACCCCATTTCTATTAAAAAAAAAAAAAAAAAGAAAGAAAGAAAAAGAAAATGCCAGGTATGGTGATACATGGCTGTAGTCCCAGCTACTCAGGAGTCTGAGGTGGGAGGCTCCCTTGAGCCTGGAGGCCAAGGCTACAGTGAACCATGATTTTACCACTGCACTCCAGCCTGAGCAACAGAGCAAGATTCTATCTCAAAAGAAAAGGAAAGAAAAAAGAAGGAAAGAAAAGAGAAAGAACGAAAGAAAAAGAAAAAGAAAAAAGAGTATCCTCCTCTAATGTGTATCGGTCAATTACAATAAAAAGAAAGCAGGTAATTTGGGGATGCTTCAGGAAGTCCTTTGTGCTCTAGCAAGTTAAGTAATCTTTCTAGATTTTAAAAATTATGTGTTTTCATTGCATTATATAAAATATAAAAATAATTTTTTACCTCTGAAAAAATTAAGGTAGCTATTTAAAAAGTTAAAGCAATGCTTTTAGAAATGTAAAGCAAGCTGGCTGGAGAGGAATTGGATTTGTCTTTTTTTTCTCTTATATATGGGTTCCTAGGGGAGGCATCATGTTTGAAGTGGTAACATGGTTTTAAGGTCAAAGCAAAGATCTAAAACAAGAAGGAAGCTAGGTTCTCAATACACTGCAATGTGTCCTTAGAATGTTGAACAAATGGACTGAAGGACAGCAAAGCACATCAATGGTAAATTGCATTAATTCTTAATGTCTTCTCTTGTTCTGTAGACATGTCTGTGGCAGCTCACAAATTGTGAAGACTGGGTAGATGTCAACAGTGCTGACTTGCTTTGCTTACCAAAATTCAGTACATGAAACCACACTAAAGTAGTCATTCAACAAAGAAGAATTGAAAGGGGAAGAGTTGAGATCCAAATTATTTTTTAAAAAGTATCTTAGGCCAGGCGTGGTGGCTCACGCCTGTAATCCCAGCACTTTGGGAGGCTGAGGCGGGTGGATCACAAGGTCAGGAGTTCAAGACCAACCTGACCAACAAGATGAAGCCCCGTCTCTACAAAAAATACAAAAAAATTAGCCGGGCATGGTGGCAGACACCTGTAGTCCTAGCTGCTTTGCAGGCTGACGCAGGAGAATTGCTTCAACCCCAGAGGCAGAGGTTGCAGTGAGCCAAGATTGCACCATTACACTCCAGCCTGGCAACAGAGTGAGACATTGTCTCAAAAAAATGTGTGTATGTGTCTGTGTGTTTTTCTTTTGCCTAGTAGTGGGACACTGTAGAAAAATGAAGGATTTTGAGCCTTTTAAATCTTTTTCTTTTCTTTCTTTTTTTTTTTTTTTTTTTGAGACAGAATCTTGCTCTGTCACCCACGCTGGAGTGCGGTGGCACAATCTTGGTTCACGCAATCTCTGCCTCCCAGGTTCAAGCAATTCTTGTCCCTCAGCCTCCTGAGTAGCTGGGATTACAGGCATATACCACCATGTCCTGCTAATTTTTGTATTTTTAGTAGAGATAGGGTTTTGCCATGTTGGCTAGGCTGGTCTCCAACTTCTGACCTCAAGTGATCCGCCTGCTTCGGTCTCCCAAAGTGCTAGGATTACAGGGATGAGCTACCATGCCCAGCCTAAATCTTATGTAATTGTACTCATATTGGTCTTAGTCATTTGTAAGATGCTACTGTTTAATATTGACAACTTTGAAAGTCACTGAAAAAAATTAAATGGCAATTTAATGTTAACAGCTGCTTATGGTTATCAAATCCATCAAAGCCCTTCATGAATATATTAAGCACAAACCCACTGAATTAGTGTTGCTGAAGACAGCTTGGTATTTCAGAATTGCCTAGTGAGAATAGATGTGCTGTAATAATAGGAAGGATTCTGGTTACAATTTACTATTTTGTCTTTACGTACAGAAAGATATCTAAACCTGTTTTTAATTATTTAATGTTCTAGAACCTTTGCCAACCTAGTGGAGGTTTTGTTTTGTATTTTTCCAAGATGGAGCTTTTCTCTGTTGCCTGGGCTGGAGTGTAGTGGTGCAATCTCAGCTCACTGCAAGTGGAGGTTTGTTTTTTTTTTAGCTATAAAATTATTTCTAGAAATATATTTTTAAAATCATGTTTCATCTAAATTAATGTTGTTTAAATAGCTACAGTAACAAAAATAAAATTTCTGTAACAAAACAATTTATATAGGCAGTGGTACAAAAATTCAGTAAATTGTTCATATAGAATAAATTATGATTCAGAGGCCAAGCATGAATCCCCAAAGTTTAATTAATAATTCACCTAAGTTTTTCAGTTTTATTCTTCTAGGAGATTGTCTTTTCGTTAAATGTTGATAAAGATTTTGTGAGGATCAGTGCTATCCTAAAGAGAGAACAGGGCACACAGCATAACATATGACCATGAACATCTTGCTTGCTTTACACTGCTAGTCCTGAAACTATTATTTGGAAGGCAGATGCAGCCTGCCTTCCCTTTTAATGTTTTAAATTTTGAAATACTATCTCAGTTATCTTTCATCCAAAGCCATAGTGTGCTTAATCCAGGTATTAAACCATTAAATCCAGGTATTAAATCATTAAACATAATTTCTCAAACCAACATAGATCAAAGTACAAAGGAAGATACTTACCCATCCACTCTCTCTCTAATTGGTAAAATTTCAAGGAGTGCAGGAGGTCATATTTAGCAGTGGGGTAGATTGGGGAAAATTAAGTTGTGTCATTAATAATGCAGATTATTAATAATATGATTAATAATAATTATGACCTAACAACTCAAATTGTGAACTGCCATCTATCAGTTCACACTTCTCCCCTTAGGAAGCTCAAGGACAACTTTTCCTGACTCTGTTATGAACAAAGAATAAAAATGAGATATTTAGGATCACTCAATTGGGCCTCTGAGGTGGGAAGTAGAGATTTTGATAAGAATTAAAGGGAGAGAATAAAAAGTTTTTGTCTTTTTATGCATGTGCTCACAGTTCAGGGTTACTTCATCAAACCATAGAGTAGTAGCAAAACAATTCACATGAAGAGAAGGGATTCTGCATTAAATTTTAGATAGTAATGAAGAATGAACATTTTCTTGGCTTGTTCCTAGTGCATGTACACCTTGGGGACTAAGCATGATAAGTAATAGAAGGCAAGAATGAGATTTGGTTCCATCTCTTCTCTGGAGATCCAGGTAGAATATAACAGCAGCCTATAAATTAAGACTAAGAGTAAGGCAGAACCAGAGTCCAAGAGGCCCAGATGTAATCAAGACAAACATGTCCCTTTATTAAAAATAAGCATGGTAAGGATTTAGTCTCTGAACCAGGCAGGAGAAACTCAGTTACTAGAGCTAGAATGTAAGATCAGAGCCAGATTATCATGAAAGTTGACTTTCTAATGGTTATGTCCCTGAGTACTGAGAATCTTAGATAAAGGAAATCAATTCAGTTGAAGGGAGAAGTGGGCTGCTGCCTGGGCAAGGAGCCAGGTAGCCTCTGAGAAGTCTGGAATAGGATGGATAGTTCTCTCACCTTATTGCTAATTTGTAGAACCCTAAAGATGTACTGCATTATGTTAATTACTCAAATCTAGTTCATATTAAATTGCTTCATCTTAAATTAAAATGATTGACCAGGGCAGCAAAGTGCCTGAGTACAGTCATATGCTACATAATGACATTGGCCAACGATGGACCACGTATATGACAATGGTCCCATAAGATTATAATACTGTATTTTGCCTGTACCTTTTCTATGTTTAGATACACAAATACTTACCATTGTGTTACAATTAACCATAGTATTCAGTGCATTAATATGGCGTTCAGGTTTATCGCCTATGAGCAATAGGCAATACCATCTACCTAGATGTGTAGTAGGCTATAGATCTAGATTTGTGTACATATACTCTATGATGACATAGACATATACAATGACAAAATAACCTAATGATGCATTTTTCAGAATGTGTCCCTGTTGTTAAGTGAGGCATGGCTGTGTGTTTGCATGCAAATGAGATGGAGAGCAAATCTTGCTAAATTAGTAAATTATACTAATAAGATTAATAATAATTACGACCTAAAAACTCAAATTGTGAACTGCATCTATCAGTACCTTTGGTTCTGGTGGGTTCTATGTCACATCTTTTCGGAGTAAATGACTTCATATGAATCTCAGTGAGAATATTTTTTCTCATTGATTGCCACACAATGATAAACTTATACCAACTAACCATGGAAGATTCAAATGAAAAGAAGGATAATAACTTAGAAAATGAAAACAAATATTTATTTCTAAAAGTTCTTAAAAGAGCCCTTACAAGATAACTTGAGAGCTAATAGATTTTACACTTTTTGAGATCGATTAGGCTGCAATATAAATGCAATTTCAATTGCTTAATTTATTTTGTTTATTTATTTTTGAGACAGAGTCTTGCTCTGTCACCCAGGCTGGAGTGCAGTGGCATGATCTTGGCTCACTGCAACCTCCACCTTCCAGGTTCAAGCAATTCTTCTGTCTCAGACTCCCGAGTAACTGGGACTGCAGGTGCATGCCACCATACCCGGCTAATTTTTATATTTTTAATAGAAACTGTGTTTCACTATATCGGTCAGGCTGGTCTTGAACTCAGCCTCAGGTAATCCACCTGCCTTGGCCTCCCAAAGTGCTGGGATTACAGGCATGAGCCACTGGGCCAAGCCCAATTGCTTCATTTATTTTATCCACATTTTACTTACAATAGTACAAGTGCATGGTTGGTGACTGTCAACCTAAATTTCCTAGAATCCCCCTTTCTGCGTGTTTCTGGTTAGGCTAGGCCGCAAAATATATTCTTGTATGAGATTTGGGGAGCAGAAATGAAGCAGCAGTCATTTTGTAATTCACATGTGTTGTTGCTTACTGGTTGGCTCACTTCATTGCTTCATTTTCTTTTGGATCCTCCTTCTGCTTCTCTGACTCTTGAGTCAAGTGTGTGCATTTAGTTCTGTAATGAGGGACTCTGAAGGAGGGCTTCTGAAAGACATCCCTACCATCAAGTGAAAGCTAACTTGTATTTCAGGTTGTGCTCATGAACTATGGCTTATACTTCTGGTTAACAGCTTGTCATGAAATTCCTCCATGTTCCCTTTCTGATTCCCCGCTCTGTGGACTTTGAGCTCCAGCATGAGATGCAAAGATATCTGCCTTATATAAAGAGACAGTTTAACCAGCTTTTGTAATTGGGTAGGGTTTAATCTCTGCAACAAATTGCTATATATTATATCTCTTTCTATCTCTAACTTCATTCTAGTAGTTCTGATTTTCTTCTTGAACTCTGACTGATAGAGAATTGGGACAGTGACAGTACAAAATGACAACAGATCTTTTTACCCCCCGCTCAATTGTATTGACAGGAAGCAGGTTGAGAAAATTACACAACCATTCATGGAAAAAGACGGATGGCTCAGAGGGAAGAACCAAGAGCCAAAGAAGAGTTATTTCCATGTGAGAACAGAATTGGGTCCTAATGAAATAACTTGCCAGATTTTCCTGGTTGGGCTTCAGAATTGCATTGGACCAGTGATCTTTATATACTTTCTATTCTCCCCACCCCTTTGAACAGGAATGTTTGTAGTGGTTATCCTATGAGTGTCTCCTACTGTATGTTGAATGTGTGGGGACAAGATAACTTGTCTTTGTACTACGTAGATCTCTAGTTTGAGATATCTGTACTCAAAGAACTGTATTTAAGGAATTAAACCAGAGGAGAATCATCCATACCTGAGTTTTACTTAAATGATAAGATTCTGAACTTTGATCCTATGTGATAATGGGATGAGACTTTACAAGTGGTTTTGTGAGGGGATGAGTGTATTTTGCATGTGGGAGGGATATGAATGTTGGGGGTCAGAGGGACCACTGCGATAGCCAGCTTCCAATATGGCCACCAATGATCTCTACCTCCTGGTGTTTACAGCCTGTGTAGTCCCTTCCACCTTTCCAGCAGGCTTGGTCTGTGTGACCAATTAAATATGGCAGCAGTAAAGTGATGCCACTTTTGAGATTAAGTCATAAAGACATTGCAGCTTCTGTCTTGGTTGCTCTGTCTTGTGGATTACTTGCTTTGGGGGAAGCCAGTTGTCATATCATGAGGATACTCATGCAGCCTTGTGGAGAAGTCCATGTTGTGAACAAGTGAGGCCTTTTTCTAACAAAGAGGAATGGAGGACTCCAGTCAACAGTCCTGTAGATGAGCCATCATCAAAGCAAATTCTCTAGCTATGGTGAAGTGTTCAGGTGACGGTAGTTCTCGTGAGAGACTTGGAGCCAGAGTCATCTAGCTAAGCTGCTCATGGATTCCTAAACACCAGAAACTGTGAGAAACTGTTTGTTTTAATCTACTTAATTTTGTTATGCAGCAAGAGATAGCTAATATAATGCCTAAGTATAAACATAATCTTTCTTCCAAATGCCTATAAAAATGAAGAGAGGGAGAGAAAAGTAAATTGTGTTTTGGTCTCCTTTCTGTTTTTCCTCAGTGCTCATTTAGCTTCTCTTAAACCTAGGCCTGTGGGAAAATACTTATTCAGTGCCCCTAAGCTAATTTCGAAGAACATAAGGAAAGCAGTTAGATACAGTTATAGGGATATATACATACGTCTTTGAACTAGAGGATCTACTTTTGGGAAGACAAATTATAAGATTTTACCAGAGTCTAGTCTCTCCCTTGCAGAATAGTAGGGAGGCCACTGCCTCTCTTAGGTTAAGTTTTAAAGTTAAATTTATTATTCTTTTTTTTTTAACCTTATATGACTAGGTTAAAGAATGTAAAGTATAATTTGATTTACTTCTTGTTTTTTGTTATGGAAACGAGACGTAAGAATGTATTTCTCTTAACTTCTCTTTATTATACTTTCTGTCTTATAATCAATTTCAATAACTTTAACAATAAACAGTAAAAATGATATAGTATACAAAGCATTGCCCAAGTGAATCCATCATGGACCTGTGTCTGAGAATGGCTTCCTAAATAGGGGAAATATGTTTCACACAAAAAGTCCATTTTCTGTTATTGCCTTTTTTTATTTGGACTATGAGATGCTATATATTTTAAGGTAATCTTAATAGTTTCCTGTCTCTCACTAACAAGAATGACTTGTCATAATGAGCAGTGTAGACATTGTCCATTTGATCCACTCCAGAAAGCTGTCTTTTTGATACAAGAGCAAATCACCTCAATTCCTTAGTGGAATGAGTGGAGTATAAATAAATAAATGAGACACAGGAATTAAAAAAAAAAAAGGTTCAGTTCTATCAGAAGGAAACAAAGGATGGGGACATTTTGAGGCCTGGTTTAATAAAAAATGTGACAAGACAAGAATTATATGTGATAACTGTAAAGGGAGGAAGAATCCTCCCTAATATAAAATGTCCATGAAATAGTTGTTTTCTTCTTTAGGAAGGAAGATAATTTTGTAGTTTAAGAAAAATAGTTTTCAATTCTTTGAAGTTGGAAGACTTATACTGTAAAATGATTATTTATTACCTCCACCAAAAACAATTCTAATTTTCAGTGCTTGTTCTATAATTCACTATGTTTTAAAATCTGGGTAGAAATTTCAGATTCCATTTTGGGGACTGGGTTTGTTTGTGGGGGTGTCTTTTTTGTTGTTATTTTTGCATATTTTACTTCAATCATAAAGTTTTTGTCTTTGTTTTGAGAGGCAAGATGTAGGCTCTAAAATGCTATATTTTTTCCTTTTATAATTAGTTCACTATTATCTCAGAATTACACGAAAATGTCACACTGCATTTGACTTTCTAATTTTTTTATTAGACTGTCTGAAGTGTTTTTGATGAAATATTAATAAAGTTGTTATTCTGTTAGGTTTAGGATTCCAGCTGAGGATGAAAGATAAGTTATAACAAATTTTGTGCCCTGTAGGAACTGGGAAGTATCAAAGTGATTCTCAAAATGAAATTTTATGATGTCTTGCATTCACCTATGAGGATTTTTGTTGGTGGTGGTTTTTTGTTTTTTTGGGTTTTTTTTCAGAGGTGGAGTCTCACTTTGTTACCCAGGCTGGAGACGACCTTGGCTCACTACAACCTCCACCTCCTGGGTTCTAGCAATTCTCCTGCCTCAGCTTCCCGAGTATATGGGATTACAGGTGCATGCCAACATGCCAGGGTAATTTTTTGTGCTTTAGTAGAGACGGGGTTTCACTGTGTTGCTGAGGCTGGTCTTGAACTCGTGAGGTCAGGCAATCCACCTGCGTCAGCCTCCCAAAGTGCTGGGATTACAGGTGTGAACCACCACGCCCAGCCAAGGATTGTTTAACATGCAGATTCTCAGGTCCCACCATAAAAAGACTGACTCAGAATCTCTGGGGACGGAACTTGAAAATTCACAATGTAATAGGTTCTCTCTATAATTTTAATGCAAACTAAAGTTAGTTAATGTAGTGAAGGTTGGAGGGTAGAGGAATAAACAATTTACAATGTTTAAAATATAATAGTAACTTCGAGGAAAGAGCCACTAACTACCAAGGGAAATCTAAGTGAAGGCTTAATTCAGAAGCTGACATTTGCATGGTTTTGAAAATGTTGTGCCTTGCCAAGCAGAGGGTGTGGTGGAGGGCATCTCAATGACTCATGTTGTCCATGATATTTCTACTAAGAGAAATACACAGTGGATTCTCACTAAATGCTTTGCCTAGTCAGTTTCTGTCTGAAGCCTTCCTCCGTCAGCCTCTATTCTGTGTTCTTCAGCGATTTCAGTGACTTCATTTTCCTTGATGGTTCTACACCAAGTTTTGAAGGATTTTAATGGTTAACAGGTACTTGAATATAATAAATCTGTATATATGTACATATGTTTAATACATGAGTACACACACACACACACACAAACAGGCATACCTCACAGATTTGCAGGTTAGGTTCTAAACCAACCCAGTAAGGCAACTATTGCAATAAAGTGAGTCACACAAATATTTTGGTTTCCCAGTGCATATAAGCATCATGTTTACTGTAGTTTATTAAGTATGCAGTAGCATTATGTCTGGAAAAATAACTAACATACCTTACTTAAAAATACTTTATTGTTGCTGGGCATGTCAGTACATTCCTGTAGTCCTAGATACTCAGGAGGCTGAGGTGGGAGGATCCCTTGAGTCCAGGAGTTCCAGGCCAGCCTGGGCAATATAGGGAGACTTCCATCTCTTAAAAAACCCCAAAACTTTATTGCTAAAAAATGGTAATGATCATTTGAGTCTTCAGCATGTTATCTTTTTTTCTGGTGGATAGTCTTGCTTCAATGTGAATGGCTGCTGACTGATTAGGGTGGTGATTGCTGAACCCTGGGATGGCCATGGCAATTTCTTAAAACAAGAATGAAATTTGCTGCCTTGATAGACTCTTATTTTCATGAAAGATTTCTCTGTGGCATGCGATGTTGTTTGCTAGCATTTCACCCACAGTAGAACTTCTTTCAATACTGGAGTCAATCCTCTCCAACCACTGTTTTATCAACTAAGTTTATGTGGCATTCTAAATCCTGTCTTATTATTTCATCAGTATTCACAGTATCTTCACTAGGAGTAGATTTCATTCCAAGAAACCACTTTCTTTGCTCATTCATAAGAAGCAACTCCTCATACCTACAAGTTTTATCATGAGATTACAGCAGTTCAGTCACATCTGTAGGCTCCACTTCTAACTGTAGTTCTCATGCTATTTTGACCACTTATGTAGTGACCTCCTCCACTGGTCTTGAACTCCTCAAAGTCATCCCTGAGGGTTGGAATCAACTTCTTCCAAACTCCTGTAAATGTTGACATTTCGACCTCTTCCCATGAATCTGAATATTCTTAATTGCATCTAGAATGGTGAATCTTTTTCAGAAGGTTTTCCATTTACTTTGCCCAGATATATTAGAGAAATGACTATCTATGACAGCAATAGCCCTATAGTTCATTTTTCTTTAAAGATAGGGTCTCATTTGTGGCCCAAGCTAGAGTTCACTGGCACAGTCATAGCCCACTGTAATCTTCAACTCTTGGGCCCATAGGAGCCTTACATCTCACTTTCCTGAGTAGCTAGGACTACAGGCACACACCACCACACCTGGCTAATTATTCTAATTTTTGTAGCGATGGGGTGCTGCTATGTTACCCAGGCTGATCTTGAACTCCTGGGCTCAAGTGATCCTCCTGCCTCAGCCTCTCAAAGTGCTAGGATTACAGGTGTGACCCATCATAGCTAGCTATGAAATGTATTTTTAAAATAAGACTTGAAAATCAAACTACTCCTTGATCCATGGGCAGCAGAATGGATGCTGTATTAGCAGGCATGAAAACAACCTTAATTTTCTTGTACATCTCCACCAGAGCTGTTGGGTGACCAGGTGCATTGTCAATAAGCAGCAATATTTTGAAAGGAATCTTGTTTTCTGAGCCGTAGTTCTCAACAGTGGGCTTAAAATATTTAGTAAATCATTCTATAAACAGATATACTGTCATCCAGGCTTTGTTGCTCCATTTATAAAGCACAGGCAGAGTAGATTTATCATAATCCTTAAGGGCTCTAGGATGTTCAGAAGGGTAAATGAGCACTGGCTTCAACTTAAAGTCAGCAGCTGAAATAGTTCCTAACAAGAGAATCAGCCTGTCCTTTGCAGCTTTGAAGCCAGGCATTGACATCTACTCTCAAGAAATGGGAGGCCCAAGAGAGGGAGAGATATGGGGGAAGGTATGGTTGGTAGAGCAGTCAGAGCACACACATTTATGGATTATGGTCGTTGTCTTATATGGGTGCTGTTTGTGATGCCCCAAAGTAATTATAATAGTAACTTCAAAGAGCACCATGGAAAAAATTTGAAATATTGTGAGAATCACCAAAATGTGACAAGAGATATGAAGCGAGCACATGCTGTTGGAAAATGGCGCCCATAGATTTGCTTGATGCAGGTTGCCACAAACCTTCAATTTGTTAAAAATGCAGTATCTGGGAAGCACAAAATGTATGCCTGTTAAAGGTTTTAAATAAGCCATTTTTTTAAAGAGAAAACTTTCAAGAAGCTTTACAGACAGCAGACAATAAGTATTTGTTGACTAAATGGTCAAGTTGGAGTGAGCAGATTTTATAATTTTATTGTACTAACCACCAGCAGCAATTTTATTTTTGATGCTTGTAGATGGACAGTGGTGCCTATGTCTATTTGGCCTTCAGTTTCGTTTTGTTTTGTTTTGTTTTCCTGCCAAAGGACAGTGCTTAGAACTTCCCATTCTTCCTTGTAGTGGCGGAAATCTGTCACCCTAAGATTATGAATTAGGTAGAAAAGTAATGTAAGAGCCAATCACAAGGCACGCTCCAGAGCGGCTCCAGACTGGCGTCTTGGGGAGGACTGGCGGAAGATGACACTTCGTTACCTCCGTTCAATCGGACAAAGAAAGCCATAATAGTTTAGGACAATAGAAAATTCCTTGTGGGTTAAACTGCGATGGGACTGACTGCTACACAGAAGGCATAAACGGAAAACTTCTATACACTGTGTATCACGGCTACATTATTTTCTGAAATCCTGGAGAAACGATCAGCAATTGTGGTAGCACCAGTACCAAAAATGGCTGTAAAGCACTTCGGACGCTGGATCAGGTGACGCAGCCTCAGTCCGCCCCCTTCCCACCAGAGGCTCCTCCTCCTGCTTCCCTTGGGCAGGAGGTGGACGTGGGGGCGTGGCGGGCGTGGGGGCGTGGTGGGTGTGGCTTGCCCAGAGCTGCTTTCTTCGGAGGCCGGGAAAACCGAGGGATACACATGCGCAGTTGGACGCCTCAGGCCCTTCGTGCCACTTCCCAAGCTTCTCCCCGCCCCGATCTCTGGGCGGGGCTGGCCCAAGAGTCCAGCTGCCGTTTGCCGGAGATTCAGTGACTTCCTTGTTGTGAGCCCGGGCCCAGCAGTGTCCCGACTCGTATCCCCGCTGCTCTTATTCGGGACGCTAGCCTGAGACTAGGTCGCAGTCGCAACCCCACCCCGTCGGTCACCTTTCCAGCGCAGTTCTTTTCCCCGCACGTCCTGCGCTCCCTAACATGCCCAACCCCAGCAGCACCTCCTCTCCTTACCCCCTCCCTGAGGAAATTAGGAACCTGTTGGCAGGTAAAGAGCGGGAAGGTGGCGGTAATGCTGTTGGGGTGGGGGCGAGGGAACGGCGAGCCGGTGGGGACAGAAGCACTCAGAGCCCTTAGGCTCCCTCCCCGCGCTCCCCACGTCTTCTCGCTAGTGGGGTCGGCACATGGAGGGGAGAAGAGGGGCTGTTTCCTCTCAGAAAGAGAGTGGGCGTGTGTGTTGAAATTTGGTGCGGGGATGGTGGCGAAGCCCTTTTTGATGATCTACACTAATGGGATCAGGACGTTTCTGTGTGCATTGTGAAGACGCTGTGTGTGTGACAGAGGAGGGGGCGGGGGAAGAAGAGTGGAAGAGGGAGAGAGAGTGATCATGATAATGAATGCTGTGTGAGCAGGCAGAAGGGAGCAGAAGTCAAAGAAGTAGTTCTTGGGTGGTCTGGCCAATGGAGGTAGAGGATGAAGAGATGTAAAGAGATGTCAGAGCCACAGGTGTTAGGGTTTATGCGGTGAAAGGGTTTGTCATTTCTAAAACTCCCATTTTTCTTAAACATTCAGCTCACTCACATTTAAGACTTGCAGAAGGTCTGCTTCTCAAATGATCATTTGTCCTCAGCCTCAGTAATATATTAAAGCAAAAAAGGAAGGATATGTTAAAGTTGTACTTCCTGTGTCACACGATGAAAGTACTTCATCTTTGCACCCTTATCTTCCCCTTTTCGGTTTTACATTACCATTTATAGGAACTCATTTTAGGAGCTACAAACGTGGTTCTTCAGTAGCATTATGAATCCACTACTAGTTCATTCATGTATTGGATATGGAGGTGTGTACTTTCACTAAGAACCAATAAAAATCGATATTTCTGTACAAGGTAGAAAACATATCTTTTTGAGGTAGCACGAATCTTGCCTATCTTAATGTTCTGGAATTTTAACCATCATTTATTTTGTCTAGTGTACGTCAAAATTCTGGAAATTGAATGTTGATTTTTTACTTTAGTTTTAGTTGTCTCTAAAATATTTATCTTTCAATATTGTTCATGAATAACTAGACTACAAATTGCTTATTCTAACTCTTAAAAAGCAATGTCATCTAATATGTGACATTTGAAATAGTAAGTTACTCCTGTAGCAACGTGAGTCCAAATCTCCTAATATGCTGTTATACAATGTTGGTGCTTGGCATCATTAATATGGCAGGTAAAATAAAACTAAGTTGTATTAATGTAGACTTATGTTTGTATGATTATGGTACAGTATATTGAATGCGTTTGTGGTGGGATAGTCTTTCACTCTAAGAAATGCTTGTTGTCATTAAAGGGTACCACTAAAGGAAATAAAGAAGTCTAAAGACTGACTTCAGTTAGCTTTATTACATCACATGACTACTGATTTTGTTTTACTACAGTTCACATTTTTTGTTGTTACAATGCTGGAATTGTTTGTTTAGAATATTATTGTAATAACCAGTTCAGAAAAGTGTTTATCATTATTCAAAAAATAGATGAAACCATTTTCAGGATATTCTATGTCTATATTTTTGAATTTAAGAAATAACATATAGACCTCTAGGTGCATGTTTTAAAGCTTGGCAGTTCCCATAGTACAGTTTGTTATTTGGATCTGTAATTGTAGGTCGTGAGACTCTTTATTCTCTGATCCCCATAGATCACAAGTGTTTCATGTGGCCCTTATTTGTGTGGTTTAACTAAAAACTCGAAATTACATATTTAATTTATCTGCCAATGCTAACGTCCGATATGTTTCTGCCATCTCTCTTTATTCAGGTAATATACTAGCATAATGTCTGAAATTATTTTAAAGTCATTTTATTGACATTTTCATTATTATATATTAAAGCGAATCACATATTAAAACACATATGAAACATTAAAACACATGAAATAAAACAAATGTTAAAACTTTTGGAATTATAAATTTGGATTACACTTTATATTCAGAGGATATTTTCAAGAAGTATGGAAGTGAGTTGGGGCATATTTATATTTAAAGAAATTTAACAAATCAGTGTTTTTCAGGTTTAAAAAAACATTTGAAAAGTTGTTAACATTTTATGTTTGACTGTAATTAAAATCTTTTTCTGAGGTAGAGAAGGCTTCAAGAATAGATTCTGTCAGCAAGTATTTCACATATTGCATCTAAAAATATTGTTGGCATTGTGCATGATTCTTTTCATAACTCAAGTGTATTGGGTAATAGTATATGAGTAGATTTTTAGAGTAACTAAAATTATAGAAGTATTTATATTGGTTTGAATATTAGAGATACTGCTGGCTTATTTAATATATTTCTTTGAAACTAAGGAGATACTGATAGTGTTGGTTGTAGTTAACAGTTGAGTGTTCTTGGAATGCATGGTACTATGCTGGAATTCAGGGTAGAGAAGATAAGGAACTAAACTTTTCAGGAGTTTTAAATCCTTTGTTTTCAGAAAAACGAATAGGAAATCCAAAGATAATGACTGTTAAAATAAAGTTGCTTAGATGTATCATTTCTGTCCACATGCCTATTATCTAAATCATTGTATGTCATATGTGTTTGAAATTTCACCTTCTTAAAAGGGATAAGTACTGAAGTGTATTCTTATTTATTATTTTTCTTTCTCTTTATTTTTCTGTCTGATTATGGCAGTCTAGGCTATACTTTCAACATTTGCTCCCTCTCCCTTCTTCTTTCTCATATAAAAAACATTCCATAGAAATGTCAAAAAATAAAAAGAAGTCATTATTCTTAACTCACATATAGTGATACCTTTGAAAAAGTGGTTATCTAGTTTGATTTTTATGGAGTTTTTTATCTAGTTAAATTTTTTATGGAGTTAGTATATTTAGTCTTGAAGACCTATGCTTTTTATAAAATGTTGTTGATTATTCTTTTGGTCATATGAATAGAAAAGGACTTACAGAATTTTGTTGTTAAAAGCAAATTTTGAGCTGCCATTGGCTTTACAGGCAACCTTTGATTTTTTTTTTTTTTTTTTTTTTCTTTTCTATAGCAATGGAAGAACAGGTTTAGCCTGGATAACTGAAATCAAAGGACAATCCCAAATCTTGTCCATTTAATGTTCTCTCACATCCAAATATTTTGACTAGGACTAACAGCAAGAATAATCTTGATTTATGTGAGTTTTTTTTTTTTTTTCTCTAGGCAGGCAAGAAAGTGAGAGGAACTAGAACCACTTCCCTCCAGCCTCCTTCATTTGTTTAATCATCCTTTAAATAATGGTTTGTTAGTGGCTTACAGCCAGATATTGTCATTCGTCCTCATTCATTTGTTTTAGGACAACAAATTTTAAAAGGAAAGCTGTAAGAAGTTGTTATTTTCTGTTCACTAAATTAGAAAATGAAACCATTGTTAAAAGAAAATAGTGATTGTCAGTGCTCTGAAAAATCAAACCAAACCAAACAAACAATAAATAAAGTGGTTATATAGTTTCTGCAAAGTGATCTTGAGATTTTGTTTACGTGGCAATCTTGATTAGAAATATCACATTTTCCTTACTGGGAATTTTCAGGACATGAAAACAAATTTTTTTCACACATTAGGTATGAAGATAATCAATATATTTAAGGGACATTGGTTATCTTTACACATTGATTATAATATGTGGATTTTTTTCCACACAGTATTATTTAGAGTGTATGATTAGTCTCCTAAAGAGTTCCTATAGGGGCACTGGGTAAGTAATGCAGTTTATTTGAAATAGAGGCAGAATTTTTTCTGCTGAATATAGTATGGTTTGATTTTCACCTTTCCAAGGTTCCATTTATAATTTGGTCAACATTTTGATTTTATTTTTCCTATGATAATTGTTTATGGTGTATCTACTGTCCCATAACTTCCTTCTGGGACATTGGCTGTGTATGTAAAGGGAAGAGTGCCACCTACTGAGTCACCAATAGTCACCTACCTCTTTAGCACCTGGATTTTCCTACAGAGCAAGAAAAGCTTGCCCCATATTGGCAGCAGTCACTAAAGAGCATAAAGTTGATATGAGAACATTTAATCTCAAAATTAAATCTATTGTACCTCCAAGATATTCTTTTCTGGAAATAGGAATATATGTAAATTAGGGGACTAGAGGCTTATAGAGATTTTTTTGTATGGGTTAAATAATATAGATGAATTAAGATGTGGTGTTAGGAACACTATTTGCCTATTTTAAGTATATGATATCCTACTTTTTCTTCGAAGGAGATCTTTTGGCATGGTGGTCCATTGAAAGTATTTTTATCTTAGATTACTATATAAGGCTCTTGATACCATGCACAGTTTTTATAGCTAACCAGTCCAAATTAACATTGGTTTTCTTTAAAAAGGGGAATCCAAACATATTTTTAAAAATAGCATTATATGAAAACTTTACAAATGAGCTTATTGCTCCTGTTACCAGCATTAAAATATTACTAGAAAGAAGGTAGAAACAACAGAGTAGAAAAAGCTGCTGGTGATTCGAAACACTGTTTAGTTGTCTCTCATAAATTTCAGATTAAGTGTCATATATGGATGATAAAAGTGGCATAGGCTAGACTTTATATACTCATTATTCACTTAGTTTGTCTTTTTCAATTAAAGCTAACTCTATCTTTTTCATTCCACTGGGTTTACATTTCTTTTTCAATCACATTCTGAACACATTACAATAGATGCTGCCTAAAAGTGAATATAGTGTAAGTTTCAGACTAATATGTTATTCACTGTGGCTTCTTTGAAAATGTGTGGTAAAAAGATTTTGATAATTGTAAGGTGCTATTTATCAAGAGTCACCTTTTAGAGGTTGAAAGATGTTCAGCCCTACCTTTAATCAGCCCAGCTTTCTATAAAAATAAATCATTTAGCCTCTCAAAGTCAATTTTGGAAATTTTGTTCAGTGATTGGATTGTAAGACTCTGGTACGTTTTACCCATTGTTCTATGAGAGCTCTTATGCCTGTTTATGTCTCCTTTTCCGTGTTTGAAAAATCCACAGTTCATCTGTAACCTGTAAAAGTGCTAAGTAATCAGGAAAGGACATCAGTTAAAACAATCAATAACTTTTCAATTAGCAATTTTCCAATTTTGGGTATTCGGCTCCATTGATTTGCATGTGCCAGTTTAATTGATTTTTATATTTTTACCAGTAGCTGTTTGGTCAGAACCATACCTTGCTTTAACATAGAAGAGCATGTCTTATTTATTTATTTATTTATTTTTTTCCTGACGGCAGCTTACATTCTAGGGTAGGATCCCTATCATATTAAGTTTGGTGGCAGCACATCTCAATGAATGCAAAGAGAAATCTGGCCCAATTCACAAATGTTGAGAGAGATGTAGAATTAAGTTAGTAAGGCCATTGGGGGTGCTGTGTGATTGGTTTTACATTTATTAATCTGAGGCTGAGCATATGGTGGTAGATTCAGTCCAATTCTTGCTCCCTCTCCCGTACAATTCAGGCCATCACAGAGGATAAGTGTGTGTATATGCATGTGCAAGGAGGTATTGGATGGTTGGAGGATTAGGCAGGAAGAGGAGGTGTTACCTTTGTGACTCGTTTTTAACCTCCAGCCTGCAAGCCATATTCTAGGCTGTTTGATAGTGGGGGGTGGTGAGGACAAGTGGTCAAACTGCTTTTCAAGAGTGAGAACCTATGCTAAATACTACATCCAGAAGCTTAGAGTTATTTTATCATTTGCAAAAAATTTTAAACTGTTCTGACCTGGTGTAGTTCCACCTTTTCACTGTGTGATCTGGATAGTGTAGAAGTTGGTAGAAAACAATTAGTGTGTGTGTTAGATACTTGTCCCAACCACTCTCGACTCTAGGGAAAGGTGGTGTGGCTGTTTTTTAGGAAGTCTATATGTTAAAAGGGGGAAAAAAGGAAAATTAGAGTACGATTCAGTGACTTGGTGTAAGTGTTTGCCTCTTGCGGGTCTCCATGGCTATGGAGAGATTTCTAACTTAAACTGCTGAGCCAGAATATGTCATCTTTTAATTTTGTTTTCAGATCTTAACATTTATCGACAGAACAGTTGTAAATCTGGTCTTTTCAGATGCCTTCTCCCCCAGATACTTACAGCTGTACCAGGAGATAAAGTTTACCCTTGACAGTGTTAAGGTCTAATGTGAGCTAAAATCCCATCACATTTGCTTTCACCGGGATAGCTTTTTCCTGCTGATGACTTGGGCAGGCGTGGAGGCTGATGGAGATGGGGGCAATTCTGGGGTTAAATGCAAGCAGTGCAGACCCTGCAATCTATGTGGCTGCTGGCCCAGAGGCAGAGTTGGGGGTAGGTGGGGGTAGTGAGACCTGGTAGTTAGACCCTTTACCGTGAGTGCAGAGTGGGCCTCCCACGCTTCTCTCCCGTGGCCAGTATGCGTGAGACTGCATTGAGACCCTCCCTCCGAGGAAGAATTTGTAAAAACTGGGCTAAGAGTTGAGCAAGCTTTTCTGGTAATCAAATTACTGCGTTTCCCTGATTTACAGACAGCAGGGAATGGTAAAATCTACATATCTACAGGATCCCCACAGGAAGGTAGAAGAGGGCTAACGTGCTTGCTAGTTTACTGTGCTTGCTAGTTTACCATTTGCAGGGCTATTTAGAGCACGATAAAAAGCTTCAAATCTCTAATCCAACCAGCCAGAGGAGCACTTGATTCGCCCAAGACCGTATTGCTCGCTTTTGAAATATTACCCGGGCTCTGAGCTACAAAGCCACAGATCCAGCCCCGTTTGTCTGGCGAGGGCGCTGCCCCAGACCCGGCTCTCGCTGCTCACAGTTCAGCCTGAGAGGAACCCTAGGGTTTAACACTCAAGGGCCAAACTGGAGCATCTCACAGCCCTACAACTTCTTTGCGTCGCTTGGTCTGTCTTTGCGTTCCGGGAGCAGGATCGGTGTGTTTCTCAGGCACTGGCCGAAGGCCACCGGAATGTTCAGGAGTCTCCTGTTCCTGGAAGAGGGTGGTTTCGTTCGACTCGAAAAGAAACGGGTAAAGTGTAAATTTTAAGAAGTAACCTAGATTTCAAAAGCCTAAAAGCTAACCAAGTCAGTGGACGATCAGCAAACTAAAATTATTTCGGGAGCCACTTTCAGTTTAAAGTTTATTATTTATTATTGTTTTTTAAGCAAAGCAGTTTTTACTCTCTCCACATCACTTTTGAGAAATAATCACGAAAAAGTCATTGTTTATTAAATAATTGTAGTTGTCCTAAACCTTTTCTGGGAAAAGCTTAGGGATAAGTATGTTTAAAAAAAAAAAAAAAAAAAAAAAAAAGGCTGCTCAAAAAAAAAAAAAAAAAAAGACTTTTGCCCATACGCAATCTCTGAATTTCTGCCATTCTCGAAAAATACCGATTCTTCCTACAGCCCAACACTCTTTCAACAAATACTTTGTCATAAAACAGTAACATAGATCAGTATTTTTAAAACATTTTTGAGGGCGTTAGAGAACACTATGTAGAGTATTGCAGCCCTTTTTTCCCCCTGAGTTTTTATAAAACTGAAATGACCTTTTAAAGAAAAAAACTCTTTGAGCAATTCGTTATTACATCCAGAGATAGAAAATATTCTGTATGTTTAAACTTGGAGAAAATGTAAAATAGGCAATTAAATACTGATGAAAGGCAAACATTGAGTGAAAATAATATTAAGCAGACTATTGCCCAGTCATTGTGCCAGTGATTCTCCTTACTGAAGAAGAATCAGCAGTAAGGATGTTGCTTCTTCCCTTATTCCACTTTCTTGCAAAAGTTACTGTTATGATCTCAGGGGAGCCAGTGATCTTTTCTATTTCAGCTAATGTCTACATGTCAAAGGTTGCTTGCTCTTCTGGGTACAAAATTTAAAGCGTTTAGAACAGCATGCTTCTTCCTAAGTTGCATTATTCTGAACTCTCGTTAGAAGTCTGTGTCTAATTTGCACTGGTACTTGATTATGTCTCTATGATCCCCTCTTCAAAATATAACTTAAGGAAAGAGAAGCTGTGACATTTACTTTCATTTTGATACTTAATTTTAACACATTAGTTGTTAATAGACTCAAACCATAAGCTATTTTTAAAAATTGTTACAGTATTCTTAATTATTTTACTTATCATATTGACTTAGTGAAAAATGACCCTTTCACATTTATTATAAATATATAAAAGTTTAATCAGCTTTCCTCATTGGATCAAGATACTTTTGTAATCAAGAATTACAAACATTCTATCCCATACACTAGGTTTTAAATAGTTAATTGTAAGTACAGTTGAGAGACTGTTTATTTTACTACACTGAATTACTTATATGTAATATTATTATATTTTGATGCCATACAAAGTAGTTAAGGAAAAAGAAAGTAAAACATATATCCCTTCCATATGAGATATCAATGATTTATAGCCATTCCTACTTAAACATTTTAAATGATAAAATCCATATTAGATATTTCAGAATGAGCTGTGAAATTCTGAAAAGAAAACTAAAATTGCACAGTGTTTAATGAATAATAAGAATGAAACTATTATAAAAATTAAGCCTGTAAAGACTTGATAGAATTTTACACTAGAGAGAACAAGACAATAGCATAATTTAGAATTGTAGTAAAATTAGAAAAAAAAAAAAAAGCTTGAGGGAATGTTATGTGAAGACATAGAAATCTTATTTCTTGGCTACTATATTTTTATATAATGAAAGAATTTGTTTGTACTTCTTCCTTAAGACATATTTCAGGTGGTAATACCAAGACAAGAAACAAGAGCTCACAAAACTACACAGCTGGTTATCTTTTTTATTTGAGAGTAGTCAGAAGGAGTGGGTAGGTAGGAAGGAGGAGGAATTGATTTGGGAATCTTGGCTAGAAAAGTGGATTTACTTTTGCCTTTGAAGCATTGCACGTTGGCTATACCTGCACATTGATTATACTAGGGAAAACAGACCCTTGCCAGAGATATTAGCTTATATTGACATACTATTATGAATGACTTGTTCATACAGGAACTTACAAAATACTAGAAAATGATAGTAACACATGCATAAAAGCTTGGTGCTTGCTTTTATATAAGAGAATTTGTTAAAAGGGACACCATAGTTTATGAAAACTTGTATGCTTCTTCCTGGTTTAATGATGCCAAACATCCAAATAGTATTTGCTGTGCTAAGCATAAGTGGAACATACAAATTTTATTAGCCAAGTGGTGAACACATTTGTTCAAGTTAGTATTTGAAACATACTTCAATAGTTATGCTTTGGATCGATAAATAACTATAACAAATTATATAGGTATTAACACTTAGGTGTAGAAACAATCATTGTCCTATTTATCTTTACAAAAACCTTTATTTCTTATAATTTGTATCCTGTTTCTTAAATTGCACTGTTTAGATGTTGAAACATTTGTAGCAGACATACTGAAAGGAGAAAATTTATCCAAGAAAGCAAAGGAAAAGAGAGAATCCCTTATTAAGAAGATAAAAGATGTTAATTCTGTGTAAGTCACTTACCTTTTGTTACTGATTTCTTACATAGAAGCAATTTTAATAACCCAAAATTTTAATAAAAAATGGATTATTATGGAATTAAAATTTTCATGTTCTAATTTAATTGGTATTAAGTATTTTTAGACGGCAAAAAATGTATTTCCAACTATATAGTTTTTAAACATAGACATGCTTATCATAATATTCTTTGATTATGTATTTTTCTGAGCACTCTAGCAGAATTCAACTGTTTATTTTGATTATCTGAGGGTATATTTGGTTTAAATGATAAGACAAAGGTAGATTGAGGATTTTAATATACAGAATATACCTCAGACTGAAGAAAGAGAATCCTTTTAATTGTTACTACTTTAAATGAATAAATACATTTACATGTATTAGGTATTGAAGATATATCCTCATTTTACTATTGTACTTAGATCTTTAAAAATTATTTTATTTAAAATTTTTAAGCATTTTGAAATTATTTCAGGACAGGAATTAGTTTTTTCAAATGTATGTCTAAATTATATTTTTAATATAGATTTTAGATTTTAATTATTGTTACTGATTAGACCTTGTTTTAATTTTTCAACCTCATTAAAAAACATAATGTTCTTTATTTTGCAGCTATCTTCAGGAATTTCAAGACAAAGGTGAGTTTTCATGTTTGGCAAACTTTTTTTTTCCTCTGTGGAGATTTTCAGTAGGATAATCTAACACGTACTGAAATTTGATAGTTGGAATCAAAATTTAGATTTCCCTAATTGTAGACTTAGACCTTCAAGATGAGAGTGCTAGCTCCCCCTGCTGAGAAGAAAATTAAAAAGTATATCCAGAATCTACTCTGCAGTCTTCTGATGCAGAGATCTTACGCATTTAACATTCTTAGGTTTTGTGTTTCTTAGGCTACGTTGTGGCAGAAATTTTCTAGGAAAGGCAAAATGCTGCAGTTACACATGGAACAACTTGTTGAAGCAGAGGTCAGATATTAATCCACTGCCATTCAACACTGCAGGGATTATTTTATAGTAGTGGTGTGAGAAGGGCCTGTGGCTGAGGGCTTACAGGTAATGTTTTTGAAGGATGTTTTGAAAACAGTATAAATTTTTGTTTGAAAATATGAGTAAAATCTTTTTCAAGTAAAAGTTTTTACTTTTCTTGTCGTTCTTTTGATATGAATGCATAGGGGCCATAGACAGTTTTTAAAGAAAGGAAATCAGTTTCATTTTTTTTTGAAATAGTGAGAATGCTGGTAATCTGATTGCCTCCCTTTAGATTTGAGAGACAGCTGCTTAGCAGACTGAAAACCAGATCAGGAAAGGTATAGGAAGTTCCTACTACTTTATATATCCAATTCTTTAAGGGAAACTGGGTGTGGCCTTTACTTCCATGATACTTATTCATAGGTTATGACTTACAGCTTGTGGATGCTGGTGTGAGGGTCACAATATGAGGTCAGTTAACTTCCATGGAGCTAGGTTCTGGGTTTGAGGAAGGCATACACTATGGTGTCTTCTGACTGAAGCTAGCAAATCCCAGAGTAAATCATCTTTGTGCCAACTGATAAGTGAGAAGGTGGTAACAATTTCAATAAACGAAAGACTTAACCAGACAAACCTAAAATCAATTAAAAGGAAGTCACAGTTTATTTTCACATTAGATCATCAAGCTTGGTATCATTGAAGGGAATGAAAAGAGATATATATTCATATTAAAATTTTTAATACTTAAAGAAATGAGCAGGAAACTATTCCCTGCAAGTACTCACTTTTTTTGTGCTCTACAAGGAATCCTAAACTGTGGGTTTAATTATGTTGCACTTTGTTTAGATAAATGTAGAAATGAATTTATGCATTTTAATTATGATAACTTTTTATTATATAGCATACTTTATGGAATAATACTAGATGCCAGATTCTGCCTCTCTTAAAAGGCATATTATTTCCAGTGATTAATTATTGAACTTGCATTGTGCTTTGTGGCTTAATTATTTGTACATTTAAAAATTTTAAGCTAAAAAAGCATGATACGAAGTAATTGTGTAATTGCATATGGCTCAGTAATAGTGTGGAAACTTCCCCTTTGGTATTTTGTTTTAGAATTCGTTCAGGTGTGTTGATATTAAAATTACATTACTGGGATACATTCTTTTTCTCTAAAGAGAATAGAAATTTATAGTGTTTGATTGAAACTGAAAAGTGAGCATAAAATAAGAGTTCAAGTAGCACAGAATTTAGAGATGGCTCATAATCATTTTCCTCTGAATAAGTCATTTGTAGTTCAATAACAGCTGTACTGAGTTAACTAATCACAAAGAGTACCTGTTCAAAAGTAAGCCTGTAGATGAATTAGATGTATACCTTGGAGAAATATGAGCTTAGTACTTTTATGCCATTATAAACTCAAAGTATATTCAGCCTTGTTCTAAAAAGACTGTTCATGTACTTTGTTAGACATAGTAAAGGGTTCAGACCTAATAGTTGTAAAGTAATTATTCAAGATACATTACATCCCTTTTTAAAAATAGGAATTTATTTTCAGATCTCCACATTGAGTAAATTCAATTCTAAGTATGTTTTGGTGGTTTTGCCTTTTCTCCATCTTACATTTTCCCTTTGAGGTGTTAGATTATCTTTATCCAAGGAAATTTGGGCAGAATTCCTTTTGGCTGTTTTTTTTTTGTTTTGTTTTGTTTTTTGTTTTTTGTTTTTTTACTATTTTTAATGCAACTACCAAGAAGTTTAAAATTCACGCGTGGCTAACATTTTCTTTTATGTTTGTTTTATTGTTGTTTTTAGTATAGGAATACAGGTGCAAGTTTGTTACATAGGTAAACGTGTCATGAGGGTTTGTTGCATTAGTTATTTTTCCTGATCCTCTCCCTCCTCCCACCCGCCAGTAGGCCCCAGTGTGTATTGTTCCCCTGTGACTATGTGTTCTATTTAACTCCCACTTATAAGAGAACATGCAGTGTCTGGTCTTCTGTTCCTGCATTAGTTTGCTAAGGATAGTGGCCTCCAGCTTCATCCACATCTCTTCAGAGGACACGATATCATTCTTTTTTATGGCTGCATAGTATTCCATGATATATATACCACATTTTCTTTATCCAGTCTATCACTGATGAGCATTTAGGTTGATTTCATGTCCTTACCATTGTGAATAGTGCAGCAATGAACATAATGCATGAATGTGTCTTTATAAAAGAACAATTTATATTCCTTTGGATGTATACCCAGTAATGGAATTGCTGGGTCAAATGTCTTGAAGTCTTTGAGGAATCGCTACAGTGTCTTCCACGATGGTTGGATCAATTTACATTCCCACTAACAGTGTATAAGAATTCTTGTTTCTCTACATCTTCACCAGCATCTGTAATTTTTTTCTCCTGTCTGATTTCAATTCTTTTCTGAACATCCATTTTTAACTGGCTTACAGCATATAGTAATTTCACTAGAGTGAAATGAACATATTGACTTAAATTACTAACTTCCTGGATTTTTTTAATTCAGAATTTCTGAAAACGAGAATATCAGCTCTTGTTCACTGATCTTGATCTCTATTGACTAAAAGTGACTGAAATTTCCTCTTAAAACGGATTCCAAAGTCAAAAAAACATACTTTCCATTTTCAAAATTAGCTTCAAAAAGATCATGCGAAGCAAAATGTGAAGCAAATAATTTAAAGAAAAATCAGATGAAACATTAAACTATATACCCAATGGTGATACTCCTCCTAAAGGAGCTTGATGTGGCAGGAACATCCTTCAGGCCTTAGAAGATGGGGAGCAGGAGGGAAGGCACTGACAAACAAGAACTAGATGGAAAACAGAAGTTACAGCTGATCAAGAATTTATCTTTATTCTGGTTATGATTCTTCAAAGAGCATTAGCTGTTTAAATTTCATTTAAGCCATGCTTAAACAGAATACATACAAAATATGACTACTTATATTCCTTTTAACCAAAAAGCTGAAAATTCTGTGTTCCAGTTCATCTCACTCACTTCATTCTGATGTGAAACACTCTAAATGTAAATCATTTTGAAAGTAAATAGGCCAAGTGGCCTACCCTGCCCTTTTTTTGGTATAAATTCTGTGATATTGGCCTCTTTTCAGTACATGCTCCTCTGTGGGCCTTTGGCTTACATGGAAACCATCAGCTATAACCCATGGCAGTCAGGTTCCGAATCCTCACTCCAGTGTGCATCTCGTTTCTCAGCCACAAGCTTGATGAATTGAGAGTGACTGGCATAAAGCTTCAGTTTATCATTGATGTCCACCCATCTCACTTTTCCAGCATCATCTCCAGCTTCCAGGGTTAGATTATCCATTATCTCACCTGTTTCACCATGGTAGTTCACAGCTTCTGTCTCCATCCATGCATTATCGGTGTTTCGAGGATCATCAACATATCCCTTATGTATCACTAGATTGTCTTGGCTGAAGAGTTTGTGTAATTTTTCCTCTATTTCCCTCTTTTCAGCACTGGTTTCCTGTAAGGAGTTGAGAGCTTCCTCACCAAATTCTCTTTTCAGTGTAGCACTAATCTTCTCTCCTGGATCTACCATGCCCCCTGGGATTGCCCATTCTCCACAGTCTTTCCTTTTTATTGCAACAAACTGTAAGATGTGTTTACCAGAAACAGGATGTATGATTTTATTTCCACTGCTATCTCTTTTCCATCTGGTTATAATGGGATCTGCAGCATGATTTGGGCTCCATCGCCCCAAAAGCCCCCGGCCAACCAGTCCAGTCCGTCCCGCAGGATTTCTCGGTCTTCCATTTTCAATCTCATACAGGCCATTCTGGCTCTTTCTCTCAACATGTCCATCCTTTTCGTTAAACTTGGGAGAAAAATTACTTTCACTGATTTGAGGATCTGCCCACCTAGGTCCAGCCAAGACAGAGACTGCAGTGTATCCACCGGGTTATAGTCTTGCCACTCAACAACCCAGCCCACTTTCTCATTAGGAACCTGGCTTCGTTCAACTTTTGAACCTGGGTAAGGAGACGTCCGAGCCTTGTTGTGGGAATTCTCTTTGGAACCATTAGAACCAGACATGATGTTGGTATTAAGATGAAACCAACAAGATGAAAATGAGTTTCTGAACTCCAGGATGCCGTGGCAGCCCGAGGACCTGACAGTCACAGAGGCCAAGGCCACAGAGAGAGACACTGCGGCTAAAGCCTTTCCCAGGACGCGGCTGGCCATCAGAGCCCCAAGGGCGGCTTCCAGAAGCTAGGTCGCTCTTACCTGGGGCCTCCGCCTTCTCCCCCACCCCACAGCTCCCTTGGCTGTTTTCCTGTACTTTTTCTTCCCTCTTCTCTCTCCTTCTCTCTCTCTCTCTCTCTCTCTCTCTCCCTGGTCAGTGTAGAGTCACACTGTGAACATAAGCTGTTTTCCTCCTTTCTACCTTTATATTCCTAATTTTATTTACATATATATGTATTTTAAATGACAGATATTTTAATATCACTATTGGGGAAAAAGTTCTTAAATAAGAGTTAATTCAGATTTATTCATATTTAACAACTTAGTTATTAATTTCTATAATACACACAGATGTCTATCATCTTTCCTTACTTCCCTCACAAATCCTTCCCTTCTACTCTAGATAATCTCCCATCCTGAGATTTAACAATACAGATTTTACAGTTTGAAGTCTTTCTTTCTTTCTTCTTCTTCTTTTTTTTTTTTTTTTTTTTTTTTTTGAGACAGGCTCTCATTCTGCCTCCCAGGCTGGAGGGCAGTGATACCATCTTGGCTCAATGCAACCTCCGCCTTCCAGGCTCAAGCTATCCTCCCACCTCAGCCTCTGGAGCAGATAGAACTATAGGCACTTGCCACCATGCCCAGCTAATTTTTTTTTTTTTTTTTTTTTTTTGTAAAAATGGGGTTTTGCCATGTGTCCCAGGCTGGTCTTGATCTCCTGGGCTCAGGAGGTCAGCCACCTCAGCCTCCCAAAGTACTGGGATTACAGGTGGGAGCCACCATGCCTGGCTGCCAATTCTTAAAATTTAAATTAGTTGAGTTGATATAGTTGAAACACTAGGCTGCATAGATCTTAGGAGATTTTTTTGGTACTTTTTTTTTCTTTTTGAGACTGAGTCTTGCTCTGTTGCCCAGGCTGAAGAGCAATGGCATGATTTCGGCTCACTGCATCATCTTCTTCCCAGGTTCAAGCAGTTCTCCTGCCTCAGACTCCTGAGTACCTGGGATTATAGGCATGTGACCCCATGTCTGGCTAATTTTTCTATTTTTAGTGGAGACAGTGTTTCACCATGTTGGTGAGGCTGGTCTGGAACTCCTGACTTTGTGATATGCCCGCCTTGGCTTCCCAAAGTGCTGGGATTACAGGTATGAGCCACCATACTCAGCAGTATTTCCGTTTTTAGGGGTTAGAATAATTTACACTGGTAGAAACTCATTTCATTACAGTGGCTTCTAGATAATGAAGCTTGTGTATTAAGCTAATTTTTCAATTGGTATTTATATTCATTTCCATAGAAAGGTATTGTTTTAAAACTTTCCATTTCTTTTTTTTTGAGACGGAGTTTCACTCTTGCCAACCAGGCTGGAGTGCAATGGTGCGATCTCGGCTCACCGCAACCTCCACCTCCTGGGTTCAGGCAATTCTCCTGCCTCAGCCTCCTGAGTAGCTGGGATTACAGGCATGTGCCACCATGCCCAGCTAATTTTTTGTATTTTTAGTAGAGACAGGGTTTCACCATGTTGACCAGGATGGTCTCGATCTCTTGACCTCGTGATCCACCCGCCTCGGCCTCCCAAAGTGCTGGGATTACAGGCTTGAGCCACCGCGCCCGGCCCATTTCTTTAATTTATTAAAATACTTCATTTATCCTTATATGTGCAAGTCTCGATTCCCCTATTGAAGAGATCTGACAAATTGCAGCTTCAGAATAATTATCAGTTGATTTTCTAAATTTCTTAATTTTACTTGTTCTTAAGAAAGATTTGAATCTAATCAGCCAGAACACTTCTTGCTTAGTATGGTCCTTGTTATTCATTTGAAATATTGCCTGTTTTATCTAAAACAGATAGTTCCTTCCCTTCCTGTATCCTTCAAAGTATTGTATGTGACAGAATAACCTAGTATCTTTTTTCCTTTTTTTTTTTTTTGTAGACAGGATCTCACTCTGTCACTCAGGCTGGAGTGGAGTGGTGCCATCATCACTCACTGCAGCCTCAACCTCCCCCAGTTCCTTTGGGAGGCTAAGGTGATCCTTTTTCCACTGTGGCCTCTTGAGTAACTGGGATTATAGGTGCTCTGCCTGTGTAACCTGTATTTTTTTGTAGAGATGGGTTTTCGCCATGTTGCCCAGGCTGGTCTTAAACTCCTGGGCTCAAGAGATCCACCTGCCTCAGCCTTCCAAAGTCCTAGGACTTACAGGCATGAGCCACTGTGCTCGGCTGACAGAATGACCTGGTGTCTAACGTTAGTTTTTTACTTGCAATATTGCCTCATACTGTAAAGTATCCTCCCGAATATTGGCTTCATGCACTGGAATTATGCTATGTGATTATTTCAGCATTGTTCTCTGTCACATAACAAGGTTATAGGTCTCTTAATGTGACTTGAAATAATTATTTTTTGTGATAAGAATACATTACTATTTCAGTAAATACTGTTATTGACTGAGTATTAACTAGAATTTTCTAATGCTGTATGTACAGCATTAGTACATGATAAAAATTTTTTACCTGTGGTTGTATCTCAATCATATATTAGTTTCAGTTTTCTCAAGAGATGATTTAGGTGTGATTACTTTCTTTTTTTTGTTTTTTTTGAGGCAGAATGTCACTATGTCACCGAGGCTGGAGTGCAGTGGTGTGATCTTGGCTCACTGCAGCCTCTGCCTCCCAGGTTCAAGTGATTTTCTTGCCTCAGCCTCCTGAGTAGCTGGGATTACAGGTATATACTACCACACCCAGCTAATTTTTGTATTTTTAGTAGAAATGGGGTTTCACCCTGTTGGTCAGGCTGGTCTTGAACTCCTGACCTCGTGATCCCCCCGCCTCAGCCTCTCAAAGTGCTGGAATTACAGGCGTGAGCCACTGTGCCCAGCCGATTAGTTTCTTTATAGAATGATCTACTGAAATAAGATAATGTGAAGATACTTGTACATAGGTGTTTAATAAATATTAATGTGTATTCTCAGATTCAGCTTCATTTGTCAAGAAGATTTAAGTTAATCTTAATTAACATAATTCAATTTTCAAACAATTTAGGGAGAAATTATAAATTATTGAAAGAAGGGCATATTTATTAGCATTAGACAAATATTTCATGAGATTTTTTTTTTCAATTTTGTAAAACATTAGTTGTTGACGGTTTTGTTTTTTTTTGAGATGTAGTCTTGCTCTGTCTTGCCCAGGCTGGAGTGCAGGGGTGTGATCTCAGCTCACTGCAACCTCCACCTCCTGGGTTCAAGTGATTTCACCTGCCTCATCCTCCTGAGTAGCTCCGATTACAGGCACTCACCACCACACCCAGCTAATTTTTTTCTGTATTTTTAGTAGAGATGGGGTTTCACCATGTTGGTCAGCCTGGTCTCGAACTCCTGACCTCAGGTAATCCACCTGCCCTGGCCTCCCAAAGTGCTGGGATTACAGGTGTGAGCCAGTGTGCCTGACCTACTGTCTACAGTTTTGAAAAAGAGGAATGTATTGCTTCAGATGCTACAGCTAAAAGTCTCATTTTCTCTTTTAAAATCTTTTTGCTCTAATTATAAAAAAAAGCATTTAATAGATTTTGCCTTAAGATTTTATTGATATTTTAAAAATATGCATAGATTTACTTAGAAAGCAATTTCCTTTGGCCTTCTCACTCATACTGTTTCTTAAGTTTGTTAATAAACTAAGAATAGCAGAAAAAGAATAGCCAAAAGTCTGAAGTTTGGATGATGTTTAATTTCCTTTTTTTACCCTCCCTAACATAGCATGTTTTCTGTTGAAAGATAACTCCACAATGAAATCTTAGCAAATAATTCACAGCTTTTTCCTTCTGCCACCTACCCCTACCATTGGCCTTTTACAAACATGTTGAGCATGTTTGAAATGATGGGACCTATAGTAGTAGAAGTATATTTCATAGGCAGTGCTTAAAAAGTGCTATTCTTATTTTAAAGCTCTGCTTCAGTTTGGTGCTAGAAGTTGTCTTTAGTTGCATGCTGTAAATTATTCTACAATAAGAGTAGAAGAATTATGAGGAGAATCTTCTTTTTAGTGACCTATATCCTTCAAAGCCTTAAGAATTAAACTTCCTTGAAGAAATGACAAGTTAAATGCTTAATTATGTATATTTAGCTATATATTATTACTTTAAAAATTAGATAAGTGACCTAAGTAGAGAATTAGAAATTATTTTTGCTAGAGTAATTTCTCCCCGTTTGTCATTCAGTAAGAAGGAATAGTTGTCATTCAGATTTTAGGCACATGTTGAGTAGTATCCCTTATCCAAAATTCTTGGGACCAGAAGTGTTTCAGATTTTGGATTTTGGGATATTTGCACACATATAATGAGATATCTTGGGGACAGGACCTAAGTGTAGACACTAAATTTATTTATGTTTCATATATACTTTGTAATTTTCTACCATCAAAAAGCTAAGGTGTTAGGTATGGAATTTCCCACTTCTATTGTCATGTTGACAATCAAAAAGTTTTGGATTTTGGAACATTTTGGAGTTCTGTTGATTTAAGGATCTTCAACCTATATATTATTTCATTTCATGTTTACCTGATTGTGTTTAAAGTAGGACTGTTTTGAAAAAACAAGCAACAAATTGAGTAAATCAGCTTCAATGGTTGTAGAGATTATGACTGTTCATTTGTTGTTGGGCTACATTTCTAGGCATTTCGGAAAATGTTAATTGATAATGAACTATATCAAAAAGAATGGCAAATAGTAATTTGAACCTAGCTAGTATAAATTTTAAAATGTTTTTCAGAAAAATATGCTGCTGTAGTATGATTAAACCTTAAGTTTGTTGTGATGTTTGTTACTATTGAAATTATAGAAAGGGAAGTCTTGGATCATTGTCTTTTATTCTGTTAACTTTGAATTGTTAATTAAACTTTTGAAAGTTGTAGGATAAATCAAATGGTTTTCTAGGGAAACAAGAAACAGTATTAATGAGCAACAACCCCATAATTACCCTTGTGAGTACATAACAGGGACACATTCATGTCTTTTCTTTGTGCAATAACTTTTACAAAGAAGTATTTTTAAACTGATCATTAATTTTATTACCACAGAAATGAGATGCAAAATTTATGCTGTTGTCATTGGTACAGGCCCACGGCACCACTGACATTATGTGTGATTGTAATAGAATGGCTGCCAGCTAATGATTCTGTAGACATTTCATTTGAGCATGCTTTTCTTTTAGATGTCTGATTAGGCTGTAATGCTTTCAATTATGTCTGTAAATTGTATTGGCTACGTTTACCTGATGCCTATTGTTGATTTGGAGTTCAGTTTTCTATTACATGAACACAAGTTGAACATTTTCGTTTTAATTTATAGAAGTCTTTGCAGGTATAACTACAAATACTCATCCCCTGGGGAGGAAAAATGCTTTGCACTACTCAACAGCGACCCCTGTATTCAGTTAAAACTCCTTATAAGACAGCAGCTTTTACTGTTTATTGGGTTGAAAAAAAATTAGGGAGGAGGAAAAGGGATGGATCATCACTGGAGCAATAGTAAGATGAAGAAGACCATGTTGAAAAATGATGTGTCCTTTCAACTTAATGCAGGTTAAAAAGGAACTATCCCTGTATATATGGCATATGGATTCTTTGCTTTCTGAGTTAATTCAAAGGATTCTGGGGAGAAAAAAATAAGGAAGAAATGAAGCCAATAGCAGTATTAATTCATTTTGTCTTAGGTAAATGGAAATATCACACTGATTTTTAAAAAAAATAATACTTGCAATAAGCTGCAATTCTACATATAACCCAAAAGTATTTTATTTTTATTTTGTGAGACAAAGCCTCACTCTGTTGCCCAGGCTGGATTGCAGTGGCACAATCTTGGTTCACTGCAACCTCTGCCTCCCGGGTTCAAGCAATTCTACCTGTCTCAGCCTCCCGAGTAGCTGGGATTACAGGAGCCTGCCATCATACCTAGCTAATTTTTGTGTATTTAGTAGAGATGAGGTTTTGCCATGTTGGCCAGGCTGGTCTCGACCTCCTGAGTTCAGGTGATTGACCTGCCTCGGCCTCCCACAGTGCTGGGATTACAGGAGTGAGCCACCACACCTGGCCTATTTTTTTTTTAATAAAAATTAAACCCACAGAGGTCTTTAACATGTTAGTGATCGATTTGTGTAGAATAAATACTCAACTCATATATTATTGCATTTATAGCTTTAGTAATGAACTTTTGCTATGTATGTATATATTATACATATTTTCTTAAGAATGCTGTTTGCATTTGGGTGTATGTATGTGTATATAAATGCACATATACACATATATACATATACGTAATATCAAAAGATAATAAACTACTTCTAATTTTAAAAGCTTTTAATTTTTTCTGTTTACTTACACATAGAATTTCATATATTTAAGACTGAACATCTGAATTTTTTTCGAAGTCTTTACAATATATTCTTTGGCTTTACTATTCTTTTGAAATAGTCATAATAGCAAAATATGCCACATGCTAAGTTGTGATGTTTTTGAAGTATCCTAATACTCTTTTTTTGCAGCAAGATCTTCTTTGTGTGAGATATGAAATATTCTTAGAAAATTCATACCACAAACATTCTTAGCTTTATTAAGAATGTAAAGATACTGTAACAACTACAAGTAACTGAGAATTTCTTGATTCCTACTGGTACATATTCCATGAACTGTAATAACATGTTCAAAATATTTTTGCTATCACTTTATGAGTTCCTTCCTACCTTATGTTTGAAATTAGATCACTCTTCTTTTGTTAAAAAGAGGTTTTTTTTAGAGGTGAAGTCTTGGTCTGTTGCCCAGGCTGGAACACAGTGGTGCAGTTATAGCTCACCGCAACCTCAAACTCCTAGGCTCAAGCAGTCCTCTTACTTCAGCCTCCCACAGATGTGAATACAGATGCAGGCCACCACGCCTGGCCAATTGTTGTTATTTTTATTTAGTGGTGTGGTCTTGCTCTGTTGCCCAGCCGGTGTCTAATTCCTGGCCACAAGCGATCCTCCGGCCTCAAGCATCCTGAGTAGCTGAGATTACAGACATGAGCACTGCCCCCAGCCTAGCACTCTTTTTTGCATAAGAAATATTGTAGGGGATCCTTGAGTGTTCTGAAAAGGACTTTAAACATCTCGAAAGAAAGAGAAATTAAGTTCCGAAGAATGAGTAATATTTGTGTGTTACTTAGAATTTTAACTGGGGGGAAACATCACCATATTTAGTGTACCTAGTAGTAGAATCCCTAAGGATGACAATATGGCCATCTGTATGTTCTGCCCTTACTGTCTTAATGAGAGATGTCCCTGTGATGACAATTGCTCATGAAATGGAAAAATTATAAAGAAATTGAGAGGAATATGTATTTTTAAAAGTTATTTTGACAGTTCTGTCTTGAAAGAGGCTATTTTCTCTACCAAAAATGTGGTAACAAATAGGGTGACACCCATCAAATAGGTGTCAGAGGACACAGATAACCCTTTTGGAGAGATAGGTAGCTTTAATCTGGATCTGCCAGGAACTCTGGTTCATAAGTAATACCGTAGGCACTCTGTGGTTCCTTTGGGGATTTTCCTTTTGCTTTTTGAGTAATCCTTGAGGTTACTGTTTTTCTGTCAGGTAGAATTCAACAGTCAAATAGTTAATATAGAATTAAGCATACGTTTTTCTTTGTTGTGAAATCCGGGTGAGAAATGAATGCTATGTGTAACTGGGCTAGCAAATATTTGAGTTTTAAAAAAAATATATTTTAAATGATTATATGGAAAAAATTGAAACCACAAGATCTTGTGAAGATTAATAAGCCTAAAATAAAGAATCAATCAAAAAATCAATCAACCAACCTAAGATTGAAAATCAAGTGGGAAACTGGCCAGAACATTAAAAAATAGTAACATGCAATTGAAACTTAAAGTGTCTAGTTTGTAAATTACCCTTGCTTGAATTTTGAAAGATTATGTTAATTTTAAAGCAGTTTTTTCTATAAAAGATTTGTGCTCTCTAATGCAATCCTGTGATTTTTAATGAAAATACAAAATATTCATATAGTTTCAAATTATTAGTTTCTCATAATTTTTCAAATCTAGTAGGTAAATAGAATTACTTGAATTATGTTTTCTGTTGTGCTTCCTGGGCTTTTGCTGTTGTTGTCATTATTTTGGTTTTGTTTGTTTGTTTGGATATATACTCTGTTTTACCCTGCTTCTACTTTTTGGATTCTTCTTTGTAGAGGTCATTATAATTTTGGACTGTATCCTTTTGTATCATAAATAAGCAGTCATAGAATGACCTTCAAAAACTCTTACTATAAATTACAATGGCTATAAACTAAAATAAGAACTGTTTTTACCTAGTTTTAAAAGTTTTCTTTGTTTTTCCATGACAGTGACTGAATTTAGTAGTAAAATTTACCTCTTTTAACAAAGTAACATTGCTTTAAATGGCTAAAGTATAAAAGGCATTTATCTGATTTTTTTTTTCAGGTGATACAGAAGATGGGGACGAATATGATGACCCTTTTGCTGGGCCTCCAGACACTATTTCATTAGCTTCAGAACGATATGATAAAGATGATGAAGCCCCCTCCGATGGTATGTGACATTTTCCTGCGTAACTCTGACACACAAAACAATGCTATGTATATAGGTGGTAGGTTTCTGAGAAAGCAGATGAACATAGAGGCTTCCGTTAACTTAACTTTACCAAAACCTTTTAAGGAACAGAAGAGCTCTCTCTAGTGGTTCTAGTGAGGTTTTCCTAAGTCTGTAATTGGTTCTTTTTCTTGGAAATTTTCTTTACTAAAATTTTTGAGAGTGTGCCTGTATCATCATATGAATATTATTAGTAACAGTTTGTTAGTTAATTTAATATTATCAGATTCTTAATTTTATTGTACTACTTAAAGGCTTATTGTATTATTTATTTTATAAATAATAAAAAAGATTTTTGATCTATTTTTCTGAAAACTTTATACAAAATGAGTTCATAAAATATTAAGTTAATTTTCCGACATTGCCTTTTCACATTGAGACAGATTTTTATCAAATGTTTCTTTTAATACACATTTTCATTTTTATGATTATCACTTAAAAGTGCCTCATATTATGTAGTAATATTGTAATGTTATTGTTAACTGAATTAGTAATAAATTATCTCTTAGTAATTTCTAAAAGCTATTGAATATTGCCAAAGTTATGAAACTTGTTTTTTAGTGTAGTATGTGCTTTCTCCGTTATAGCCATTGAGTGCATCTGCATTATAGAAACCTTATAAGGGTAATATATAGTTATAAATTAAGAGTGTGTATCAATAAATTAGTCATGCATATTAATTTGTAGCACTCAGAGTTTCACATAGACATAGAAATGAATAATACCTTCTGACACCATGTGATGATCAAACTGTGCAGTTCCATCTCTAAATACAATTGCTGAATGAAAATATGCTTCCTGCAACAGAGCACTCCACATTTTATGTTATCCAGATTATTCCCTTTGGAAACATAAATTGCTTTTATGAGATATAAAATTATGTCTATGGCAGAACAGGGATAAGTCAAGTACATGCATAAGTGATAAACATTCTAACCACTGATTCAGTACAAAACAATCTTTTTTTATATCCAGAACTTTGTACAAAGTGTAGCAATAATAGTCGTATCTATTTTATGTTGAATTTTATGCTTTGGCAAACATTTAATTTCTATTTTTAAAGGGAGGGTTTTTTTTTTTTTTTTTTGCTCTTACATTCACTTTCTATCTTTTAAAGAGATACACATTTCTTTTCTCTACACATTTCTTTTCTGTACACCAAAACAGAGAATTATCCTTTCCAACCTTGTCTTCAGAAGTATTTCTACTAGAACATGTTTTATAATTGAAGAAATAATATTTTCAGGTAAAACAATGAATTATTATTTAAGTGGTAGTATTTTTCAGACACATTACAGTTGCTTTATTTTTCTGTAAAATGTTGGTATATATGAATGTGTGTGTGTTTATATACACATACAGACAGAATATTTATACTAAGAGAATACAGATACATGGAATATATTCAAAGAATATATATACATAGTTTCTTAAAATAGTGTAAATATTTTAATATGCAGGGGAGTGCTATGTGTATTCTTGAAAAATTTGCAACCTAAAAAGAACTTCAACAATTAAGTATCTATGAGAGCCAGATATCCTCTAGTAGCTTGTTAGAAAAAGTAAATTGTTATTAAATTATAGCGCATTTACATGATTGTGTTTTCTTTTTAAGAGTAAATAATTTATCATATTTTTATAACCAAATATTCAGGAAATACACTAAAATATTTGCTGTTGAAAAGTTATTTTATTGATTTAAAATATTATTTAACATTTATATATAACATCAAGTTTTTGTTAAATATTAGTGCCTATTCATTAGTGTTTAAGCAATTATTGAGCAGATTAAAACTTTAACCTGTATTACTCATTTTTGATATGTAAATAATACCATTTTTTATATATAAATAATACTATTTTTGATACTTTCACATTTTCTTCTAAGAATATCATTATTAAAATTAAATTTCAAACTACCACATGGACATTTAATATTCACTCTAAAATATCTTTTTTGTTCTTTTTCCATGCCTTCCCATGGCGCTAAAATATCATCTCAGTGTATCAGTTTTTCTCCCTTCAACTTAGATTTTATGTGTGTTCCCTTTGCTTTGATGAATAAATTTCCTTCATTATGTGACCTGAGTCTAATAATATATTAATTATAAAAAAGATAATGCATTTAACAATAAGCATAACCAAATTAGCACAGGTCACCAAGAGGCCTTTTGTCAAATCAGATTGTTGTTTTGTCCTTTTGACTTTTAGCTTATGGTAGGCACTAACAAAGTATCTGAACTTTGATGGATTATAAACTCTAAACATGATATGTATTTTTCATAATGCTAATGTAATTTTCAAGGTACTGAAAAGGTCAAACCTGCACATCTGTATGTGCATTCTAAGTCCATCTTTTGCTTTAATATTTCTTTTTCTCTGTTCCTCTGGTTCAAAAGTTCACTCAGTTCCCAAATGGCCACCTAATTTTCCAGTTATTCCCTCAAGCCATATGTGTTTTGGTTTCTTTATGGTTTATTAGGTACTGTAGTAAAGTAGCATAAGTTATATCTTCTAATGAAATTCAAGCACACTTCAGTGATGCTTTGACTTGATTGCTGGTAGCAATTAAATCACAGCAAGGAGAATAATGCATAATCTCACAAGGTACAGGCACCACATAGAAATTGAATAGGGATGAAAACAAAACAGAAACAAAGTCTCCAAACACTGCCAGGTAGGTTGTTTTCAGCCTGCTTTTTTTTTCCTTTCCTTTTCTTTCTTTCTTTTTTTTTTTTATTGGCCAACTGCCTGATTGATAGCAAAATCATAACTTGCTGCATGCTAACAGGCAGAGTTCACTTGTAGGTTATTGTGAGCTGATAAAGGGTTAGATGGAGTTTTGATTTTCACATTGGACCCTGGTACACCAGATTAATGGAATTTCAATGAGAAGACTGGAGTAGCCACAGCTTTGTCAGAGAAACAGATGGAGATTCTATAGTCATGTCCACTCATTAATACTAGTTGTCTGAAAGGTGTGCTGCTTCTCTATACAAAAGAGTTGATATAATTGATTTTTGAGTGGTACATTGGAGAAAAGTACCTTATTGATGACTAGAATTGTAACATAGATGGTGACAGATTTTTGCATAGCTCATAGCATAAAAATATCATACTTGTAATTTTTCTTTTCGCTTTTTGGAAATGCTTCTTATGTTTTACATTTTTTTTAGAAGAAGTACATTTTGAGACCAATAGCTAAAAAACAGAGAATGATATGCCAAATTACCTTTTAGGAAAAAAGAATAAGAGTCCGTATTTTATTTATAAATGATTGCATGACTGCTGTTAGTTTCATTTTGATATTATATTTAGAAGAAAGTATACTTATTAGAAGTTTCATTTTGTTAGCTTTATGCTTGATTTTTTCTGGAAAACAAAAAAAAACATAATAGTTTCTAGACTATTGCAGATCAGTATTAGAATTTTTACACTATCATGTGGCTGGATGTATTGGAGTATTAGTGTAAATGGTGCATGTCAGTAATCAGATAAAGTTGGAGATAATGAGATTTACAACATTAAAGAATATCCCTTTCTGTACACATTAAAATGTTTAGACAATAAGGTGGGTGGATTTAGAGTAGACTTTAGACAGCATATAATTACTTGAGTTTCCATTTTTCTATTCTGAAATCATTTTTCATTCATTCTTGTCATTTGTAAAAGAAAGCTTCTACCCATATAGCATTGTGGAAAATCCCTAAGGTAAGGTGAAAGGATTCAGTGAGCTAGAAGACATATATTGGCTCTGCCCGTCGATGATAGGTGGAAGGATCCCAGTGGATGTTTGTTACAAATCTGATTCAGTCCTAGACCATAATCACTTTGTGGATAAAAATCTGGAACCTCTAGGGTATGAAAATAGCAAGGCTAAAATGAAGCTGAAGATATAAAACAGTCATTTCTTGTCCTGGTGTCTTTCTAACTAAAAATTTCTGAATAACATAGGTTACTGAAAGGCTGTGGGCATTGCAAGGACATAGGTTTATATGAAGAAATGTTTTTGTTGGAATGGAACTATTTTTTAAATCTTAGGGATTAAAAAAGTCCAAACTATTTTAATCATAATTTATAATATTAAAAATGTTTTTTGGTATACCTTTCTTTACAAAAATCCAATATACAAAAATTTGGATTAATAAAACATGTAAATAATTTTTTTCAATAGATTTCTTTAAAAAGATTGTCTCCAGAATGCATATAAATAATTAGCCTTTAGAAAGCATCTAAAACAGGCTTAGATATAAACCTATTCATGTGCACACACATAAACTTAATGTATGAAATTTTTGAGGAAGATTTGTGTGTGTGTGTGTGTGTGTGTGTAAAATTAGGTGTAGCACTAATCAGTTCTTATCAAAACCACACAACAGATGTTTTACTTTTCTCTGATATCAGCAGAGTATGAAACAAGGTTTAAAACTAGAAAAAAATTTTTTTCAACAACTTAGCATTTAAGGTAAGTATGAAACAATGTTTAAAACTAGAAAAAAAATTTTTCAATAACTTAGCATTTAGAGTAAGGTTTTTATTGTTGTTGTTTTTGTTTTCCCCTAATATCTCTTTTTTTAAAAAAATTGTACTTTAAGTTCTGGATTACATGTGCAGATCTTACAGGATTGTTGCAAATGTACACACATGCCATAGTGGTTTGCTGACTCCATCCACTCCCCTCCCCATTACCTACATCAGACATTTCTCCTAGTGTTATCCCTCCTCAACCTCCCTGCCCCCCGCTGTTCCTCTCCTAGTCCCCTACCCCCCAACAGACCCCAGTGTGTGATATTCCCCTCCCTGTGCCCATGTGTTCTCATTGTTCAACACCCTCCTATGAGTGAGAACATGCAGCGTTTGATTTTCTGTTCTTGTGTCAGTTTGCTGAGAGTGATGGTTTCCAGATTCATCCATGTCCCTACAAAGGACATGAACTCATCCTTTTTTTATAGCTGCATAGTATTCCATGGTGTATATATGCCACAATTTCTTTGTCCAGTCTATCATTGATGGGCATTTAGGTTAGTTCCAGGTCTTTGCTGTTGTAAACAGTGCCACAGTGAACATACGTGTGCGTGTGTCTTTGTAATAGAATGATTTATAATCCTTTGGGTATATACCCAGTAATGGGATTGCTGAGTCAAATGGAATTTCTATTTCTAGGTCCTTGAGAAGTCACCGCACTGTCTTCCACAATGGTTGAACTAATTTGCACTCCCAACAACAGTGTAAAACTGTTCGTATTTCTCCACAACCTCTCCCGAATCTGTTGTCTCCAGATTTTTTAATGATTGCCATTCTAACTGGTGTGAGATGGTATCTCAATGTGGTTTCGATTGGCATTTCTCTAATGACCAGTGATGATGAGCAATTTTTCATATCTTTGTTGGCCTTATAAATGTCTTCTTTTGAAAAGTGCCTGTTAATATCTTTCTTCCACTTTTGAATGGGTTTTTTTCTTGTAAATCTGTTTTAATTCTTTGTAGATTCTCAATATTAGCCCTTTGTCAGATGAGTAGGTGCCAAAAATTTTTTCCCATTCTATTGGTTGCTGGTTCACTCTAATTATTTTGCTTCTGCTATGCAGAAACTCTTGAGTTTAATTAGATCCCATTTCTCTATTTTGGAGTTTATTGCCATTACTTTTAGTGTTTTAGTCATGACGTCCTTGCCTATGCCTGTGTCCTGAATGGTATTGCGTAGGTTTTCTTCTAGAGATTTTATGGTGTTAGATCTTATGTTTAAATCTTTAATACATCTGGAGTTAATTTTAGTGTAAGGTATTAGGAAGGGGTCCAGTTTCTGCTTTCTGCACATGGCTAGCCAGTTTCCCCAACACCATTTATTAAACAGGGAATCTTTTCCCATTGCTTGTTTTTGTCAGGTTTGTCAAAGATCAGATGGTTGTAGATGTGTGGCTTTGCTTCTGAGGCCTCTGTTCTGTTCCATTGGTCTATATCTCTATGTTGATACCAGTACCATGCTGTTTTGATTACTGTAGCCTTGTAGTACAGTTTGAAGTCAGGTAGCATGATACCTCCAGCTTTGTCCTTTTTGCTTAGGATTTTCTTGGCTATGTGGGCTCTCTTTTGGTTCCAAATGAAGTTTAAAGTGTTTTTTTGGTTCCAAATGAAGTTTAAAGTGTTTTTTTCCAGTTCTGTGAAGAAAGTCAATGGTAGCTTGATGGGGATAGTGTTGAATGTATAAATTACTTTGGGCAGTATGGCCATTTTCACGATACTGATGCTTCCTAACCTTGAGCATGGAATATTTTTCCATCTGTTTGTGTCCTCTCTTATTACCTTGAGCAGTGGTTTTTAGTTCTTCTTAAAGAGGTCCTTTACATCCTTTGTTAGTTTTATTCCTAGGTATTTTATTCTCTTTGTAGCAACTGTGAATGGGAGTTTGCTCATGATTTGGCTCCCTGTTCATCTATTATTGGTATATAGGAATGCTTATGATTTCTGCCTATTGATTTGTATCCTGAGACTTTGCTGAAGTTGCTTATCATCTTAAGGAGATTGTGGGCTGAGTTGATGGGGTCTTCTAAATATACAAGCATGTCACCTGCAAATAGAGGCAATTTGACTTCCTCTTTTCGTAATTGAATACCTTTATTTCTTTTTCTTGCCTGATTGCTCTGGCTAGAACTTCCAATACTGTATTGAATAGGAGTGGTGAGAGAGGGCATCCTTGTCTAGTGCCAGATTTCAAAGAGAATGCTTCCAGTTTTTGCCTGTTCAGTATGATATTGGCTGTGGGTTTGTCATAAATAGCTTTTATTATTTTGAGATACGTTCCATCGATACCTAGTTTATTGAGGGTTTTTGGCATAAAGGCTGTTGAATTTTGTTGAAAGCCTTCTTTGCACCTGTTGAGATAATCATGTGGTTTTTGTCTTTGGTTCTGTTTATGTGATGGATTATATTTATGGACTTGCGTATGTTGAACCAGCCTTGCATCCCCGGGATGAAGCCTACTTGATCATGATGGATAAGCTATTTGATGTCCTGTCGCAGTTGGCTTGCCAGTATTTTATTGAAGATTTTTGCATCTATGTTCATCATGGATATTGGCCTGAAGTTTTCTTTTTTAATTGTGTCTCTGCTGAGTTTTGGTATCAGGATGATGTTGGTCTCGTAAAATGAGTTAGGGAGTATTCTCTCTTTTTGTATTGTTTGAAATAGTTTCGAAAGGACTGTTTAGATGTATAGATACAAAGCTCCTCTTTGTTTCTCTGGTAGAATATGGCTGTTAATCTCTCTCGTTCTGGGCTTTTTTTGGTTGGTAGGCTATTAATTGGTGCCTCAAATTCAGACCTTGTTATTGGTCTATTCAGGGTTTCAACTTCTTTCAAGTTTAGTCTTGGGAGAGTGCTAGTGTCCAGGAATTTATCTATTTCTTCCAGATTTACTGGTTTATGTGTATAGAGTTGTTAGTAGTAATCTCTGATGGTAGTTTGTATTTCTGTGGAATCGGTGGTAATATCCCCTTTGTTGTTTTTTATTGCATATATTTGATTCTTCTCTTTTTTCTGTTTTATTAATCTGGCTAGTGGTCTATTTTGTTGATCTTTTCAAAAAACCAGCTCCTGGATTTATTGATTTCTTGAAGGGTTTTTTTTTTTTGTGTCTCTGTCTCCTTCAGTTCTGCTGTGATCCTAGTTGTTTCTTGTCTTCTGCTTGTTTTGATTTTTTTTTTAAATCTTGCTCCTCTAGCTCTTTCAATTTTGATAATAGGGTGTCAATTTTAGATCTTTCCTCACTTCTCATGTGGGCATTTATTGCTTTAAGTTTCCTTCTAGACACTGTTTTAAATGTGTCCCAGAGATTCTGGTACATTGTATCTTCATTCTCATTGGTTTTGAAGAACATCTTTATTTCTGCCATAATTTTGTTACTTATTGAGTAGTCATTCAGGAGCAAGTTGTTCTATTTCCATGTAGTTGTGCAGTTTTGAGTGAGTTTCTTAATCCTGAGTTCTAATTTGATTGCACTGTGGTCTGAAAGCCTGTTTGTTATGATTTCTCTTCTTTTGCATTTGCTGAGGAGTGATTTACTTCCAAGTATGTGGTCAATTTTAGAGTAAGTGTGATGTGGTGCTGAGAAGAATGTATATTCTGCAGATTTGTGGTGGAGAGTTCTATAGATGTCTATTAGGTCTGCTTGGTCCAGATCTGTGTTCAAGTCCTGGCTATCCTTGTTAATTTTCTGTCTCGTTGATATGTCTAATAATGACAATAGAGTGTTAAAAGTCTCCCACTATTACTGTGCAGGAGTCTAAGACTCTTTGTAGGTCATTAAGAACTTGCTTTATGTATCTGGGTGCTCCTGTATTGGATGCATGTATATTTAGGATAGTTAGCTCTTCTTATTGCATTGATCCTTTTACCATTATGTAAGGCCCTTCTTTGTCTCTTTTGATCTTGTTGGTTTAAAGTCTGTTTTATGAGAGACTAGACTTGCAACCCCTGCTTTTTTTTGCTCTCCATTTGTTTGGTAAATCTTCTTCCATCCCTTTATTTTGCGTGTATGTGAATCTTTGCACGTGAGATGGGTCTCCTGAATACAGCACGCTGATGGGTCTTGACTTTTTATCCAGTTTGCTAGTCTGTGTCTTTTGATTGGGGCATTTAGGCTGTTTACATTTAATGTTAATATGGTTATGTGTGAATGTGATCGTGCCATTTTGTTATTGGCTGGTTGTTTTGCCCATTAGTTGATGCAGTTTCTTTATAGTGTTGTTGGTCTTTACCATCTGGTACACTTTTGCCGTGGCTAGTACTGGTTATTCCTTTCCATGTGTAGTGCTTCCTTCAGGAGCTCTTGTAAGTTGGGTCTGGTGGTGACGAAATCTCTCAGCAATTGCTTGTCTGTAAAGGATTTTATTCCTCCTTCACTTATGAAGCTTCATTTGGCTGGATATGAAATTCTGGGTTGAAAGTTCTTTTCTTTAAGGAGGTTGAATATTGGCCCCTATTCTCTTTTGGCTTGTAGGGTTTCTGCTTAGAGATCCACTGTGAGTCTAATGGGCTTCCCTTTGTGGGTGACCCGACCTTTCTCTCTGGCTACGCTTACATTTTTTCCTTCTTTTCAACCCTGGTGAATTTGATGATTATGTGTCTTGGGGTTGCTCTTCTTGAGGAGTATCTTTGTGGTGTTCTCTGTATTTCCTGTATTTGAATGTTGGCCTGCCTTGCTAGTTTGGGGAAGTTCTCCTGGATAATATCCTGAAGAGTGTTTTCCAGCTTGGATTCATTCTCCCCATCATATTCAGGTATACTGATCAAGCATAGATTAGTTCTTTTCACATAATCCCATATTTCTTGGAGGCTTTGTTCTTTTTGCTCCTTTTTCTCTAATCTTGCCTTCTCATTTGATTTCATTGAGTTGCTCTTCAATCTCTGATATCCTTTCTTCTGCTTGATCCATTCTGCTATTGAAACTTGTATATGCTTCAAGAAGTTCTCAAGCTGTGTTTTTCAGCCCCTTCAAGTCGTTTATGTTCTTCTCTAAGCTAGTTATTCTAGTTAGCATTTCGTCTAACCTTTTTTCCAGGTTCTTAGTTTCTTTGCTTTGGATTAGAGCATGTTCCTTTAGCTCAGAGAAGTTTGTTATTATCTACCTTCTGAAGCCTGCTTCTGTCAATTTGTCAAACTCATTCTCCATCCAGCTTTGTTCCCTTGCTGGTGAGGAGTTGTGATCCCTTGAAGGAGGAGAGACATTCTGATTTTGGGTGTTTTCATCCTTATTGTGCTGCTTTCTTCCCATCTTCATGGATTTATCTACCTTTGTTCTTTGAAGTTGGTGATTTCAGATGGGATCTCTGAGTGGACCTCCTTTCTGTTGATGTCGAAGCTATTTCTTTTTGTTTCTTATTTTTCCTTCTAACAGTCATAACAGTCAGGTCCTTCTGCTGTATGAGGTGATTTTTTTTAGTTATATAGGGGTCAGGGAGCCACTTGAGGAGGCAGTCTGGCCTTTGTCTGCCTGCAGAGGTGCTACTGGGCTGCCTCAGACTCAGCCTGGTTGCTATGTAGGCTTCCTCTGGCTTTTGTTTACACAGGTGAGATTAGACCCACCTTCGCAATGGTGGATGCCCTTTCCCCCACCGAGCTCTTAGTCGCCCGGGGTGGAGCTCAAAATGATATGCTGGCTGCAAAACTCTCAAGCAAGAGGGCTTCAGTTTGCTGGTCTTTGTGGGGTGGGACCTGCCAAGCTATATCACCTGTCTCCCTTCTTTCAGCTCTCCCTCTTTCTGGGGGGCGAGTAGATCCATCCCACAGGTGCTCTTGGTGCTAGTCAAAACTTCTGCCCAGTTTTGTGCCAACCACTTGGGTGCTGGGCTAGCCAGAGCTGTCACTTAGATCTGTGTTGGTAACTCGTGACGCTTTTCAGCCCAATGGGGTTCTCCTGGACTGTGGGTTGCAGCGGCCATGGGAGAAGTGCAGAATCTGAACTGGAGTGCCGAGGGGGTAAAGTCCCTGATCCTCTGGTCAGTTGCACTTCCAGTGCCCGCCCTGCCTTGGTTCGTCCTCCTTGGGATATACCCACTGTCCAACCAGTCCCATTGAAATGAACCTGGTACCTCAAGTTGGAAATGCAGAGATCACTCGTCTTCTGCATCTCTCTTTCTGGGAACTGCGCTCTGAAGCTGTTTCTATTCATCCATCTTGGTGGAAGCCCCATATCATATTTCTTAAACTTAAAATTATCTTTTGTATTCTGTTCTGAAAAATTTAATTAATTTGCAACTTGCACATATTTTTGCATATATAACATGTTTTAACATTGCACTTTTGTTTTTAACATTTTGGGGTTATCTTAATATACCAAATTGCTAGCTTATATATGTTTTAGCACTTTTTTTTTTTATTTTTTATTTTATTTATTTTTTTTTTTGAGACGGAGTTTCGCCCTTGTTGCCCAGGCTGGAGTGCAATGGCGCGATCTCGGCTCACCGCAACCTCCGCCTCCTGGGCTCAGGCAATTCTCCTGCCTCAGCCTCCTGAGTAGCTGGGATTACAGGCACGTGCCACCATGCCCAGCTAATTTTTTGCACTTTTAGTAGAGACGGGGTTTCACGATGTTGACCATGATGGTCTCGATCTCTCGACCTTGTGATCCACCCGCCTCGGCCTCCCAAAGTGCTGGGATTACAGGCTTGAGCCACCGCGCCCGGCATGTTTTAGCACTTTAATAACAATGATTATTTTAGTCATTCTGCTATCTGTATAGCACAATTTCAAGTATTTTGATGGAAGGGAAGGGATTATAGTTGAGGAATGAGAGAAAGTAGAGGACATATTTTTAATCCTCAAGGTATATCTTGTGCGATTGGGGATATAAAGTACACGGATGTAAAATATTTTTGTGGTACAGAGGTATAAATGAATAATAAAACACATAGCCATTGAGAATTATCTAACTTTTTATGCTATTGATTGGGAAAATTAATCAGAATAAAACAGAGTGGACAGATGATACTATAACAAAGTGGGCTAGATACAAAAAAGGTTAAGTAAAACTAAACATGAAAAATAATGCATTTTTAATTCAGCCAATTAGCAGTTATTTACACAGTGCATGAAGAGGAGAACAAAATACTTGGACAGGCAATTGGGGATGAATAAAATAAAGTTATTATTTTTAAGAAAAATATAATCTAGATGGCAAGAGAAGATAATCACCTAGAATAAGGTAACTAGCAATCTAAGTTATATTAAGGCAGATTCCCAAAATAGTAAATACTACATGCTATAATATTCAATTGGTTTGTTCTATACCAAGGCAAATAGTTGGTTTCATTGATTTTACTTCCTGATGTATTGACTGAATCAGCCATATGTTTTAGCATCCTGTCAAAAAAAAACCAGAGCATAAACTTTATGCCTGAATTCTAAGAGATTGTAGAGGGAGGGCCTTTTATTCAAGTGAGTTTTATGTGGGTCTCTAGGTTTGTTGCAGAGAATGGGAAACCAACTAAAAAGAACTTTTGGAGTTAAAGCTCAGAAACCAGGTTTTCATTAAAATTGATGATAACTTTATTGTCAAGGGCAAGTTGCCTAGCCTTTCTGGATTTTTATTTTCTGGTATATGAAATGAAGAGTTTGAACCAGGTAATTGCTTAGAAAAGTTCCCTATAGTACTAAATGCTTGTTTCCCCACATTTCAGACTTAGTAAATTAAATGGTGGCAGTGAGATGAGTTTATTCGCCTGGAGAAGATACGGGTGATGACCAGAGGTGATGTTGAATAGGAAAGAGTGGAGGGGGTCTTGGAGGTAGGTACATGGCTTACAGTAGGAGCCGAATGCCAAATTAATGAAAGGAATTTGATTTGGTAGTCATCAAGAGTTCCCTGAAGCAATATACTGAAGTGATGGACACAGATTTGAGGGATACTGTTCTGGCAGTTAAAAGTGGGTTAAATTAAGGCATAGAGACCATCTAGTGAAGGTAGCAGCTAAATGCTTTGCTACATTTTTTATTTTTAATCATGACCGTATCTCCATGATGTAGATACTACTGTCATGATTAGACAAATGAGGAAACCCAGAGAGGTTAAGTGATTTGCCCAGTGGCGTATAGCTACATAGTGGCAGAACTAGAATTTGAATTCATGTTTTTCGACTCTAAGGATCATGCTCTGCTCTTAAAAGAGTTACTTTTCCCCTCTTCCCCAGGTAGCATACTGCTCTGCTGCTTTTGATTAAGGGAGTGTTGATAAGACCCTGGGTTAGAGAGGTGGATATTGTACTGAAAAGGAAGTGATTTTTTAGTCCCTTCCTACTCAAAGTATGGTCAGTAGACCAATAGTATCAGCATCAACTGGGAGCTTGTTAGAAATGCTAAATCTCTGTCCCCACTTGATATAATTGGCTATTTATCTCCGCCCAAATCTCATGTTGAACTATAATTCCCATTGCTGGAGGTGGTGCCTGTTGGGAGGTATTTGGATCATGGGGGCAGATTCCTCATGGCTTGGTGCTGTCTTCGTGATAGTGAGTTCTTGTGAAATCTCATCATTTAAAAGTGTGTGGCACCTTCCCACCCCACTCTCTCTATTTCTTGTTCTTGCTTTTACCATGTGTTGTGCCTGCTCCCGCTTTGTCTTCCAACATGATTGTAAGCTTCCCGAGGCTTTCTCAGAAGCCAAGCACATGCCAGTGCCATACTTCCTGTACAGCCTGCAGAACCATAAGCCAATTAAACCTCTTTTCTTTATAAGTACCCAGTCTCTCTCCGGTCTTCCTTTTCTTTTCTTTTTCTTTTTTTTTTTTTTTGAGACAGGATCTCGCTCTGTTGCCCCGGCTGGAGTGCAGCAGCGCAATCTTGGCTCACTGCAACCTCTGCCTTCCGGGTTCAAGCAATTCTCTGTCTCAGCCTCCCAAGTAGCCAGAATTACAGGTCCCTGACACCTCGCCTGGCTAATTTTTGTATATTTACTAGAGATGGGGTTTTACCATCTTGGCCAGGCTGGTCTTGAACTCCTGACCTCGTGATCTACCTGCCCGGGCCTCCCAATGTGCTGCGATTACAAGCGTGATCCACGGCACCCAGCCTCTTTTCTTTTCCTTTTTCTTTCTCTTTTGTTTTTTGTTTTGTTTTGTTTTGAGACAGAGTCTCGCTCTGTCACCCAGGCTAGAGTGCAGTGGTGTGATTGGCTCACTGCAACCTCCACCTCCCGGGTTCAAGCAACTCTCCTGCCTTAGCTTCCTGAGTAGCTGAGATTACAGGCATTTGCTACCTCACATGGCTAATTTTTGTATTTTTAATAGAGAAGGGGTTTCACCATGTTGGCCAGACCGGTCTTGGACTCCTGACCTCAGGTGAGCTGACCACCTTGGCCTTCCAAAATGCTGGGATTACAGGCATGAGCCACTGCTCCCAGCCAGGTATTTCTTTATAGCAATGCAAGAATGGCCTCATATACCACCCAAGACCTACTGTATCTGAATCAGCATTTTAACAAGATCCCCAGGTACACATTAAAGTTTGAAAAGCTCTGTGCTAGAAGTGTTTACCATATTGACCCTTGCAGCTGAAAAGAAGGGTGAGCCACACCAGACAGTTGCACTTGTGGGACTGTGTGTGCAAATGTGTGAACAGTCATTGAAATAAATAGGCAACACTGTGAAGTAGGTAAAAAAAATATTCTTCTGTGTGCTCACCTGCCTCCACTTCCAGCACTCTTTTGTGGTCACTCAGCAACCTTATGCTGTGGCTTCCTTGGCTGTATAGGGCCCGTTTCCTGAGCTTGCTGTCTGTGGGTAGTTGTCCCATTTTTGAACCTGTTTCCAGTTTCTCCCCTCTCAAATCATACTCTCTTAAGTACAATGGAAAGGCTCTGATAAATTACTCCTAGGAATATTTGCCTATTAATAGGGGCAGGGCCTTAATCCAGGGGAGTTCAAGCCCCAATCACAGATCTTTAGATAGCACCAGGCCAGTGGTAAGTATGATTTAGGCACGTAACAGGTTTATCTCTTATCTCTTTTGCTGTATATATGTGTATCTGGCCTGCAGTCTTTTCATTTTGGAGAAGTTGTAGTGTATAGCTTCCTGTTTTCAGTTGAGCTTCCTGTTTACAAACTGAGTCAAAGGGTGAATTTGGAATTTAAAAACCAAATAGCAAAAGTTCTTTAAGATAGTGAAAGGACCAATTTAATTTAAGAGGAAGGCATGCTATTCTGGCACAGTATCCCAAAGAGAATTTCCTTCCTCTGAAGAACATAACTTGGAGGTGACTGTGCTGGTAGTTGGGGTAGGATTTTCAAGGAAAGATAAAGTATTAAATAAATTTTAATTAATATTGATTCAGAGATAAATCTGACACTCTGTGCCAGATTCTTCCATGTATATGATTTTCTTTAATCTACTCAAAACTTGCCCACAAGGGAGATATGTTCCCTCTTCTTAAATTGACAAAACTGAGACTGAGAGAGTTTTAAGTTTCTTGACCAGGATATTTAACTCTTAAGTAATAAACTTCACCTCCTTTGGTTTTTCTATGCCTTATAACTTTAAAAATAAGACTAGTTTTTAAAAATTTATTTTAATTTTATTTTTTGGAGTGACAGAGTCTTGCCCAATTCCCCTGGCTGACATTCGGTGGTGTGATCATAGCTCACTATAACCTTGAACTCTTGGGCTTAAATGATCCCCTTGCCTCAGTCTTCTAAGTAGCTAGGACTATAGACATGTGCCACCATACCCAGCTAATTAAAAATTTTTTTTCAGACTGGGCACAGTGATTCATACCTGTAATTCTAGCACTTTGGGAAGCCGAGGCAGGTGGATCACCTGAGGTCAGGGGTTCAAGACCAACCTGGCCAACATGGTGAAACTCTATCTCTACTAAAAATACAAAAATTAGCCAGGCATGGTGGTGCCTGCCCATAATCCCAGCTACTTGGGAGGTTAAGGCAGGAGAATCACTTGAACCCAGTAGATGGAGGTTTCAGTGAACTGAGATAGTGTCACTGCACTCCAGCCGGGGCAACAGAGTGAGACTCCATCTTAAAAATATATATATATATATATATATTTTTTTTTTTTCAGAGACAGGGGCCTCATGCTGTCCAGGCAGGTCTTGAACTTCTGGCCTCAAGCAGGCCTCCTACCTTGGCCTCCCAATGTGTTGGAATTATAGGTGTATGAGCCACCAACCCTGACCTTGTTTTTGTTTTTAAAATATAAGAGACATGCATATGGTTAAAAATAAAAACAAACAGAAAGTTGTACAAGAAAAAGTAAATGCTTTCTTTTCCAAATTACCCTACCCCATGAAACTTCTCTAGTGGCAGCCCCACTTGGTACAGGTTCTTCAGTAGTTACCATAAAAACTTTAGATATTGCACTTGTAGTTCTTATTTGGTCAACTGTAAATGGTATCTGTTGACTTTCTTTACGATAAATGATTTGTTACACTTCCTCTCCTGCTTCTCCCTCCAAATACTTTGTTCTTTTTGTGCTTGCTTTTGACTTAAATCATATTCTTATTTCATAATGTGCCAATCTCAGATAGTGCCTATTGATTCCTTGTTTTAAAATATGAAGAAATTAGTGCACCCAGCCTTGATTCCATCTCTCTTCCTGCTCTTCAATTCAAACTTTGTTAATTATATTGTTTTTGCATTGTTAAGGTATATAACATTTATATTTGATTCTCTAAGTTGACTGACTGCTTTGTCTACCAGTTGGATTTTAAACATTGGGCCTTTTTCTCCATGCCATTGGTTCTCCTCAAGTATCTGGAGAGCCTGAATTTGTGATTCATGTTTGTCAGTGAAGGACCTGGTTGGATCCTGTAGGTAACTGCTTTTTTTTCCCTTTGCTTTTGCATGTCTATTGTCTTGAAAGGCTTTTCCTTTGAATGGGAGGTCTGACTTGGGGGTTGTAAGTGAATTGGCAGCGTGCCTAGAGGCAGCTTGCCTACAAAGCATTTTGGTAGCGAGGCGAGAGGCAGACTAGTACCCTCCACAATTACCAAAATGAGTAGTAGATTACTCAGGGAGAAGTTAAAAGCTTTTATTTCATACCTAGTTCCAGATTTTTGATCTTCTGCATACTAGTTTGGTGCTGGGGTATTATCTGACACACTGCTCAGTTTCTCTCTTGGTTGCAATGCTCATGGAGAAGGCTCCTTGGGGGAGCTAGTTCACTTTGCTTAGAGAGTGAGAGAGTGGAGGTCAGGCTTTAGTCCAAACACACAAGCCTTTATTGCCAGCTCTTTTTGAGGTTGGACCCAAGAGTTCTATCTTATTTGATTACAGTTCTTTAATGAGTTCTTCGTCATCCTGTATCTTTGTTTATAACATCTCTGAGTCTCCTTTGTGAAAACTAGCACTTACTCTCCTTGGTATCCTCTTGGGCTTAGGTGTCCTCTGCTGTATCTTCATCATTCCAGTGTCATCTGCTTTCCAGTTGCAAGAATTACTTACCCTTTCTTGATTACCAGTGTTATTAACTTTCTCCCTCCCTCTCTCCCTCCCTCCCTCCCTCCCTTCCTTCCTTCCTTCCTTTTTCCTTCTCTTGCTATGTTGTTCAGGCTGGCCTTGAACTCCTAGGCTCAAGTGAGCCTCCTTCCTTAGCTGAGACTGTAGCAGGAGTGGCTGCCAGAAACAGAGCTCTCGAACAGCAAATGGGGAAGGGAGGGGTTTATTATGGCAAGGAGCTGACGTCCAAACCCAGCTCGTCTAACGAAGGTTCTGCCTTTATATACGCTTACACTCTAGATATTACACATGGAAGAATCTTAGGTTTACAGCCTTAGAAATCACGAGTGAAAGGGTTTTGGATTTACAGCTTGAGAAATCACGTATGAAAGGGTTTCAGGTTTACAGTTTTAGAAATCACATATGAAAGGGTTTCTGGGTTTACAGCTTCAGAAATCACATGTGAAAAGGCTCTGGTCTCCGGATGGAGGAGTAGGGTGGGGGTTTCATCTTATTTTAAGTAAAAACAGTGTCTCTTGGAGAGTTTGCCCAATTCTAAGCGTGTTATTTACAGAAAGGTGATTCAGGAGGTGCCAATTGGCCTGCTTTTTTCTTCTATTGAAATGCATTGTGGAAGTTGAGGGGGAGGTGATCCCAGAGCCCTGGGTCTCCTTTTTCACCCCCTCCTTTGAGACCCTCACCACTCTATCACATCAGTGAGAGGTCTCACTCTTCATTCTCACTTTCCAGATCCTCTGAAGAAACTGATTGATAATGTTTCACATAATATATTTGTGATGTCATTTTTTGGCTAACTACAGCAGTGATGCGTCCCCTAATCATCTGAAGGAACTGGGGGATTAAACAAGGGAGTAACAAAACAATGCCTATCATTATTATAACACTTATGATGAGAGTCTTGAACCCTCCTAAGGATGAGAACCAACCTCCAAACAAGGACTCAGGGTTAAATCCGTGCCATATGTGCACAGGCACGTGTACCAGTTTGGTCATGTCTCACACAATATCCTCCGCTGTTTGACCTTGGTCGTCTATGTGTAGACAGCAGTTGGCTAGATTGAATTTTCCACAGACTCCTCCTTCAGCTGCCAGCAAATAATCTAGGGCCAGCCGGTTCTGATAAACCGCATTTCTCATTTGAGTTTCTTGTCAGGCCAAAAGGGACAGAGCTTTGCCCGTTTCATGGGTATTTCCAAAACAGCCTGCAACCAGATTATCTGGTTGAGCATGTAAATAGGAGTCCGGTATCCCTATGAGCCGTCCTCTGCCCTTGTGGCTGGCCCATCATACTCAATAATTCTCTCCGGTAGCCATTCATCATCTGTCCATTCTCCTATCTTTAGGTTTCTTTTCTCCCTATCGGAGTAGACTGGATACCCTCACAGCTCACCTGTCTTAACAGATAATAGGAAAAAAGAGGGCTTAATGGTGCCTGTGACACAGCTACCTGTCCATCTTTTAGGCAGCTGTATGTATGCCCTATGTTCGCATATCCAGTACAACCCAGGCAGGGCTGTCCAATATCTCTGGTACCCAGGATGATCCCAAGCATCCTGTAATTTTGGAAATTATAAGAGGGGGCTCTTTTCTGTATAGTTGAGCCCCACAAGGTTATAGTGTTCACTGTTCCATTATACAATCGCTGCTCTATGCAGCTAAGCTTTTCTACCAGAATAGTGAAGCCTGCTCCTTCTCTGGCCAAACAGTATTGTCCAATAATTGAGACCTTTAAAACCCAGAAACTGTTGTTTGAACCCTTTGAACTGAGGTCAGTTCAGAAACAGGGTCAGAGGGTAATAACTCACGGGCTTCTTATGGCCACCTGGCACCCATAGTTGCCCCTTCACATACTTAGCAAGAAGTAACATTGAGGGAATGGGCCACATTTTCAGCAAGTTGGAGGAACAAGTTCTTTGTCTTTTTCGGAAGCTCTATTGGTTTATTTAATATATTACAAAAGTGCTGTACACTGGCCGGGCTGAGCGTTTTTGGATTTTCCCCTGAATCTGGATCCTGACTCCTGGGTTAAGCCCTTTCCCATTAATTCCTAGCATTACACTTTCCCCTTTTTCGCATTTAGGGTCTTGGGGGTTTGTGATTATTAATTTTACTGGGGTACAATGTCCTGAGACAGAAGGGACATTAATCCCTGGAATGGTGTCTCTCCCTTTATAAGACGAACAGGATTATTTGTATTATTCTTCCAAGTGGCCCAGATGACACATGACCTGCAATTAGCACACCAGTAGGTTTTCTGGCAGATATACTTATGCTCTTTTGCATAACTTTGTTCCCATTCCAGGGAACCACAGCACCCCCTACTGAAATGATAGGCATTGATGGCTGCACAGGCATTAAACCTTAGTGCAGGCATCCCCAAACTTTTTACACAGGGGCCAGTTCACTGTCCCTCAGACCATTGGAGGGCCGCCACATACTGTGCTCCTCTCACTGACCACCAATGAAAGAGGTGCCTCTTCCTGAAGTGCGGTGGGGGGCCGGATAAATGGCCTCAGGGGGCCGCATGCGGCCCGCTGGCCATAGTTTGGGGACGCCCGCTTAGTGTAACCTGTTTTGGGCTTCCACTCTCCTTTGTTCTGGTTAACTTAGCAGGGCTATTTTATCACCCTGTTAGGAGTTTAATTTTAAAAGTCGTATGTGTAGGGGGCTCTGATGGGTCTTAGCACACATCGGGCTGCCCATCCCCCGGATTACACACCTTATACTGAGTACCATTATATAAACAGGTCCCCTGCTGTGTCCCTGTACATTCATAATAACTGTAGGACAAAAGAATGGCAGTAAGTTTACGTCCTGCCTTGGTAACTTGGTGCGCACACTGAGGGCATTCTTCAAAATTAGTTAATGTCCCTATTGTACAAGTCCAAATATTAAGAAGAACAAGTCCCGCGATGAATTTCCTCATGCTTCGGCCGTGCGTGGACCAGCCAGCTTCTGGGATGTGGCTGGAGCAAGGCTTGTTGTCCTTTTTAAGGTGATTCTGCAGTTGTTGTGTGGGTTTGGTATGGCTTTCCAAGTTTCAGCTGCTGCCGGTTTCACACAGCTGTGGTGAATCCAGGCTTGGATTCCCTCTACATTTACAGCTGTGGGGGTGGTCAGGCTCATGGTATGGAGTCCTTTCCACCGTGGCTTCAGAGGGGCTACACTCCAGTCGTTTATCCACACTTGGTCACCTAGTGAGAAAGGGTGAAATGGGAAGAATAAGCTTACAGGACATTTGTCATTTATCCTGGTTGAAATATCCTCAGCAATTTTCTTCAGCGTCCTCAGCAATTTTCTTTAGGTAAGTAGCGTCCTAACTCAATCTCTCCACACTCCCGAGGAGTTCCCGGGAGTGCCCGGAGTAGGGGGGGTTGGTCTATGATATAAGGCTTTGTAGGGGAATATCTTGTTTTCCTAAAGGGATTACATTTAATTTTTAATAACACCAAGGGAAGTGCCTGTACCCACTTTGATCCTGTTTCCTGATACACTTTCCCTAAGCTATTTTTAATGGTCTGGTTCATTCTTTTCACTTTTCCCAAACTCTGAGGGCAGTAGGCAGCGTGCAGTTTCGAAAGTAATACTCCAAGGCCATTGCTGTTTTCTGGGCCAAGTTCACCACAAATGCTGGTCAGTTGTTTGACCTGATGCGCAGTGGCAGTCCAAACCTAGGAATGAGATCTCGAAGCAGCACATGGGTTATTTCATGGGCTTCCTGGCACCAGGGGCAAAGTGGCAGGGTTTAGGGTGTTGTACAGACACTAATGGTAATGCAGAGATTTTTACTTTAGCAGGATCAGGTATTTGGCAGGCCTAGCATTTGTTAACCAGTGATGTACTTTGGTATTCATTAGCGTCACTACTGTGTGGGGTGCTTTCATATTTAAATTCTTCCCAGAGTTAAGGCTAGAATCTTTAACTGCCATTCCTCGTCTTTTTTTTCCCCTCCCATACAGCATAAAAAGCTTTGTCAAATCGGCTAGCCCCAAAGCCAGGTCTGACAGAAGTTTTGCTTTTAGTTTTTGCCCCATTCAAAGGGTTTCTTGTCTTCTCCTCCCCATTTTGTCACTTTGTGTAAGGGTTTGGCCAGTACTTCGAAATTTGGAAATCCACAATTTACAAAACCCACAGCTCCCAGGAGCTCTCTCACCTGCCTTCTAGTCTCAGGTTCCGGCAGGTTGCAAACAGCTTGCTTCCTCTCTGCTTCTAGGCTGTGTTCCCCCTTCGGGATAGTGAGCCTCAGATATTGCATTTGCTTTTTGGCAAATCTGGGCTTTCTTTTTAGACACTTTATACCCACAGTCCTCCAGGAGCTGAAGTAAGGCATGTGTTCCTTTTGCACACCCGACTGCCATGGGGTGTCCTAATAGAGGGTCATCAGCATATGGGGGCAGCGTGCAAGCAAGAAACTTCTGGGTGGGCGGTGGTCATGGGCTAGTGCCTCCTCAAGGATGGTGAGAGAGTTTCTGAGCCCCTGGGAAGCCGGGTCCAGGTGTATTGAGTGGTTACACCTGTTTCTGGATTTCTTCCATTGAAATGCAAAGTTTTTGACCCTCTGAGGCCAGTCCAATGCTAAAGAAGGATTCTTTAAGTCCAATCAAGTGAACCAGCTATCCTCTGCTGGCAGTAATCCCAACTGCATGCACAAGTTGGGTTTATGCAAAGTAATGCAAGCCGTGCACTGGCCTGGGCGGAAATACTAGTCTTTTAGTCCTTGGTTAGGGAAGGTCTTCACCCTCCTTCCTGAGGGATGAAGACAACCTGGATAACCCTGCCTGAGGCAGCCTTAGCTGCAGGGTGTCTTTCTTATTGAATGGGATAGCCGTAGCCCTTAATTTGCACAACAAGTTTTGCCTGAGGGTGTACGGGGCAGTTAATCAAGGTCTGTTCTTTTAACACCTTAATAGCGCTAACGATAATAGTTTTTTTCTTTATAGGGCTGTTGTTTGGACCATGGGCTCTTTGGGGGCATATGAGTCCGGCCCCCTTCTCCTTTAGTCCAGTGGCCCTTTCATTAGATTGAACAGAGCCCCTTCACTTTTGTTTGAAGCCTTGTGCTCAGGGTCTCCCTGTTTTCCCGTTAGCTGGGGGCACAGGTCCTTCCAATATCCTACTTTTTAATAGAACGCATACTGATCGAGTTGCAGGCACCGGCGGGCAGACTGTGGGGCTTTCCAGGAAACCCGCTTTTTCCCACACTCTTGGGGGCGCTTCTCTTAATAGCAGCAGCTATTAAGTCAGCATTTCATCGAGCCTGGCACTCCTTTTCTCTACGACTTTTTCCATGGCTCACCGCTTCTTGGTTCACAAACACCTGGTTAGCTATCTCCAGTAGCTGTGAAGCATGCATGGCCGCAAATCCTGCCTGTTTCTGCAATTCTCGTCTAATGTCTTCTGCTCACTAATATCGTATTTACTATGCATTGGTCTTCAGGGCTTTTAGGATCAAAAGAAGTATACATGTGAAATGTGTCACTCAGCCTTTCATTCATGTTAAAAAGATACATAAGCAGCTGATAGTAATCAGCAGGAGTGGGGTTATGAGTCAATCGTTTGCAGTAGGTGAGTGAGAGCTTGTGGCTCCTTGGTATCAAAAACTTTTCTGCCACTGGAGCTGCCAGAATCTTGGAAGTCCTTGTCTTTTGGTGGGGGAGAATGGTGGTTTCTAGCAGTCTGTCCCTTGGCCACTAAAATAGATGCTGTCTGTCCTCTCAGCCACTTCGGAGGGTTCAAAACTAACTGCAACCACAAATCTATGTATGGAAATTGATTAAGGTGTTCTAGCTTGCCACATATAACCTCATGCTTTACTTTGGAATCAAGAGACCTGATTAGGGTCCCCTCTGGCGGCCAGCCTACCCCAGATGCTGGACAATCTACTTCATATAAAGTCCTTAATTTCTCTGGTGTCATAGCTACTCTATAATTCCCACTAAATCCTTTCTTGAAATTTTTCAGCATGGTGTCTGAAGGGGTGGGCTTGCTATGAGAGTGACCTATGCTTACACTCAACAGTTCCCACAATTAAGAGAGTGCCATTTCACCCACAGCAAGATACAGCATACACTCCCCGATTTACATTCACTTCAATCCTTTCACAACGCCTAGATGGCAAAGGCTTCTCCACTCAGCCTTATGTGGCTGTCTTTAATTCCAGCTAGCTAGCCCTACAAATTGCTTGACACATGAGGCCCCTCCTTCTAATAGGCCCGATACTCCCACCTTTCACGACTGAGGAGTCCAGTTGGACCCTTCTACACACACACACACACACCCACCGACCCCCCCACACACACACACAACCGCTCTCCTCCCTCCACCCAAATCGAAACCATAAGCAAAAAGCTTCCAAGGTTAGTTACAAAGGGAGAGAAGGAGAGCGCCAAGTTCAAAAGTGTCAAATCTGGCACACATGGGTGATCAGGCCATGCTTCCACCTAGAGGAGGTGGGCTATCATCCCTAGGATCAATCCTACCCTATTTCTGTTGTCTGGACGTTCCACATACCTGTTCCTTCTTGGTGTTCAGCCACTGGGCGGAGCCACACTGCGGGGGCTTTCCCGCTCTGGCGAGGCTTTCCACCGGGCAAATACCTGCCTAGGAGTGCTCTCAGGAACTGTGTCACCACAGTGGGCGGGAGCCCCCCCACAAGGTTGCTTTAAAGGGCTAGGGGCAAACCACCTGAAAGGTTCTTTCCCGCCATCTGCCAACCAAAACTCGCTTCCTGGCCAATGCACCAAATGTAGCAGGAGCGACCTGGAGAAACAGAGCCCTCAAACACCGAGTGGGGAAGGGAGGGGTTTATTACAGCCTAGAGCCAGGCAATGAGCTGTCCAAACCCAGCTTGTCTAACAAAGGGAGGTTCTGCCTTTATATACGCTTACACTCTAGATATTACACATGGAAGAATCTTAGGTTTACAGCCTTAGAAATCACGAGTGAAAGGGTTTTGGATTTACAGCTTTAGAAATCACATATGAAAGGGTTTCTGGGTTTACAGCTTTAGAAATCACATGTGAAAAGGCTCTGGTCTCCGGATGGAGGAGTGGGGTGGGGTTTGATCTTAAAGTAAAAACGGTGTCTTCCAGAGAGTTTCTCCAATACCAAGTGTGTTATTTACAGGAAGGTGATTCAGGAGGCACCAGTTGGCCTGCTTTTTCTTCTGTTGAAATGCATTGTGGAAGTCAAGGGGGAGGTGATTCCAGATGCCTGGGTCTCCTTCCTCAAGACTACAAGCATGCACCACCATGTCTAGCTAAAGGATTTATTCTTTAAAAACAAATGAAAGGAATTTCAAGGAAACTTTAGGAGGAAAGGTTGATGTTTCGTCTATGCTTCCTTTTTAATGACACCAAGAGGCTGCTATATCCTAAAACTTTTTTGTAACTAGTCTATTAGAATCATTAGCTCCCTGGCCACCAGTCAAAGGTAGTCCAAATAAGTATGTAAGTCAAGCCTTAGACATAGTCACTTAGAGTGAATACTAGATTTCTAGAAGAACCAAGATGCTATAAGCAATAGAAAAGAACTGTTCCTTTCCATAAAAGGACTACAGTCGTTTTATGGGTACAAAGTATGTATATCTAATAGTTGGAAACCTTACCAACTTTGTTCAGTTACAGAAATGTATGGTGTTGACCATAAATACTATCAGAGGTTAAAGAAGGAAGAAGCTATTGTAAACTGGTGTCAGTGGATGGATATTTTATGGAAGAATTTGGAGTTTGAAGTAGAACTTAGTAAGGGTGGATAGAAATTTAATTAGTAGAGAATGGAAGGAAGAATGCTTTCTAGGTAAGTTAAGGGAATGAGGGACAAGGGGCAATGGAGCTGGAAATGACCATAGCTTGAAGAACTATGGAAGGACTAACATAACTGAGAAAGGTTGGAGAAGAATGAGAGATGAGGCGTGACAAGGGTGGCATGTAAAAAGGTTTGGCTCTGGCTTCAGGTACTGATTTGACCACTGAGTTACTGTGGTGAATGTGCTACTGTTATGAATTGGTTTCCACTTCTTTAAAAAGATTCCATTATCTGGCCGGGCGCAGTGGCTCAAGCCTGTAATCCCAGCACTTTGGGAGGCCGAGGCGGGTGGATCATGAGGTCAAGAGATCGAGACCATCCTGGTCAACATGGTGAAACCCAGTCTCTACTAAAAATACAAAAAAGTAGCTGGGCATGGTGGCACATGCCTGTAATCCGAGCTACTCAGGAGGCTGAGGCAGGAGAATTGCCTGAACCCAGAAGGCGGAGGTTGCAGTGAGCCGAGATCGTGCCATTGCACTCCAGCCTGGGTAACAAGAGCGAAACTCCATCTCAAAAAAAAAAAAAAAAAGGTTCCATTATCTTAGGCAAGGTATAACCCAAGTATTGAGGACTTTAAATAGTTTTATAGGCTGGATGTGATGGCTTATGCCTGTAATCCCAACAATTTGGGAGGCTGAGGCAGGCAGATCACCTAAGGTTGAGAGTTTGAGACCAGCCTGGGCAACATAGTGAGACATGTCTCTGCAAAAAATAACAAAGTAATTGGGTATGGTGGCATGTGCCTGTTACTTCTATCTACTTGGGAGAATAGGCAGGAAAATTGCTTGAGCCCAGGTGTCCAAGGTTACAGTGAGCTATCATCATGCCACAGCCCTCCTGCCTAGGTGACAGAGCAAGACCTTATCAAATAAATAAATAAGTAAATAAAAGTTAAAAAAGCAATATTCTTTTTTTTTTTTTGAGACGGAGTTTCACTCTTGTTACCCAGGCTGGAGTGCAATGGCTCGATCTTGGCTCACCGCAACCTCCACCTCCTGGGTTCAGGCAGTTCTCCTGCCTCAGCCTCCTGAGTAGCTGGGATTACAGGCACGCGCCACCATGCCCAGCTAATTTTTTTGTATTTTTAGTAGAGACGGGGTTTCACCATGTTGACCAGGATGGTCTCGATCTCTTGACTTTGTGATCCACCATCCTCGGCCTCCCAAAGTGCTGGGATTACAGGCTTGAGCCACTGCGCCCGGCCTAAAAGCAATATTCTTATAAGGAATTGATTTGGTAAACAAAGTGAATATCCATTTTAATCTTTTGAGCAAGAGAAAAGTGATGAATGGTGAAACGTGGTTTGGTATTTCAGACAGATTTAAGTAGTTGTAGGATGTAGATGGATTGAAGGAAATGAAAACGGTTAGTCTGTGAGATAAAAGGCTATTCCAGTAAGCCAGATGTGAAGTGATCAGAGACCAGACCAGGATAGGGACAATGAAACTGGAAAGGAAAGGATACATCTGAGGAACAACATTCAGGGCTTGGTAAGTAAATATGTGTGGAATTTTAAAAAGAGAAGCCAGACCGGGTGTGCTGGCTTACAGATAGGCTTTGTCAATGCATAGTTACAGTGGTGGGATCTGAGGGGTGCTGGGATCATGGTCTTGGAAAAATGGCGACTGTTGTTCGCTTACCAAAGGAAAGTTAGTTTATTTGAATTGGTCTCTTCTCCCTAGTTATGTATGTGTATATTTATTTATTTGTTTTTTCCCTGTGTCAGTCACATAGGGGACTGAGACACAAAGAGGCCATGTGAATTTTCTAAACAGCACTCGCTGTCAGTGTGTGGCCCAAAGACTGGTCCTGATTTGTGATCTGTTTGTTACTGGTCATCGACAACATTAAGTACAAAAATTAAGAATAAGCACTTAGCAATGTTTAGCAATTTGATATTCCTACCATAACTAAGTACATTATATTTTTTCCCAGTAATTTATGTTTTTGTTTTGTTGTTGTTTTTACAAAAATGTGGTTTGTGATGTCTTGGGAAAACTGTTTTTTTCACCAATTGATCTAGGTTCAGAGAGAATTATTTACAATAGTACCAGAACTATTTTGGTTGCTGGGCTTTTTATTTTGAATTCCTTTATCTTTCTCTGTATCTTCCTCCATAGTCATAGTCATATTTTAATTTAAATATTTAGACTTATTTTCACTATGGAGAAACCTTAGGCCTTCTAATCCTGCATTTCTCATCAAATATAATTTAAGATTCCAATGTCATAAGAAGATATTAATTATATTTTTGTATGAGAGTCAAGCAGTGGAGCATGCTGAAACTTTTTCATTTGGAGTATCTAGAGAAAAGGGTAATTGAATTTGACTATCATCTAGTTCTTTTTCATACCTAAAAAGCAGAAACATATAATGTCATATTTAAAGACTATGTCAGAAAAGGAATTTCATCCTAGAGGTGCTTTTGTGTTGTTTTGTATAAATGCTTCCAGAAGCTCCTCCTTGCTTTTTAATACCACCTGTGAGCTTTTCTTTTGTTTTCTCCCTCTCTTTTTTTTTTTTTTTTTTGAGACAGTTTTGCTTTTGTTGCTCAGGCTAGAGTGAAATGGTGTGATCTTGGCTCACCGCAACCTCCACCTCTCGGATTCAAGTGATTCTCTTGCCTCTGCCTCCCAAGTAGCTGGGATTACAGGCATGCGTTGCCACACCTGGCTAATTTTGTATTTTTAGTAGAGATGGGTTTCTCCATGTTGGTCAGGCTGGTCTCGAACTCCTGACCTCAGGTGATCCACCCACCCCAGCCTCCCAAAGTGCTGGAATTATAGGCACGACCCACTGAGCCTAGCCAAGCTTTTCTATTTTGAACATTTCCATCTCTTTCTTTAACACTAAAGGAGGTTAATAAGAGTTATATTTTAATATCAAAACATAGTAAAAATTTTTACCACAGGGTGAAGAAATACACATATATTTCTTTCATTGACTAGGACTTGTTTGGTGTTGGTATCCTGTATGTTATAATCCCCTAATATGCTTAAAATAGGATTTCTTTTCTGAAAGAAAGGATGTCTTATAAGAGGCGAGGAACTGATTTTTAAAATATAAGTAGTAAGAAAGGGTAGTAGTGTTGTGTGTTTTAGTCAGAATGCTAGATGGAATAAAAGTTTATTTTAACAGATTTTACTATTAGCTATTTTAGACTGGGGAGAATAAAATAATAAGGTATGTCACTGTCCTTAAGGACCTTATTTATAGATTAGTAGAGAAAGGACAGATAGAAATATTAACTAATTCAAGGCAGATTGGTTTAATCACTATTAAAAGAAATATAGGAGAAAGAAGATGGTAATTATGGTTGGAATGAAGACAGGCTTGATAACTAATGACATTTGAATGAGGTCTGGGAGAATAAGATTTTTGATATGAGAAGCATGGAGGTAGTAGTATTTCACATTTGTGAAACAGCCTGGTAAAGGAATGTAGTGCTCAGGACTCTGAATGGACAGAACAGAAAAAGAAGCTCAACTCAAACTGGCTTAAGCACAAAGCAGAAAGGGGAGTTTGTTGGTTCACTTGTGGAAAATGAATAGAATTGGCGTCTTGTCTCTTGCCCACCTAGATCCAGGTAGGTGGTCAAACTGTAATGAGTATTCCCACTCACATACTGCTTTCCTGTGTGTAGCTTCTCCTAAGAGACATTATACCCATAGGATGGCTGTGGCAAAGAAGACCATCTACTAGCAGCTTCTTAGATATTTCTACCAGATTAGCAACCCCATTGAAAATAGAGATCTCTCAATAATTGCAGAAAAAGTCCTTGGCTTGGGTAATGTGCTCATTCTAAATCAATCACTGTGGCCTCTGTGTGTGTGTGTGTGTGTGTGTGTGTGTGTGTGTATTGCACTAATTGGCCAGGTCTGGATCATATGCCCAAGAAAGAGTGTATGGAGAGTGGTGAGGGCAGCTTCACCTGATCCATGGAGACTGGAGGAGGTACCATTCTCCAAAGGAAAATTAAGGTACTCTTAAAGAAATAAGCAATTCAGAGCAGGCAAAAACAGCCATTACAAGGTAGAATATGTAAAAATATGACTAAACTTAAGAGTTGTAAAAACATGTATAGAGAGAAAAAGGCTGGGATAGATAATAGTTATAGATACATATTCGTTAATGGATATTTCAAGTTCATTAGAGGAGAGCATAATGTTTATGCAGTAGGTTAAAATCATTATTTAGCATGCTAAATTTTGAATTGATTTACAGAGAAGAGTTGGAGGCAAAAATAAATGTTAAGGCTGTCTAGACTGGTTAATTTTGAAATTTTTATTATTTTTCATTTATTTATTTTCATTAATTCTTCAAACCTTTCATAAGAGCCAATGTTCCAGTTAGTGAAAGTTCTTTTTTTTTTTTTTTAACTGTTTGCTGTTTGGCCATTATATTCTTTCTCTTTTCAGCAATGTATGAGAAGAAAGGATTAACTAGATAAACCAATCACTTTTACTTTGTAGCACCTATATGAAAAGGTACAATTGTCTAGATTAGAATTCAATGAAAATTAGATTTTTAGATTATTTGAATTTAATTTGTCTTGGATATACATGCTTTTTATTTTTTTATTTTATTTTTTATTTTTATTTTTTTTGAGATGGAGTTTCGCTCTTGTTACCCAGGCTGGAGTGCAATGGCACGATCTCGGCTCACCGCAACCTCCGCCTCCTGGGTTCAGGCAATTCTCCTGCCTCAGCCTCCTGAGTAGCTGGGATTACAGGCACGCACCACCATGCCCAGCTAATTTTTTGTATTTTTAGTAGAGACGGGGTTTCACCTTGTTGACCAGGATGGTCTCGATCTCTTGACCTTGTGATCCACCCACCTCAGCCTCCCAAAGTGCTGGGATTACAGGCTTGAGCGCTTTTTATTTTTTACTAATTTTTATTCTTTTGCAAAAAACAATTGAGGCAGTTAGCAAAGATATATGTATTATACTAAGGTTAAAAAAAGAAATCAAAGGTGGGGAAAAGGAAGATAGGAAAATTAAAGTAACGCTAGGATTAATATCTGTATCTCAATTGCATACCATAAGTACTCTAGCTTTTGCTAGAGATTACTTACTTATTTAACCCTCGGCTTGCTTGCTTCTTTGCCAATGCAAAGAAGGAAAACTGATTAGATGCAAGGTTTATAGTATTCTTTCTATAAAAATAAATAAAGTACTCAAGAGAAATATACTTCTTACACTGTATTACTGGGATCTGGTGAAATTTCTTTCTGGGGGCTTTAAAAAGAATGTGATATACTGTGGTAAATAAAAACCACAAGAGTATATTTAGTAATGCTCTGGAGTTCTTTCTGAAAACATTCACCAACCTATGTCGCAATGCCAAAACACAGCTTAGGACAAGTCATTTTTGTGTGAGGCCAAAATAACAGTCTAGATCAGGGGTTGGCAATCTATAGCCCCTGGAGCAAATTTGGCCTGTTGTATTTTATAGATAATTATATAGCACAGTCGTACATGTTTATTTACATACTGTCTATGGCTGTGTTCATGCTACAACAGTAAGTAGTTGTTACGCAGACCATAGTCCCACAAAGCCTAGAATATTTCTAGTCTGATGCTTAACTGAAAAAGTTTGCCCACCCTTGGTCTAGATACGCAACTCACTGATGGATTGATTTAAAATTGAGACAGTATATAAAGTGTCTAGAACAAAGGTCTCAAACTATAGGCCAAGTTACAGATTTGGCCTATAGATATATTTTGTTTAGCCAAATCAGTATTTGACTTTTGAAAATTTGTGCCAACCCAGAAAAATTCAGATTTATGACTTCTCTGGCAAAATTGGATGGTCTGGTAATGGCGAGCTTGCATTGTGTTTGTCATCCTTTAAAAAGGATGCACCATCTTTTTCCAGTTTTATTCTCCACTACTATATTACCTCCCAGCATGCTGTTAAGTATGCATTATGTCTAAAAAAACCTACAAGTGCTGTAATTTTTTTTTTTTTTTTTTTTTTTTTGAAGTAGAGTCTTACTCTGTTCCTCAGGCTGGAGTGCAGTGGCAGGATCTCGGCTCATGGCAACCTGTGCCTCCCAGGTTCAAGTGATTCTCCTGCATCAGCCTCCTGAGTAGCTGGGATTACAGGCACCTTGCCTGGCTAGTTTTTGTATTTTTAGTAGAGATGGGGTTTCACCATGTTGGCCAGGCTGGTCTTGAACTATTGACCTCAGGTGATCTGCCTGCCTCAGGCTCTGAAAATGCTGCGATTAAAGGCATGGGTCACCATGCCTGGTCCATACTGTAATTTTAAAATGCTTTATTGTTAGTAAATGCCAACAATCATCTTAGCCCTCAGAGAATACCTTTTTGCTAGTTGAGGGTCTTGTCTCAATGTGGATGGCTGCTGAAGGTCAGGGATCTGTCACAATTTCTTAAATTAAGACAACAATGTACTTTGCCATGTTGATTGATTTTTCTTTCCATGAAATATTTCTCTCTGGCCTGTAATGTTGTTGGCTAGCGTTTTACCCACAATAGAATTTCTTTGAGAATTGGAGTCAGTCCTCTCAAACTCTGCCACTGCTTTATCAACTAAGTTTATGTAATATTCCAAATCCATTGTTATCATTTCAACAATGTGTATATCATCAGGAGTAGATCCCATCTCAAGAAACTGCTCACTCTGAGAAGCAATTTCTCATCCTTTCAAGTTTTACCATGAGATTACAACAATTCAGTCACATCTTCAGGGTCCACTTCTAATTGTAGTTCTCTTGCTATTTCCACCACATCTGCAGTGACTTCTTCCATTGAAGTCCTGAACCCCTGAGTCATCCACGAGGGTTGAAGTTAACTTCTTCCAAACTCCTTGCACGTTTGTGTTATGAAGATGGCTTCTTTCCTTAAACCTCATGAACCAACCTCTGCTAGATTCCAGCTTTTCTTCTGCAGCTCTCATCTCTGTCAGCCTTTATAGAACTGAAGAGTTAGGGCCTTCATCTGGATTAGGCTTTGGCTTTAGGGAGTGTTGTAGCTGGTTTAATCTTCTAGCCAGAACACTAACAGTTTCTCCATATCAGTTATTAGGCTGTTTTGCTTTTTTTTTCTATTAAATATAATTAATTTTATTCTTTTTTTAAAATTTATTTTACTTTTGGTGCATACTGTATCTGGCATTTCTCCCCATGTTATCCCTCCCCACCGTCCCTCCCTTCTCATCCCCCATTGTCTCTCCCCTATCCCCCCCAACTGTCCCCTGTGTGTGATGCTCCTCTCCCTGAGTCCACGTGTTCTTGTTGTTCAACATCCACCTATGAGTGAGAACATAACGGTGCTTGGCTTTCTGTTCTTGGGTTAGTTTGCTGAGAATGATGGTTTCCAGATTCATCCAAGTCCCTACAAAGGCCACAAACTCATTGTTTTTTATGGCTGCGTAGTGTTCCATGGTGTATATGTACCACATTTTCTTTGTCCGGTCTGTCATTGATGGGCATTTGGGTTGGTTACAGGTCTTTGATATTGTACACAGGGCTGCAGTGAACATACGTGTGCATGTGTCTTTATAGTAGAACGATTTATAGTTCTTTGGGTATATACCCAGTAGTAGGATTGCTGGGTCAAATGGAATTTCTATTTCTAGATCCTTGAGAAATCGCCACACTGTCTTCCCAATGGTTGAACTAATTTACACTCTTTGCTTTCTCATCATTGTGTGTTCACTGGAATAGCACTTTTGTTTTCCTTCAAGGGCTTCTCCTTTGCATTCACAACTTAGCTGTTTGGCACAAGAGGCCTTCTTTTTGGCCTATCTCAACTTTCTACATGCTTCCTCACTAACCTTAATCATTTCTACCTTTTGTACCTTTTCATTTAAATTGAAGGATATGGAACTCTTTCTTTTACTGGAACACTTAGAGACCATTGTAGGGTTATTAATTGGCTTAATTTCAGTGTTGTTGTGTTTTAGGGAAGAGGGAAGCCGAAGGAGAGGGAGAGAGGGGAGGAAGGTTGGGTTGTGGAGCAGTCAGAGGACATACCTTTATCATTAAAGTTCGCTGTCTTATGTGAGTGCAGATCGTAGTGCTCCAAAACAATTAGATGGTAACATCAAAGATCACTGATTATAGATTACCATAACAGATATAATAATAAAGAAATTCAAAATATTGCAAGAATTACCAAAATGTGACACAGAGATACAAAATGAGCACATGCAGTTGAAAAAATGGTGCCGATAGACTTGTTCAACACAGGGTTGTCACAAACCCGCAATTTGTAAAAAATGCAATATCTGTAAAGTGCAGTAAAACAGCGTAGTAATATAAGGTATGTTTATGTAAAGGCAAATGGGTAGTTGACCAAATGACATATCTGTTAAATTTACTACTTTGGATCATCAGTGTTCATACTTAACAGAGGTGATAATGGATGAAGCTATCACCATAGAAATAAAGAATAAAGATTGGATTTGGCAAGTAGACTATTGACATTAATAATTATTATTAATTTTATGATAAATGGTACTGTATCAGATTAAGCAGGCAGAGATAAGAGTTGTGAGGAAATGCATCAAATGACAAATAAATTTTAGTGTGTTATGGGAGGGAGCTGGAAGTGTAGACAAAAGTCAGGGCGGGCTACACTTCTGGGGAATTCAGGCCTGGGAGGAACGTGACTGGAGGCTCAGTGATCAACTTGATGGGTGGAGGACAAGGGAGAGTAAGTAGCCAGGGGTATGACCAATGGTAGACTTCATGATTATGCTTAACGTGAATCTTGACACTTAGATGCTTTTCTCAGAGAAGTGATATTATCTATAAAGAAAATGGAAAAGTAGGTAAGAAAGATCAAATTTGTTGAGCTTGAAGGAGAATTGAGAGTCCAGTGAAAGATATTTAAGAGGGAGTCTGAGATATGGAATAGAGATATGGAGAATCATTGATTTATTTGCCTAAACATGTTTAATGTCATGAGAAAGAGAAGACTTGCTAGAGATGGTAGAATGAGATAGATGAGAAGATTCAGAATAGAGACATTTGCCCTAACTTTCCTCACAGATAAACCAGGAGAATTGTGGCTTTTGTTTCTAAATGTATGATTTTATTTTACAGAATTTTAGAAGCCATTCATTACTTTCATTCCTTAGTTTGATTATAGTCATGGTGATACATATTATCTTGGTAGTTTTCTTTGGCGTTCATTTGAATGTTAATGTGATCTTAGGCTTTTTTTCTCCCCTTTGTTTTTATCGTCTAATTATTTTTCTCCTTGTAATTCAGGCATCATGTTATGTTACTGTGTCTTTTCCTGGCAACTTAAATAATATTAAGCAATATTCAAGGCACAGCAGATGTACTTTTAGTATCTGCAGACTGAATTTTCAAGGACATTAAAGAAGATAAACTTTGTGTTTCATCACATCATGAATAAATAGTACTGTTGTCATTAAGTGCACAGATTCTTGTATCCTATATAGGATGCAATACCTGGGTTTATTATATAAACGTGGATTATTATACCTGGGTTTAATCCTAGTTTGACACTGTGACTTTGAACAAATTATTTTCTGTCTAAGCCTTAGTTTCTTAATTTTCAAAACTAGGGATAATTATATTATTTCATAAGATTGTAGTAGAGATAAGTACATAGAACATGCCAACGTTAGCTCATGGTTATTGTAATGTCACAAGATGACCAAGGAATTGAATAATTGACTTGATTTTAGTATATATTTTCTTGAAATTTTTATCCATATTTGAACATGGGTAGTTTGATTTGTGTTGGACAATATTGTGTTTAATCATATCATATTGTGAGTAGCTGAGTTGATAACTGATTATTTTTATGATTTAACATTACACTTTTTACTAATGAACATGGCATGCACTTTTATGTGGTGGTTCATAAATGTTATGACCTGTGTGTTGACCTATGTTCAATTTCTGTGATCTTTTTTATTTGGGTGAATCGTATTTAGCTTCCTGTCTGTTAGTAGGAAAGTAATGAAACAATAGCATATGATAATGTGATCAAAATGAGCCTTAACCCTGAGAAACATTAACTAAATTATTTTGTTAGAAATATGCCAGTGGATTTAAAAGGTTGATAATCTTGAAATTTCAAGTGATTTCATTCTTTAGTTGACTATTTACATACTTGATGACCAAAAAAATCATTACTATAGCATTAGGTTGAGAAAAAAATTATAAAGCATGATATTATATATCATGATTAGTTTTAAAACAACCATAATACTCTTTTTTTTTTTTTTGAGATGGAGTTTCGCTGGAGTGCAATGGCGGGATCTCAGCTCACCACAACCTCCGCCTCCTGGGTTCAGGCAATTCTCCTGCCTCAGCCTCCCGAGTAGCTGGGATTACAGGCACGCACCACCATGCCCAGCTAAAATTTTTTTATTTTTAGTAGAGATGGGGTTTCACCATGTTGACCAGGATGGTCTCGATCTCTTGACCTCATGATCCACCTGCCTCGGCCTCCCAAAGTGCTGGGATTACAGGCTTGAGCCACCACGTCCGGCCTAACAACCATAATACTCTTAGCACACCTTAAAAATTAGCAGCAATTACCTAATATCAAACATGCAGATATAAAGCATATAAAGATACTATCTTTTAGTAATTGAAAGCGTTAAAAAATTAACTTTTCAGAATGTTATTAGTGTTAAAGTGGTTTTTGTCTTGTGAACACTGAGAAGGGAGAAAACATGGGGAAGTTCTTTTTTTTTTTTTCCAATTATACTTTAAGTTCTGGGATACATGTGCAGAATGTGGTTTGCTGCACCCATCAGCCCATCATCTACATTAGGTATTTCTCCTAATGTTATTCCTCCCCTAGACCCTCACCCCCTGACAGGCCCCAGTGTGTGATGATCCCCTCCCTGTGTCCATGTGTTCTCATTGTTCAACTCCCACTTATGAGTGGAGAACATGCGGTGTTTGGTTTTCTATTCCTGTGTTAGTTTGCTGAAAATGATAGTTTCCAGCTTTATCCATGTCCCTGCAAAGAACATGAACTCATCCTTTTTTATGGCTACATAGTATTCCATGGTGTATATGTGCCACATTTTCCTTATCCAGTCTATCATTGATGGGCATTTGTATTGGTTCCAAGTCTTTGCTATTTTGAACAGTACTGCAATAAACATATGTGTGCATGTGCTTTTATAGTAGAATGATTTAGAATCCTTCGGTTATATACTCAGTAATGGGATTGCTGGGTCAAATGGTATTTCTAGTTGTAGATCCTTGAGGAATCGCCACACTGTCTTCCACAATGGTTGAACTAATTTACATTCCCACCAACAGTGTCAAAGTGTTTGTATTTCTCCATATCCTCTCCCACATTTGTTGTCTCCTGACTTTGTAATGATTGCCATTCTAACTGGCGTGAGATGGTATCTCATTGTAGCTTTGATTTGCATTTCTTTAATGACCAGTTATGATGAGCTTTTTTTCATATGTTTGTTGTCTTCATAAATGTCTTCTTTTGAGAAGTGTCCGTTCATATCCATTGCCCACTTTTTGATGGGGTTTTTTTTTTTTTTCTTATAAATTAAAGTGCCTTGTAGATTCTAGATATTAACCCTTTGTCAGATGGATAGGTGGCAAAATTTTCTCCCATTCTGTAGGTTGCTTGTTCACTCAGATAATAGCTTCTTTTGCTGTGCAGAAGCTCTTTAGTTCAATTAGATCCCATTTGTCAATTTTGGCTTCTGTTGCCATTGCTTTTGGTGTTTTAGTCACGAAGTCTTTGCCCATGCTTAATGTCCTGAATGGTATTGCCTAGGTTTTCTTCTAAGGTTTTTATGGTTTTAGGTCTTATGTTTAAGTCTTTAATTCATCTTGAGTTAATTTTTGTGTAAGGTGTAAGGAAGAGGTACAGTTTTAGTTTTCTGTATATGGCTAGCCAGTTTTGCCAACACCATTTATTAAATAGGGAATCCTTTTAATTATTTTTGAGGCCTCTGTTCTGTTCCATTGGTTTATATATCTGTTTTGGCACTAGTACCATGCTGTTTTGGTTACTGTAGGCTTATAGTATAGTTTGAAGTCAGGTGGCATGATGCCTCCAGCTTTGTTCTTTTTGCTTAGGATTGTTTTGGCTATATGAGCTCTATTTTCGTTCCATATGAAATTTTTTTTTTTTTTTTTTTTTTTTTGAGACGGAGTTTCGCTTTTGTTACCCAGGCTGGAGTGCAATGGCGCGATCTCGGCTCACTGCAATGTCCACCTCCTGGGTTCAGGCAATTCTCCTGCCTCAGCCTCCTGAGTAGCTGGGATTACAGGCACGCACCACCATGCCCAGCTAATTTTTGTATTTTTAGTAGAGACGGGGTTTCACCATGTTGACCAGAATGGTCTCGGTCTTGTGACCTCGTGATCCACCCACCTCAGCCTCCCAAAGTGCTGGGATTACAGGCGTGAGCCACCACGCCTGGCCCATATGAAATTTCAAGTAGTTTTTCTAATTCTGTGAAGAAAGTGGTAGCTTGATGGGGATAGCACTGAATCTATAAATTACTTTGGGCAGGATGACCATTTTCACAATACTCATTCTCCCTATGAATGAGCATGGAATGTTTTTCCATTTGTTTGTGTCCTCTCTTATTTCCTTGAGCATTGGTTTGTAGTTCTCCTTAAAGAAGGTCCTTCACATCTTTTGTAAGTTGTCTTCTTAGGTATTTTATTCTCTTTGTAGCAGTTATGGATGGGAGTTCACTCATGATTTGGCTCTCTGTTGGTCTGTTACTGGTGTGTAGAAATGCTTATGATTTTTGCACATTGATTTTGTATCCTGATACTTTGCTGAAGTTGCTTATCATCTTAAGGAGATTTTGGGCTGAGATGATAGTGTTTTCTAAATATACAATCATGTCATCTGTAAACAGAAACAGTTTTATTTTTTTAAAAAGAAATAAGGCTGTGTCATGTGTCTGTGTTTTATAATGAAATAAAATTAAAGTCTTAATGTCTTGAATTGTATCAACTGGAAGGAATACTCTTCCTTTGGATGATAAAAATACGTGAGACATGAGGGTTGTTCTTTATATACATGATGTTTGGATTTTATATAATAATAGCTCCTTTAGTTGAAAATTGTTCTCCAATGTTTTTTTTCTTGCTCTGTTTTACTATGCATTGAGCTGTAATAAAGTGTTTGTTATCATAAACTATTTCTTCTCTGTTGACATTATTTTAAATTCCCTCTTCTTTCTGTTCTGATTTTTATCTAAAGGTGTATTTTAATGTATTTTTATAAATCTTGATGGATATATAACCTATTGACCTGTGTGAATGTAGACACTTCTGTGAACTAGCTGTACTCCTATGAGACTATAAACATGTTGCTGGTCTGTTATTTATTCCAGATATATAAAGGTTGAACAGCTGTTTATCTCCAAATTATGGTGGGGGAAATGTGTACTAAAATGTTGAAATGCTGATGTCCATTCAAAATGTTATAAATGTTTTAAACAAGCTATTTGAAGTGTACATACACATTTTTGTTTGATGAGGAAAAGTGAGTTAGGTTTGGTTTAGGTGAAGCATATCCTCTCAGATTAATTTTCCCATCACTGTGACTGTGCCCACAACAGGGATTCAGATAGTGCATTGAGTAACTCATGTTAGCAATTCATTTCCTATCCTTTTGTAACATACTGGAAAATGTTTCAAAAAGGTTTTGTGAACTTTGATCAAATTAGTTTATACCTGTGATTTGACTAATAACATTTCTAGAATCCTTGTGAATTCAGTTCTTGCTTTCATACTTACCAGCTAATTAATCAGAACACTTTTTTGCCTTACCAAATTTATTTACTAGAGAAAGCTAATTGATATGTTATTGATTGTTGTTTGAGATAAAATCCAAACGCCATCTGTTAATGTATTGTTAATATATTAAGTGCATCAACACATATTTATATTATAAAAATTGACAGTCTGAATTTTCTTATTTTTAATATCTTAGTATTCTTAATTTTTTAAATATCTGACTTACAAAACTGGAATAATACAAATGAGTGGTAAAGATGACTGTATTTTAAAAATTGACAGTCTGAATTTTCTTATCTTTAATATCTTAATATTCTTAATATTCTTAATATCTGGCCTACTAAAACTAGAGTAATACAAAACAGCTGTCTGTATTCATAAGTGATGGGAGGCCAAAGAAACGAAAAATTTTTCTCAGCATAAGCTTTGCCAGTCACTGTTGAATATATAACCATCTTTCATTTCAAAAGTATGAGTAAAATTGACATTAAATTTCTCATAATTGCATAAATTAGCAATGCGCTTATTTTTAATCTACCATGTGGTTGGATTTTGAACATCTCTTGAGATGTTATTTCTTTAGCATTCTTTAGATAGCACAGAGTGGGAAAGGCTTTTTATAAGCAAAAGCATGCACAAAATATTTGTTAGAAAACATGTTAAGTCAATTATTTAGTCACAAGGTCATCATATGCAACCATTATCTATTTATAATTTCCTTTTGGATAATAAATAGAATTTTAACAAATGGTGTCATTGAATGTCAAGCAAAATTTAAAACTTTTTTAAAAGCCTGATTTTTAAATAATGGAGCTATGCTAAAGTGCTTTAGTGTTTATTGTATGTGGATCTTAGGCGGTTGGGTCAGGCTATCAATGTAATTGGCTAGAGCCTATGATGAAAAACTGAGATTATAGTCTACTTTTTACTATATAAGATTTTATCATTCCCAACTAAGTTAGGGATTATTTAAACCTTGAAAAATGTTCTGGTGTGGTATTTAGAATCTGTTATTTGGATATCATAGGAAGGATGTAGTGAGTTGGTGGTAATTGATTTATCCTCCATCATACTGAACCTCCCGCTCTTCTTCCACTTTGTCCTCCCTTGGGCAATTATCACAGGGTCGAGCTGCCAATCTGTAGACTTAATTTTTTCCAGCAGTACCATCTGGCTCCTTGGCACCAGAAGTTATATTGGTTCTTTGTGGTTGCTACTGAATTTGTCATATTGTTAGACAACTGATGGGATGTTTTTTGCTATTCGACCCTTTTAACTAATTATTGACTTTTATTTAGAGAACCTCCTTTACTGTTTATGATAGCATGGTAGGATTTGATTGTGAAAAAAATAGAATGCATCTAAACAAATCCTATATTAGTTTCAACCTTGAGATTCTCTTCTCTGTATTGTATTCTGTCTGGCTCTTTAGTAGTTCTTCCTTTCAAGTGAGATTAAAATTACTTGTTCACGTTTTCTGTTTTATTCAAAACTGTATGTGTTTTTAAATTATTTCAATGTGGATTTGAAGTCTCATTATCACTGGAGTCATTTCCTAATCATGAATGTTTAGAAGTCCCTATTAGTGGCACAGATAACCTTTTAACACCCAGCAATACTTTATTCCCTTTAAAAAAATGGCCATTTTAAATATTATCTTGTGTTTTATTTTGTACATGAGCTGTTTTTACTGTTAGGTCTAGTAACATTGATAAACAATTCAAAAGAGTAATTCTGAAAAGTAGTTCTGAATTTCAGTGATTAAAAAGAATTGCCTAAACACATTTCTACAAACTTAAGTAGTTTTTTCATATTACAGTTAACTAGACATTTTTGATGAAGGCAAAAATTATTTGACCTATTTGTTTCTAAAGTAAAGATTATAAACAATTTTTTTTTTTTTTTTTTTTTGAGATGGAGTTTCGCTCTTGTTACCCAGGCTGGAGTGCAATGGCGCGATCTCGGCTCACCGCAACCTCCGCCTCCTGGGTTCAGGCAATTCTCCTGCCTCAGCCTCCCGAGTAGCTGGGATTACAGGCACGCACCACCATGCCCAGCTGATTTTTTTGTATTTTTAGTAGAGACGGGGTTTCACCATGTTGTCCAGGATGGTCTGGATCTCTTGACCTCATGATCCACCCGCCTCGGCCTCCCAAAGTGCTGGGATTACAGGCTTGAGCCACCGCGCCTGGCCAAAAATATTTTTTTAAACTCTTAAAGAATCTGTGTATAAAGTCGTTAATTTTGACAAGTATCATATTTGAATTTATTTTTAATGGAACATGATAAACATTTTTTAGAAAGTTTTAAAGTTGTTATTTTGGAACATAATATCTTTTATAAGGCTTTTTAGAGGTTTTCATTCATATAAAAGTGTTTCTCTTGAGTTTAAATATTTAATTTAGAAGTTATTAATCTATGTTGCATTATAATAATGGCAGGATACTGATGTGTTAGAAATATTTACTCTGAATCTTTTTTTTTTTTTTTTCCTGGTGTAAGGGTATTTGAAGTTCCTAAACAGTGATCTCACTGGGATTATTTTAACACCACCTTGTTAGAAGCCTGTTAAGTACAAATTGGACTTTGCAGAATATTAGATAAAATATACAGCTAAATTGTTGTAATTTGGTTTTGATATGATGTTAAATCCAGTTGTTTATAATTTTTCAGTTTAAAATATGTAAAGAAAAGGAGCAGTAAATATTTCTCTGTAAGAGGAGCTAGATCAGGTGTCAGTGAAATGATCCATGTGCCAACTGGAATAGTTCACATGCATTTTATTCTACTGTCTAGCAGGAGGAGGTGGGCTATAGAAAAATGAATTCTCCACTAAATAATTTACAACAATTATATCAAATTTTAATAACTTGAGCTAAGAAGGCATACATATGATTCATGTTCTCACAGTTACCTATATTAGAGATTAATTGTGCTTTTGTTAAACAAAAATGTACTCTTATAAATATTTTTAATTAGTAAATCATGATTAGTTTTATATTTATAGAGTAGCATTGTTTGATCAGTTTTTAGCTGTAGCTTCATATTAAGCTAAAATATCACAGCTAATCTGTTGTCTCAAATGCCAGCTCATTAGAATTTGCTCCTAATATCAAAAAATGCCCTGAATTGTTTGTTGGCTTTATCTTAACTCAAATATGTAAAGGGGACAGTAGAACATTTTTCTTTGGAATCACAGAGAGTTCAGTGACCTTTCTGTGGCAAATTATGTAGAAAGAAAATATTTATATTCATTTAAAATAACCTCCGTGAAGAAACAGTCTCATTACCCTGTTTGATCAATTTCTTGTAGCCTGAGCTGTAGCATGCTGCTATTGCCATTGGTTGATGGAATACACTGAGTAGTGGCTAATGGTGATGGTGCTCATCAGGATGGGTTCAGCCAGCGGTCAGCAACAAATAATTCAAGACTGTTTCTAAGTTTGTGGCTGGTGGAATTTGCTTTTTGCCCCAAGCCAGCAGCATTGCTGAGCTGGGCTATTTGATTAGAAGAGAGGCATATTTGCTTCTTAGCAACTGCACATTTGCACACTCATAGTCCTTTACTGCCTCCAAAGGTTTTCCTTTTGTGATGGCAGAATAATACTTTATTGTTGATTGACGGACAAAAGAAATTCTAATACAAGGCAAGCTTATAACCATTTTTGTTGTTGTTGGCTTTAAAAAATTTCAGCTACATATGCCATTTAAAATAAAGTATAGATAAAATTTATGTAAAGTGTAAATCAGTATGGAAACCCCAATGTGCTAGATTTTTAATATATTATCAAGGAGGTTTGCACAGCATGAATACAATTGCATACTGTTACTTTTGTACCTAGCAGATTCAATGATAGAAAATCAATTCTGACTCTAGTGTATGTACCTATATTGATATTCTGGGTGTTTTTATTCTCCAACTATAATTAATGCTAGAGAAAATTTAATAATGTTGAAAGAAAAATTGATGTTAGTAGAGCTTCTATATAGCTTTGTCACATTTAAGAACTAGTTTTATATAAGATTAGAAGTCAAATTTTGAATTCTAAATACAATGTGAGTACATAATTCGGAATATAGAAGAAAATATATGTCTTTAATAGAAGACAAAGGTATTTATATCTCAGCAGTTAAGAAACAAGTGAGAAAAGATAAATTTGGGAAGGACAGTTTGAGTTTTATGATCCTGGGAAACCAGGACTGGAAAAAAACAGGTTTTCTTTTTTCTTTAGAAAGCATGGCATTATGGCTTTTCTCACTGAAACTGTATGGTTAGGACTTGAGTCTCAAGATTTTAAGGAAGATGGTATTAAAAAGTGATATAACTATAGATGATGATAAGTTTATTCTTTCATTAGTTTTTGATAATAGTTTTTTTAACATACCTATTATACCTTAAAAGAAATAATGCAAAACTATTTGAGTCAATACATTTTGATATACCTCATTTAAATCTATTATTTTACATATTTTGTTGACATAATTTGTGGTAAAATGAAATGGCATCTGTAAGATAAAATGCCATTGGTTGACTTTTTATATTCTATGATGTTATATTAAAAACATATGGTGCTTTTTTAAGGTTTTTTTTTTTTTTGTATTTTTTGTCTCCTAAGGTTTATGACAGATACGAGAGTTTCCATAATTTAAAATTAACAACAAAAAAGTGCACTGGTGTGAATTTTCCAGTTAACAAATCTTGAAATGTGTTTTGGGATTTAGGGAAGTTAAATCAAGTGCAGACATTAACATAGACATAAAGTGTATATGGGCAAATACTCTCATTTCCCAATAAAAGGACCTTAGGGCATATCAGTATGCATAATATGACCATCACTATATTTACTTACTAATAAATAGCCACTTTAGTGGCAACCTAGAGCCCAAAAAGGGAAAAGGAGTGAGGTTGAGTGATTTGATATTGCAAGGCAGTAATATGCCCCTTTGTATCAAGCAGCTGTCCCTTTGCAATTTCAGTTAACATCTTTGAAACTGTTGCCTTAAAAACAAATCGGAGGTCTAAGAGGAAATGGAAAATACTTTTAAGAGTGGTTTTAAATTGTTTAGAAATTAATATGTCTGCAAATAAATTCCCAAAGTTAGGATGTGACTTTGATGTTACATAAATTAACATTATAGCTTTTGCTCGCATTTTACTTATAAGGTAAATTACGGGAATTTGATGTAATAAGGAAAATGTTCTTTAGATTACTAACCTCTCTTGCAAATAGTTGCAAAATGGCATTTTAAAACTCTAATCTACTATATTAAAATTACTTGTATTTTATATCAAGTATTTTATTAGTTTATATCATTAGGTGACATTTACTACTAAGTGCCCCTTTCCCCTTTTAATAGCTTAACAGTTTATTATTTTGAGATACATAACAAAAGACAGTTTTCTTAGTGGGACTTTATAATAATTATCACCTGCAGGTTGTGGGGATCTGTTTTATTACTGCTAGGTTCTTCCCTTCATCTCCCATTGCAAATATAAAAACTACAATGTAATGTACAAAATGTTGTTCTTTTGGACTTCAGTTTTTACATATAGGTCCATTTGTTGAGAGAGAAGAGGAACAGAGACAAACGGAGGTTTCTGGTGCTTTTCTTCTACAGGGTGTAGAAATAGGGAAAGAGCAAGATGGTAGGGCTTGGGGGCAGGGGTGGGATTTTTTAATTTGTTCATCAAAAATTTTCAGTGCTCAGGTAGCTTCCTGAAGCCTTTAAGGTAAACTAAATAGAGAAATATATCAGAATGAGTTTCAGTGGCATGCACGATGAATTGTTTTATTATTGAAGAAACTATGGCCCAGAGAGATTGGGTGATTTGCCCAAAGCTACACAGTGAATAGTGGTGGAGCTGAGGTAGAAATTTAGGTCTGTTTTTTTCTCCAAAGCCTATGATCTTTGTCTGGTAGAATACGAATACCTGTTCTGCAGGCTTGTTGTGTTTAGGGACATGAACTTTGGATGCTAACAAACAAGAGATGAAATCTCTGATACTCGCTTTGTGACTGGCCAAACTATTTGACTTTGTTTTATTTTTATTTTTTAATTTAAAAAAATTCTAAATTGACAACTAAAATTATATGGTATACAGCATGATGTTTTCATGGCTAAATCCAGTTATTTAGCTCAAGTATTACCTCATATACTTACATTTTTTGTGGTAAGAATCTTTAAAATCTACTGTTGGCAGTTTTCAAGTATACACTATATTGTATTAAGCAGTCACCATGATGTACAATAGATCAATAGATTTTCGAACTTATTTCTCCTATCTAACTGAAATTTTGTATCCTTGGACTAACATCTCTCCATTACCCCTAGTCCTCAGCTTCTGGTAACCACCATTTACTCTCTGGCTTTTTTTTTTTTTTTTTAAGAGGGACAGGGTCCAGGCTGGAGTGCAGTGGTGCAGTCTTAGTTCACTGTAACCTCAAACTCCTGGGCTTAAGCCATCTTCCCACCTTAGCCTCCTGAGTGATTAGGACTACAGGGTTATACTACACTGACTGGCTAATTTTTAAATTTTTGTAGAGATGGAATCTTGCTTGGTTGGCTAGACTGGTCTTGAACTCCTGGCCTCAACTGGTTCAGCCTTCCAAAACACTGGGATTACAAATGTGAACCATTGCACCCAGCCCAGCTTTTTAACACTGCATGTAAGTAATATCATGCAGCGTTTGTCTTACTGTATCTGGCTTTTTTACTTAACGTAATGTCCTCCAGTTTCATCCATATTGTCACAAATGACATGCTTTCCTTCTTTTTAAAGGCTAAATGGTATTCTGTTTTGTATATATACTACATTTTCTTTATCTGTTCGTCTTCATGGACTGTTAGGCTGATTCCATATCTTGGCTATTGTGAGTAATGCTGCAGTGAATGTAGGAGTGCAGATAGCTCTTTGATATACTGATGTATATCTTTTGGATATATATTCCCAGTAGTGGGATTACTGGATCATATGGTAGCTCTATTTTTAATTTTTTTGAGGACCCTCCATACTGTTTTCCATAATGGCTATACTAATTTACATTCCCAGCAACAGTATACAAGGCTTTCCTTTTTTTTACATCCTTACAAACACTGGTTATCTTTTGTCTTTTTGATAATAGCCATTCTGACAGGTGTGAGGTATTATCTCATTGTGGTTTTAATTTGCATTTTCCTGATAATTAGTGGTATTGAACATATTTTTCATATACTTGTTGGACATTTGTATGTCTTCTGAGAAAAGTCTGTTCAGGTCCTTTGCCCACTTTTTAATTGAGTTTTGTTTTCCTGCTATTGAGTCAGTTGAGTTCCTTATATGTTTTGGATCGTCACCCCTTACTGGATGTGTGGTTTGCAAATATTTTCTCCCATTCCTTAGGCGTCTCTTCACTCTGTTGATTGTTTCCTTTGCTGTATAGAAACTTTTTAGTTTGATGTAATCTCGTTTGCCAACTTTTGCTTTTGTTCCCTGTGCTTTGGGGGTCATATCCAAAAAATCTTTGCCCAGACCAATATTGTTGTGTCTCAGGGAATAGGGAAGCCCAAGAAGAGGGAGAGAGACAAGGGGAAGGGTCAGTCACTGGAACAATCAGAGCATACGCAATATTTATCGATGAAGTTTGCTATCTTATATGCGTGCAGCTCATGGCATCCCAAAACAATTACAATAGTAACTATAGATCACCATAAGAGATATAATAATGAAAAAGTTTGAGATATGAAAATTACCAAAATATGACACAAAGACACAAAGCCAACACAGGCTGTTGGAGAAATGGTGCTGATAGACTTTCTCGACACAGGGTTGCCACAAACCTTCAATTTGTAGAAGGTACAATGTCTACAAAATGCAATAAAGTGAAATGCAATAAAAGGAAGTATACCTATATTTATTATTAAGTAATAATTTTATTTTATTTAAAATATTTTATTCTCACATTTCTGTGAGTCAAGAATTTGGGAATGGCTTAGCAGTCTCTGCCTTAGAACTATTCATGAGATTGCAGTCAGAATTTTAGCAGAGGCTGCAAAGTTTGAATCCACTTTCAAGGAGGCTCACTCACATGGCCTTTTCACATGAGTTTTTCCACTGTCTACTTCAGTGCCTCATGACTTGTAGTTGGCTTCTCCCACGGTGAGTGACCCAAGAAAGAGCCACGTAGAAGCTACATATTTTTTTATGACCTAGCCTCAGATGTCACATATCATGTCTTTAGCCACATTCTGTTCTTTAGAAGCAAATGGGTGAAGCTGACCCACATTCAAGGGGAAAGGGATTAGGCTCTACCTTTTGAAGGAGAAGTGTTAAGGAATTGGGAACTTATTTTAAAACCAGCACATCTGATTAGAATAATGAAGAAATTAGTCCTTGATAACAGAACTAATTCCTGCAAAAATTATGATATATATCTGTCTAGAGACATTTTCTTTACATATATGACCTCATAGTCTGTTGTTTCATAATCTCATTTAAAATTTTTTATTTTAAAGAGACAGAGTGTTGTTATGTTGCCCAGGCTGATCTCAAGCTCAAGGGAACCTCCTACATCAGCCTCTGAAGTAGCTGGCAATATAATTGCTCACAACCATGCCCAGCTTTATAATCTGATTTCAAAACTAACCCCTGTTAAAATTGTAGTATATTATCTGTCTAGAGACATTTTCTGTGCATATTAGACCTCATATTCTAGATACTGTGTTTGATACTTTAATTTTTTCATACTATAGGAAACATCTTTCCATAATAGTAACATTTTTCATACATTGGCTGTTAATCTTTTAGGGAATTTGCCAATAATGCTATTTTACTATTACTAGCATTTCTTTTACTAGTTGATGATGAATTTAAAAAATATTTTGTTAATTTTTTGCATTTTTAATAAATTGCTTTTTTATGTATTTGTGCATTAAAAATTGGTACATTCTTTTAAACATGTGTTAAGGATTATAAAACATCATGTAAGCTATAAATATTTCTTTGCTTATAATTTGTGTTATTGATTAAAATAAATTTCAGAATTAGAGAGTTAGAAAGGATAACATAGGAAATTTAGTCCAACACTTCTTTCTAAAAACTTTTTAAAATTAGTTTTTAAAATTTTTGTGAGTATATAGTAGGTGTATATATTTATGGGGTACGTGAGACATTTTGATACAGGCATGCAGTGTGACATAGGCACATTATGGAGAATGAGCTGTACATCCCCTCAAACATTTATCCTTTGAGTTCCAAATAATCCAATTACATTCTTTAAGTTATTTTAAAATATACAATTAAGTTACTGTTGACTATAATCACCCTATTGTGCTGTTCAATAGTAGGTCTTATTCATTCTATTTTTTTGTACCCATTAACCTCCGCCTCCATTCCTCTACTACTCTTCCTAACTTCTGTGTCTATGAGTTCAATTGATTTGATTTTTAGATTCCACAAATAAATGAGAACATGCACTGTTTGTCTTTCGGTGCCTGGCTTATTTCACATAACATAATGATCTCCAGTTCCATCTATGTTGTTGTAAATCACTGGATCTCATTCTTTTTTATGACTGAATAATACTCCATTGTGTATATGTACCACATCTTCTTTATGCATTCATCTGTTAATGGACACTTAGTTGCTTCCAGATCTTAGCTATCGTAAACAATGCTGCAACAAACATAGGACTACAGATATCTCTTCAATATACTGAATTTCTTTTGGGTATACACCCAGCAGTGGGATTGCTGAATCCTATGGTAGCTCAGTTTTTTGTTTTTTTGAGGAACCTCCAAACTATTCTTCATAGTAGTTGTACTAATTTACATTCCCACCAACAGCATATGAGGGTTCTCTGTTATTCACATCCTCACCAGCATTTGCTATTGCCTGTCTTTTGGATATAAGCCATTTTAACTGGGATGAGATGATATCTCATTGTAGTTTTGATTTGCATTTCTCTGATGACCAGTGATGTTGAGCACCCTTTCATAAGTCTGTTTGCCATTTGTCTTCTTTTGAGAAATGTCTGTTCAAAAGTTTTGCCTATTTTTTTATTGTATTGTTAAGACTTCTCTTCTGTAGACTTCTTTGAGCTCCTTATGTATTCTGGTTATTAATCCCTTATTGGGGGGTATTTTGCAAATATTTTCTCTTATTCTGTGGGTTCTCTCTTCATTTTGTTGATTGTATTCTTTGCTGTGAAGAACCTTTTTAACTTGATGTGATCCCATTTGTCCATGTTTGCTTTGGTTGCCTGTGCTTGTGGAGTATTGCTCAAGAAATCTTTACCCAGACCAAAGTCCTGGAGATTTTCTCCAATGTTTTCCTGTAGTAGTTTCATAGTTTGAGGTTTTAGATTTAAGTCTTTAATCCATTTTGATTTGAGTTTTGTATATGATGAGAGATAGGGGTCTACTTTCATTCTCTTGCATATGGATTTCCAGTTTTCCAAGCAGCATTTGTTAAAGAGACTGTCTTTGCCAGGTGCGGCGGCTCATGCCTGTAATCCCAGCACATTGGGAGGCTGAACCTATCACCTGAGGTCACAGGTTCGAGACCAGCCTGACCAACATGGAGAAACCCTGTCTCCACTAAAAATATACAATTAGCTGGGCGTGGTGGCACATGCCTGTAATCCCAGCCACTAGGGAGGCTGAGACAGGAGAATTGCTTGAACTGGGAGGTGGAAATTGTGGTGAGCTGAAATCATCAAACTCCAACCTGGGCAACAAGAGCAAAAACTCCTTCTCAAAAGAAAAAAAAGAGAGACTGTATTTTCTCCAGTCTATGTTCTTTGTCAAAAATTATTTCACTCTAGGTGTGTGTGGATTTGCTTCTGGATTCTTTATTCTGTTCCATTGGTCTATGTGTCTATTTCTGTGCCAGTACCATGCTGTTTTGGTTACTATAACTCTGTAGTATGATTTGAAATCAGATATGTGATTCCTCCAGCTTTGTTCTTTTTGCATAGGATAACACTGGGTATTCTGGTTCCATCTAAATTTGAGGATTTTTTTTTTCTATTTTGGGGAAGAATGTCATTGGTATTCTGATAGGTGTTGCATTGAATCTGTAGATTGCTTTGGGTAATATGGACATTGTAACAATATTGATTCTTCTAATCCATGAACATGGAATATTTTTTAATTTTTAGGGGTCATCTTCAATTTTCTTTATAAGCATTTTATAGTTTTCATTATAGAGATCTTTCACTTTTTTTTTTTTTTTTTTTTTTGAGATGGTCTGGCTCTGTCACCCAGGCTGGAGTGCAGTGGCAGGATCTCGGCTCACTGCAACCTCCGCCTCCCAGATTCAAGCGATTCTCCTGCCTCAGCCTCCCAAGTAGGTGGGATTACAGATGCTCTCCACTATGCTCAGCTAAGCTAATTTTTGTATTTTTAGTAGAGACAGGATTTCACCACGTTGTCCAGGCTGGTCTCGAACTCCTGACCTCAGGTGATCCACCCACCTCAGCTTCCCAAAATGCTGGGATAACAGGCATGAGCCAACATGCCTGGCCAAGATCTTTTACTTCTTTACGTTAATTTCTAGGTATTTAATTTAATGTGTGGCTATTATAAATGGGATTACTTTTTAAATTTATTTTTCACATTGTTCACTGTTGGCCTATAGAAATGCTGATGATTTTTGTATGTTGATTTTGTATCATGCAACTTAATTCGTTTCTAAGTTCTAGTGGTTTCCTTGCAGAGTCTCTAGGTTTTTCCAAATATAAGATCATATCATTGGCAAACAAGGATAGTTTGACTTCTTCCTTTCCAATTTGGATGCCTGTATTTCTTTTTCTTGTCTGAGTGCTCTAGCTAGGATGTCCAGTACTGTGTTGAATAACAGTGGTGACAGTGGGCAACCTTTTTGTGTTCCAGACTTCAGAGGAAAGGCATTCAGTTTTTCCTCATTCAGTATGATATTAGCTGTAGGTCTGTCATGTGTGGCATTTAATATGTTGTGGCATGTTCCTTTTATACCCAGTTTTTTGAGGTTTTTTGTCATGAAGACATGTTGAATTTTATCAGATGCCTTTTCAGCATCAACTGAAATGATCATACGGTTTTCATCCTTCATTCTGTTGATATGATGTATCATGTTGATTGATTTGTATATGTTGAGCCATCTTTGCATCTCAGGGATAAATCCCACTTGGTCATGATGAATGATATTCAAATGTATTGTTGAGTTCAGATTGCTAGTATTTTGTTGAGGATTTTTGCATCAATATTCATCAAAGACATTGGCCTATAGTTTTCTTTCTTTCTTTTTTGATGCGTCATTGTCTGGGTTTGGTATCAGAGTAATATTGGCCTTGTGGAATAAATTTGGAAGTATTCTGTTCTCCTCTGTTTTTTGGAATAGTTTGAGTAGGATTGATTCTAGTTCTTTAAATGTTTGGTAAAATTCAGCAGCGAAGCCATCAGGTCCTAGGCTTTTCATTATTGGGAGACTTTTTATTACAGCTTCAATCTTGTTACTTGTTTTTAGTCTGTTCAAGTTTTGGATTTTTTCCTGGTTCATCTCTGTCAATTGTATGTATCTAGGAATTTGTCCATTTCTTCTAGATTTTTCAATTTATTGACAGGTACTTGCTCATAGTAGACACTGACAATCCTTTGAATTTCTGTAGTATCAGTTGTAATGTCTTTTTTTTTTCCATTTCTTATTTTATTTGGATCATTTCTTTTTCTTACTGTGGCTAAAAATTTGTCAATTTTGTTTAACCTTTCAAAAAACCAACTTTTTGGTTGATCTTTTGTATTTTTTTTTAAATTTCAATTATATTTATTTCTGCTCTGGTCTTTATTTATTTTTTTTCTTCTACTAATTTTGGGTTTGGTTTGCTCTTGTGCTCTTGCTTTTCTAATTCTTGAAGCTGCATTGTGGCATAGCTTATTTGAAAATTTTCCTCTTGATATAGGCGCTTACAGTCTGTCTGAGTACTGCTTTTGCTGTATCACATAGGTTTTGGTGTGTTGTGTTTTTATTATCATTTGTTTGAAGAAATTTTTCAGTTTCCTTCTTAATGTCTTCACTGACCCACTGGTTATTCAAGAGCATACTGTTTAATTTCCATGCATTTGTGTATTTTTCAAAATTCCTCTTATTAATTTTGAGTTTTATTCCATTGTGGTCAGAGAAGATGCTTGATATTTTTTCAGGTTGTTTTTTTTTTTTTAATGTTTTAAGATTTGTTTTGTGACCTAACATATGGTCTATTCTATTCTTGAGAATGATCCATGTGCTAAGGAAAAGAATGTGTATTCTGCAGTTCCTGGATGAAATGTTTTGTAAATATCTGTTAGATCCATTTGGTCTATAGTGTAGATTAAGCCTGATGTTTCTTTGTTGATTTTCTGTCTGGAAGATACGTGTGATGGTGAAAGTAAGGTGTTGAAGTCTCCAGCTATGATCGTATCAGGGCCTATCTCTCTTTTTAGCTCCGATAATACTTTCCTTATATATCTGGGTGCTCTAGTGTTGGGTCCATATATATTTAAAATTGCTAAATCCTCTTGCTGAATTGACCCCTTTATCATTATATAGACCTTCTTTATCTCTTCTTAATGTTTTTGTCTTGAAATCTATTTTGACTAAGTATGGCAATTCCTCTTCTTTTTCAGTTTCCATTGTCATGAAATATCTTTTTTATCACTTTATTTTTAGTCTAGGTGTGCTTATAGGTAAAATGTGTTTCTTTTAAGGCCACAGATCAATGCTTTTTTTTTTTTTTCATCCATTCAGCCAGTCTGTGTCTTTTGATTGGAGAGTTGAATCTGTTTACATTCAATGGTATTATTGATAAGTAAGGACTTATACCTACAGTTTTGTTATTTATTTTCTGGTTGCTTTGTGGTCTTTTCTTTCCTTCCTGTCTTCCTCTAATAAAGGTGATTTTCTCTGGTGTTATAATTTAGTCTCTTCCTTCTTATATCTTATGTATCCATTGTATGCTTTTTGGTTTGAAGTTACCATGAGGCTTGCAAATACTATCTTATAATCCATTATTTTGACCTGATAACAACACTATTTGAATAAGCAACCAAACAAAAAGAAAACTGTTAAACACTCTACACCTTAACTTTATCCCCCATGTTTTAAGTTTTTGTTGTTTCTATTTTATATCTTATTGTATTGACTGTCTTGAAAATTTATTGTTATTTTTGATTGGTTCATCATGTAGTCTTTTACTTAGGATAAGAGAAGTTTGCACACTGCAGTTACAATGTTACACTATTCTGTGTTTTTCTGTGTACTTACCAGTGAGTTTTGTACCTTCAGGTGATTACTTATTACTCATTAATGTCCTTTTCTTTCTGATTGAAGTATTTCTGGTTGCATTGCTTTTAGGACAGGTCTGGTATTGATGAAATTCTTCAGCTTTCTTCTGCTTGATCAATTCTGCTATTAAAGGACTCTGATGGATTCCTCAGTATGCCAATTGCACTTTTTCAGCTCCAGAACTTCTGCTTGGTTCTTTTTTGGTTTCTCCTTCATGTTTGAAGTGTATTTTCACCAAATCTATTGTAGGGTAGTTTTTTCCCTCGGTACTTTAAACATGCCATGCCACTCTCTCCTGACCTATAAGGTTTTCACTGAAAAGTCTGCTGCCAGATGTATTGGAGCTTCATTGTATGCTATTTGTTTCTTTTTACTTGCTGTTTTAAAAATCCTTTATCCTTGATCTTTGGGAGTTTGGTTATTAAATGCCTTAACCTTTGGGTTAAATCTGCTTAGTGTTCTATAACCTTCTTGTACTTGGATATTGATGTCTGTCTTTAGGTTTTGGAAGTTCTCTCTTGTATTATCTCTTTTCTACCCCTGTCTCTCTACGTCCTTTTCAAGGCCAGTAACTCTTAGAGATTTGCCCTTTTGAGGCTATTTTCTAGAGCCTGTAGGCATGCTTAATTGTACTTTATTCTGTTTTCTTTTGTCTCTTCTGACTATTTTCAAATAGCCTGTCTTCAAGCTCACTAATTCTTTCTTCTGCTTGATTAACCTTGTTATTAAAGGACTCTGATGAATTCTTCAGTACGCCGGTTGCATTTTTTAGCTCCAGAACTTCTGCTTGGTTCTTTTTCATTATTTCAATCTTTTTGTTAAATGTGTTTGATAGAATTCTGAATTCCTTCTCTATGTTAGATTTTCTATGGTAAATTCTCTTGAATTTCCTTGAGTTTTTTTAACACAGCTATTTTGAATTCTCTGTCTGAAAGGTCAAATATCTGTGTTTCTCCAGGATTGGTCCCTGGTGCCTTATTTAGTTCATTTGGTGAAGTCTTGTTTTCAGGAAAACGTTTCTTGTAGGACAGGTCTGGTATTGATGAAATTCCTCAGCTTTCTTCCGCTGGTGTTTGTACTAGTAGATGTTCTTCAGTGTCTGGCCATTTTTTGTAGTCTTCATTGTTTGGGCTTATTTGTACCCATCCTTCCTTGGAAGGCTTTCCAGTTATTTTAAAGGACTTGAGTGTTGTGATCTAAGCTGTGTCTGCTTTAGGGGGCACCTCTAGCCAAGTAATGCTGTAGAGGCGCCACCTTGATGGTCTTGGACAAGATCCGGAAGAATTCTCTAGATGACCAGGCAAATACTCCTGTTCCCTTCGAGTCTCTCTTTCTGTTTTGAATCCCCTAAAGCTGGTGGGTGGAGTGACACAGGCACCCCTGTGGCCACCACCACTATGACTGCATTGGATAAGACCTGAAGCCAGCACAGTGCTAGGTCTCGCCCAAGGTCTGCTGTAATCACTTCGTGACTGCTGCCTATTTTAGCTCAAGGCCCTGGTGCTCTACAGTTAGACAGTGGCCAAACAGCCAGGATTGTGTCCATCCTTCAGGGCAGCGAGGTCCCCTACCCCCCGTTGGGTCCAGAAGTGCCGTCTGGGAGTCAGGGGCTAGAGTCAAGTCAAACACTTCTGATTCATAGATGAAGATGCCCTATTTTCTTTCTCTCCTACATATTTCTCCTCTACTTTTCTCCCACCAAATCTTAACCTATTATGAACATTTGCCCAAATGTTTTTGTGCTCTGCTCTTGCTAAAGAAGTAAGGGATGTACAGTTGACTCCTGAACAATGTGAGGGGTTAGGGACATCAACCCTCTGTGCTTTTGAAAATCCACATATAACTTTTGACTCCTTCAAAACATAACTACTTATAGCCTGTTGTTGACCATAAGTCTTACCAACAACATAAACAGTTGATTAACAAATATTTTATGTATGTATTATATACTACATTCTTACAATAGATTAAGCTAGAGAAAAGAAATGTTATTAGGAAAATTAATAAGAAAATACATTTACAGTACTGTACTAATATTTATTGATGCCACAAATTTATATCATCTGTTTATATGATCAATTATCTGTCTGAAATGGCAGGCAGCCACAGCTGCAGTCCTCAGTGTATGGTACATATCAAGCAACTCAACTTTTCCTTGTAATGTCATGACTTTTCTCTGCTTTTCAGAGGCACTTTTAGCATCACCAGTGGCACTTTGTATGGGTCCCATGGTGTTATCCAAGGTTTACAGTATTGCACTAAACATGATGAAAAATATGTGAGAACCACAAGAGAACACTTTTTACTGCAATATGCAATTTGCTGGAGAGATGAACTACTCACATGGAGATGATTAGTGTCACATAGCATTTTAAGCAGATTTTCGTAACACTCAAGCTCACCCCAGTAGCAACAGGAGGTGGCTATAATGTTATTACCAAAGGACAGGATATACTACAGTTAATTTTATGCAGTTATGATTTATTACTGCATTATCATTTGTTCACATTTCTGTCAACTTTGCATAGCATCATATAAGATCTGTGTTTGTGTGTGTAAGTTTTGATAAATACTTTTTATAATAGATTTGTGTATATTTTATGGAAGTAAATGATAAAATAGACTAGTATCTACATATATTTTATGCGTTAATGACATACCTTTTTATTAATTGTTTTCATATTTCTAGGCCATGCAGGTCATCTGAGTTTTTTCAAATTGTCACAGATCTCTAAAAAATTTTCCAGTGTATTTATTGAAAAAAATCTGTGGATTAGTGGACTCGTGCAGTTCAAGCCTGTGTTGTTCAAGGGTCCACTGTAATTGATGCATTGCTATTTGCACTTAGCAAGGAGCCATTCCTTAATAACCCCTAACAATTAACCATTAGTGATGTATTGAGTATGAATCACCAGGTAGTGGGAGAGAGTTTATTTTTTCAAGCATTAAGTGACTTCCTAAGTTTCTCAAATGGTACTCTTCATAGGTGCCTGCTTCACTTATCATTTTATAAGACCATATCTGGATAATGAAGTTGTTGCCCTGTAAATCTAAATATAGCACAGGAGCGTAAATGATGCTATTGTTTATGTGATACTTTATATCTTTCCAAAATGGATTTGAGATGGCTAAAATTTTGTTTCACTTACAGTGGTGGAAATTGTATCTTGCTAATAAATGTTGGTTACATTGAATTAACTGCTTCTAAAGTTACCAAAATGAGGTTCTTATTAATAAGAAAAATTCAAAAATCCACTTAAGAGTTTATCCTATGATCTAAGATAAAATTAAAATATGTACTATTTAGATTATTTGATCTTATTCAAAAGCTTAGAGCTTTCTGGTAGGAAAAAAGTGATAACACTTAATATTAGTATATTCATCCAGATGAATAAATTATTTACTGGAAAGGACCAACATCTGGATCTTTCATATTCTTCCTCTTTGGTTGTATATAATTACTGAAGTTTACCTATTGCAAGTGATAAGGAACGTGGCTAGAATTTCAAAGACTGAGAAATTTGATGATATAAACTGAAGCAAATATTGTGTAGAAATTATTCTCACACTTACGATCAACCTCGTTTTGCCTATGTTGTGCTGACCCTTTGTTAATCTCAATAGAGAAGGCACCAGGTTCAAGAGGCTGAAGAAGAGACCCAGAGCCAGCAAATAAGACATGTAGTTTTTTTATTAGGGACTTAAATACATATAGGGGAGAGAGTCCAGTGGTGGTGGGCTGGACAAGATACCCGCCTTCCTACAGTCTAGTGGCAAGGGGTAGAACAAGATAGTCACCTTCTTACAGTCCAGTGGTGGTGGGCTAGACAAGATATCCGCCTTCCTACAGTCCAATGGCAGCAGGCTGGACAAGATAATTGCACGGCCCAGTGGTGATGGGCTGGGCAGGAAAACTGCAACTACTTGCAAACAGCATGCAGTTCACATAGCATTTTTATTTAGCACCCTCCCTTTAATGACCTCCACCTGACAACCTTCATCCAACCCAAAACTCAGGGCCTTAATCCATTTTCCATGGGATGGGCCAGGAGAATCTCCAGATTGGTCACTCCCAGATTCCCTGACTTGGAACACACATTCATGTGTATCTGCCATACAGGGTCATTCTCAGCATATGCGCAGGATATGCTTAAGTTATTGCCATCAGAGTGTCTACCCTACAGTGTCTATTCCTTTAGCCACTTTTTCCTACCCCTGGGATTACTGAGACAAATTATTATTGGTGAAATATATTGGCTTTGTAATTTCTATAAATGAAAATTTGGATGTTACTAATATATTTAAAAATATAAAAGAAGATATACTATTTCCTGAGAAAAAGTATTAACTTAAAAAATATTGGACTCCTACTGGGGATAGCAGCTCAATTTTCTTGTTTGCTTTTAATTTGTTATGACCATTTCCGAATAGAATGATTGGATGAAGCAGCTTCAGGTAATATATCAGAATTTCTGCAGATACTTAACCAATTCCTTACTCTGGCTTTGATTTCTTTTGAGCTTTAATTTCCTAAGTAGGCACATTTCCTGACAGCCAGGCTAATTAATTGTATTTTAAGCCTGGATCTTGCAGCTTTAGAGAGTCTGTCAATATTAGGAAGTGTAAAACTTGACTAATTTAGTAGTCGCTCTATATTTCATTCATCTGCTTTTATAAATGAAGTTTTTCTGATATATGAGAGGATCATCGACTGTGAGAGCTTAAAGTGGTTTCAGAGATTATTTTACAGATGAGGAAACTGTAGTACTGATGTGTTAATTGACTTGTCCAAAGTCACACAGGCTGTTGGTGGTGCTTTTATAGCTTAGAACATTGCTTGCTCTTACTGGTCTAACTTCCTTGCCAGGTTACACAAAATACTAATTACTATTTATACCATTTAATGGAAAACAATTTTAAAACTTACACCTATGAAAAGGCAACCTTTCCTAGACAATTTGGTGTAATTTAATCTACTGTACAATTTGAGTCGTCAGTCCTCCCGCAAACTATGGTGGTGAAGTGGCTTCTCTTGTATGAGTACTGAACTGTGAGGAATTCTTATGTAAGGATACTTAGTTAAGATTTTCAATTTCTGATTCTAGGGCACAGGGTTAAGGAAAGGGCCCCCTGGAGGATTCCTGAACCTTTTCTCATGTAGGAGAGTTAGCAGTATAATTTCTGATCAGCATGGTTTAGTAAAGGGTAGTTGGCAATTGTGCTTTTGCCTGTTTCACATGCAGAAGGGTCAAGTCAGGTAAAAGTAAGTCTGTTTGACTAGGGAAGCATTAGCCTAGAAACAACAGATAGGTAAGGAAGTTTAGCACTTGAGAAATAAGGCCTTGATTTCTAGCAAACACTGTGTCACTGCTAATCTGTAGTAGCCTAATTGCCATTAGGAAAGAATTGGCTTCTTTTTTTTTTTTTTTTTTTTTTTGAGACGGAGTTTCGCTCTTGTTACCCAGGCTGGAGTGCAATGGCGCGATCTCGGCTCACCGCAACCTCCGCCTCCTGGGCTCAGGCAATTCTTCTGCCTCAGCCTCCTGAGTAGCTGGGATTACAGGCACGTGCCACCATGCCCAGCTAATTTTTTGCACTTTTAGTAGAGACGGGGTTTCACCATGTTGACCAGGATGGTCTCGATCTCTCGACCTCGTGATCCACCCGCCTCAGCCTCCCAAAGTGCTGGGATTACAGGCTTGAGCCACCGCGCCCGGCTAGAATTGGCTTCTTAAAAGGAAAAATCGTGAGGAAAACCTCCTAAGGGCTTTATTACATTCTTTTTATGAAATTATTTCTGCAATGTATTGATTAATATCTAACTTTAAGAATTTTATGTAGGCATTTCACCATTATATTTTGAAATATGAAAAGTCCTTGCAAACGTTCTTAGATTGCCTTCTGTCTGTCTGCCTTGTAAAAGATCCTTTTAGTTAAATGGACCATCCTCCTTAAATGATGTCATTAGCTCAGACTGAAAAGACATTGCCTGCAGGGAAATCATTTAATTGAACTAAAGTGCCTTTATTTCTGTAGATCTTGGAACAGCTCACTCACTCTTATCTTCAGATTAATTTATATCAGAGACTTTTCAGCTCTATAAACGATAAAATGTTAAAGAAAAGTAATCTTCTTTTTAAGATATTTTGATGTTTCATAGTTTTCCATTTATATCTGAGTTAGAATTTATGGTTCTTAAAATGCAGTCTTTTCAAATAAAAGCATTTTTGTTCATTAGACTAAATTATTAATGTGTTTGGGACACACAGATCAGTGGCTCCAAAGTAGATGTTTGTGAAATATATAGAAATGAGTCAACTACTTTTGCTCTTGAGATCTTTTCTCATTGTCCTTTTTGTTTTTAGATCTAGTTTTTCAGGTATAATTTACATACAATAAAATTTATCATTTAAGTGAACGATGTGTTGAGTTTTGGCAGCTATATGCAGCTGGGTAACCACTTCCACAGTCATGATACCATATAGAACATTTCCATCACCCCCAAAAAGTTCCCTTGTGCTCCTTTGCCAACAGTCCCCTGCTTCCACACCCAGCTC